>NC_036246.1:26032348-26109036 GCF_002742605.1 Olea europaea var. sylvestris
TTAGTGAAATACTATCGGACTTACTCGGCTAATTGGTGAACCATAGGTTTTGAACCACTCAGTCTTTGGTGTAAATCAAGACAATATTACTCACACAGATATCTTCCCTATTCTGTATTTAGTTCTCATGACCTGAACCCTTCTTGATTTCATAAGTATTTAGAGAATTCAAGCCTTAAATAATTCTCATCGAAGCGGCCCCACTTCACACTTACATAAGTGACCTCTTATTAAGAGTATTCTGCCCTACTCCACTTGACTTAATCAATATATAGGAATCATTAAAAGATAATCTTAACCTCTATCCACTCTACAGAAAGCACTTTACTATCATAAGAATGAGTTAGGAATTCTAATTTCCTAAGTGTTTCATGAAATTTTCACAACTTAGTTATTCCTTTGAACCAAGATCTTGGGATCTTCAATCAATAAGGTAGGGTTACCATTGCAAAAACTCTTACGTAGTAGGCTTTAATCCCATTCCTCTCGATAGGCAAACGTACTTAATCTCTAGACAAACTTTTTGTAAGTGGATCCGCAATATTCTCCTTTGATTTTACATAATTTATGGAGATAACACCATTTGAGATCAATTGCTGGTGTTGTGTCTGGGACAAATATGTCTAGACTTACCATTATACATGCTACTTCAAGTCCTTCCAATTTCCAATTGATTATCACAATGTATACTTATCGTAGGTACCGGCATAGGCCAACATGAAACATTTTCTAAGAAATTTTGAAGCCATTCTGCTTCTTCTCCAGCTTTGTCCAAAGCAATAAACTCAAATTCTATCGTTGATCGAGTTATGCACGTTTGCTTTGTTGATTTTCATGATACAACAGCTCCACCAATGGTGAATACATAACCATTAGTGGACTTGAAATCCTTCTTATCAGATATCCAATTCGCATCACAATATCCTTCTAGTACTGCAAGATATTTTGTGAAGTGTAATCCATAGGTTAAGCTGTACTTCAAGTACTTTACAACCCTCGTCAAAGCCTTCCAATGATCATTATTTGGATTACTTATAAATTTGCTAAGTTTATTTACCGCAAAAGCAATATCCGGTCCAGTGCAGTTTGTAATATACATAAGACTACCAATTATTTGTGAATACCTTAGTTGTGATACGTTTTCTCCCGTATTCTTGACTAAGTGCATACTCGGATCAAGAGGAGTTCTTGCAGGACTTTCTTCAAGCACATTAAACTTCTTAAGTAGTTTTTTATATAGTGAGATTGTACAATTACAATTTCATCCTGTGTTCCAAAGATTTTAATTCCTAGGATTACATCTGTTACACCCATATCTTTCATGTTGAAATGCTTTGTTAGTATCATTTTGGTGTTAAGCAACATTTCGTGATTATTGCCCATTATTAACACGTTGTCCATGTATAGACATACAATTACATAGGCATTCGGTGTATGTTTAATATATACATATTTGTCACATTCGTTGATCTTGAATTCATTTGACAACATTATTTTGTCAAACTTTTGGTGTCATTGTTTAGGAGCCTGTTTTAATCGATACAAGAACTTAACAAGTTTACACACTTTGTGCTTCAGGTTGCTGCATGCAAATCTCCTATTCTAACTCACCGTTTAGGAATGCCTCTTTTACATCCATTTGATGAATCTCAAGATTATGTATTGCCACAATTGCAATTAACCTTATCGACATGATTCTAGTTACAGGTGAGTAGGTATCAAAGAAATCAAGTCCTTCTTTTTGCCTATATCATTTAGCAATTAATCTGGCCTTATATTTATCAATAGATCCATCAGGTTTCAATTTCTTTTTGAATATTAATTTGCATTCTAAAGTATTGTTGCCGGGAGGTAAATCAACCAACTCCCACGTATGATTTTGCATTATCTCGCTATTGATGGCTTCTTTCCAATGCGATGCTTCAGGTGTAGACATTGTTTCATCGAAAGTCTTTGGATAATCATCTACCATATAGGTTAGAAAATCTAGACCAAACTTCTTGGAAGTCCAAGCCTTTTTATTACGTCTTGGTTTTTCCTTATTTGAAGTTCCATTGGTAGTTTCATATGTTCTTTTGTTAGAACTCGTATTTTCTTTATCTTTGTTAAAACTCGTATTTTCTTTATCTTTGCAAGGAAAAATATTTTCAAATAATCTCGCATTTCTTGATTCGATTATGGTCCCTTTGTGTATGTCTTGTATTTATAATTTGTGTACAAGAAATCGATACGCACTACTATTATTGGTGCATCCAATAAATATGTAATTTGTCATTTTAGGAACGATTTTCAGTTGTTTAGGCTTATGTACTTCACCTTAGCCAAACATCCCCATACTTTTAAGTATTGGCGGGATGGAGGATGACCTTTCCATAGTTCATATGGTGTTTCTTCTATTTTCTCAAGAGGTATTTTATTAAGAAGACTATTTGTCGTTAAAATAGCCTTCCCCACATGTTTTGAGGTGAACCCGAATTTCTTAACATGACATTCATCATTTCTTTAAGTGTTCGATTTTTATGTTCCGCAACACCATTTGATTGAGGAGAGTGAGGTGCCGTTGTTTGATGAACAATTCCATGTTCGGAGCAAAAGTCTTTGAATGGTGCCACATATTCACCTCTTCTATCACTACGAATATTCTTTATTCATTCTTCAAGTTGTGTTTCAACTTCAACCTTATAGGTTTTGAATGCATCCAAAACTTCGTCTTTACTTCTCAAAAGAAAGATATAGCAAAACTTTGTACAATCATCAATAAATGTCATAAAGTATTTCTTAACACCTCGAGTTTGTACAAACTTTAGATCACATACATCATTATGAATCAATTCAAGAGGGGTTGTGTTCTTTTGTATTGAATAAAACGGTGTTTTAGCCAATTTTGCTTCAACACATATTTCATATTTATGATTAGGATTGATTTTAAACGCCAAAATTAAACTTTGATTCACTAGTTTGCGCAACGATTTGTAATTCATATGTCCTAATCGATTATGTCACAAACATGAAGGTTTAAGCTAGTAAACAAAATTTATAGTTTTATTCAAAACGACTTACTTCGGTACAATTATAAGAACATTCAACTTGAACATTCCATCACACATGTATTTTTTCCCTACATACATCTCATTCTTAGATAACACAAATTTATCGGATAGAAATACAAGTTTAAAACCATTCTTGCTAAGTAGAGACCCAGATACTAATTCTTTCTTATTTTCGGCACGTATAGGACATTTTTGAGGACAAGTTCTTTCCCGGATGTCATCTTCAGAGTGACTCTGCATTGTCCTTCAACTTTAGAACTTGCAGAGTTTTCCATGTATAGTTGTTCCCTGTTCAATTCTTGATAGTTGGAGAATATCGCCTTGTCCGCACATACATGGAGGGGTAGCGCCGGTGTCAATCCACCATTCTCTAATATTTCCAATCATGTTGCATTCGGATACTACTACAAATAAACTCATTTCTTGCAGTCCGTTAGATAGAGTGTCATTTGCAATCATGTGGGTTTGAGCATTCTTCTTTGACTTTCAACATTCACTTGAACGATGTCTAGCCTTGCCACAGTTATAACAATTCCCTTTGAACTTCTTAGTCTTCTTAGAATTGTCTCTTCGCGGTGCATAATTAGGAGCCTTTCATTTCTTATTTGTTGCCTTCAGTTCCATTTCAACAAAGTTTGCACTGTCTTGATTAACCGACTTTCGTTTGATTTTTCGGTTTGTCATCTTCAATCCTCAAGCGCACAATCAATTCTTCTAAATTCATTTTCTTGCGTTTGTGTTTGAGGTAATTTTTGAAATCTCTCCACATAGGAGGGAGTTTCTCAATAATGGCAGCCACTTTGAATGATTCACTCAATTCCATTTTCTCGGTATAGATGTCGTGCAACAAGACTTGAATCTCTTGTACTTAGTTAATTACGATTTCGGAATCTACCATCTTGTAGTCCAAAAATTTGCTGATAGTGAACTTTTTTGTTCCGACATCCTAGGTCTTGTACTTTGTCTCCAAAGAATCCCATAGTTCCTTGGCTGATTCCTTTGAACCATACACCCCATCCGTTTAGGATATAGTTCTTGCATAGGAAGTTTGAGTGTTTTCATGCATCCAAAGCAATAATCGATTCATAATTATTTTCCCCTTCTTGTACAGTCAGTGCGGTTTCCTTTAGAAACTTAGCCAAATTAAGAGTGGTGAGATAAAACATCTTTTGTTGCCACCTCTTGAAGTCCACTCCTGCAAATTTTTTTGACTTTTCCCCATGTGAGATAATAGTATTATGCAACGGTACGGCCATGGGGGGTATCGCATTATTGGAACCATTTTGACTTGACGAAATCACGACGGTAGTCATTTCTGTTACACAAATAGAAGTTCAACAAAATGATAATAATATCGGTGGAGGAATAGTACATAGAGCACTATTCAAACAAAGTAATGGTTTGTCCACAACCAACCAAAAAATTACATGAAAATTTGTCTTAAGTTTATTGGAGATGACTTAAACGGGCTAGGTAAGGGTTGGTTTTTGATATATTTGTTCGACCAGTTTTAACCTGCATGAGCATGATCGAAACACAATTTATCTAAAAATTTTGATAGAGTTTTGGTATATATAATGTGATAAACGATTATGCAAAACAAGAATTAAGGAGGAGTAGAAAATGGAGAATAATCTAAGGTGAGAAGTTATCTATTTCCTTAAGACAAATTGTCTCGCTACGGTGCTCACGGTGATGAAACTTGTCTCCCAAGATATAATGGATTCACAACTTATGGTAGCAGCACTTCAAACCACAAGAAACCGGCGAACTTTTAACAAAATTTTCCCTCTACAAAGGAAATGCTTGAAAATGCTATAGAAATAGAAATGAGATAATTGCAAGAGGAGAATGAGTGCTTAATGCAATTGGTGTACCCAAAATCATGTCCATATGGCCCTATTTATAGATGGATAAAGGGTGTAAATGAAGTAGTGTGAGCCAAAACATGCATCATTTCGAAAAGTTGCAACACTTGGTCAAAATTTGTATCCTTTCGAAAGGTTGTAACACTTCATTGCTTCCAACTTTGTATTGCAATTTCTCATTCATCTAGATTGGTTTCGAGATTTCAAATATACCACAATGATTTACTCGACGAGTAGAATAAGTTGATCTATTTACTTTTGTAATTTAACCATCGGATCAAGTTCGAATATTTGGTTGAAGTTGACACCGAATATTTGGTTGAAGTTGACATGAAGTCACACATTTTCATTTTCCAATTTTTAGTTATCTATTGAACCAATTCCAACATATATGAATTTTATAAGAAACATTAGATATTTTCTTGTTTAAACTTTTGAAATTTACCTACAAACAAAGCATTGAGTGCTGGTAAACAAGAAGCAGCAACATGCTCACTAAAAAAATTAAGCTTCTTCGAACCAAAATTTAATGATTAATCTAAATGATTGGTAATAAGACACTATCATTGACCAAAAATTGGCCGGTAAAAATTTTAGTACGTTAAATGGAACTAATTTTTGCACACTCTTTTGTGACCAAAACTTAGTTGCCGATTCAAAGTATCAGGGATCATACATTCAGTTGGTCGCTAAATATTACGACAGGAAAAAATTGCATTTTTGCCGCATAAGAGTCAGCCCCAACGACCACCCTTCAGCAGCCAAGCTTTGGTTGGTTGTTGAATAACTAGTTAAGTAAGTTCCAAATATCTTTCGTGTGGTTTTGGATTTATCAGCGACTATCAAATTTGGTGGCTAAAAAGAGACACCTTAATCGACTAGACAAGCCTCCTAGTCGATGTTTAGTATGATTCGCCAATGAGGTTTGTTTGGTCATTGAATAACTAGGTAAATCAATGAATATCAAAAATATATTAATTCATGGTATGTTTCAACAGGATTGCAAATAGAACGAATTGATCAAAATACAAATTATTGAAACTTAACATATTTTAAATTGTCTTTTTATTAAAATCTAAAGTCAAGGACACTCTATCATGGTCTTAGGAATTTGCAAGTCTAGATGTTTCCCAAGACTCTAGAGTGAAGCCAAGAAAACTCAATCCTAAGAGTCAAAGTCAACAATTAATTTTGATCACATATTTCATGAGATTCACAATTTTTCAACCACACATTTCATCACTTATATCAAAATCTACAAAAATAATAATAATAATAATAATAATAATAATAAAAAATTGATTTTAATCTCCATAAAAAGGAGCATTTAAATTATGCATTTGTGTTTGCTTGCTCATTATTTAAGAACAAATAAGTTGGTCACGGTTATATTTTAAAAACACAGAGTTTCAAAAGAAACTCTATATTTCATATTTTCATTTGATTATTATTACATAAGCTTAAATGATATTTCTTTTAACTAAAAGAAATATTTTCATTTAAATGAAAATTCACAATCTCATTAGAAAAGAGATAAAGAGGAAATTTTAAATATCACTTACTTGTGGTTTTGAATATATTATAATGGTTGATTTGGCATGACTTTAGAAAAGCCAAAAAGAGTTTTAGAGATTCAAAAGTTTGCTTCTGGATTCGCTTGGCTAATATTATAAAAATGCTTCGTCTCGTTGGAAGAATTTTTAAAGAAAGCTAGTTTAACGTGACTTTCTCTAAAAATACTTCTAGAATAGAAAACTCTTTTAGAAAATAGTTTTCCGAACAAAAATAAGGGTAGCTTCCTCCAAAAACTCTTCTATAAATTTTGAAGGTAATACATTGGCAACTCAAAAGTATGTTGTGTATTTGCTGAGTTACTGTCCAGCCAAAAGTGTGCAAATATGACAATTCAAGAAGCATGGAGTGAATTCAACCATGTTGGGACCCAATAAATCTCAGGCTATGATATTAACGTGGGTTAATATTATTTTATAGGTATAGGCCTATGAATGAAATAAGTTTAACAACCAAGTTCATGAGCTACACTCGACCCAATTGTATTCCCTTTTGGATGCCTTGAATCTTGGCCTGTTTAAACCTCTTAAAGGTCCAACTAAAAGCCAAATCCTAGAGTATATATAGGAAATAACCCTAGCCACTTTTTTGTATGATTTGTGATGTTTAGTGTGAGAAAAAATAGAATCCCAGCTGCTCCCTTTGGTGTGTGAAAAACAGCCCCTAAAAGTATCCAAAATGCTTGTTTACTTTGTGTAATTGGTGCTTCTTTCATAGTATTCCTTTGTAGTGTCTTCTCCTAGCTTTGGTGGCCACAAATCATCACATTTTCTTGTCGTATATGGGTAAGATTGAATAGCAATTGAGGTGAATTATATTGGTTGTGCTTTGGAACTTACCGGATTGATTGTTGGTAGAGAAAAGTACGTTGGACTGAGCCCGAAAATCACCGATTTGAAGATCTTTTGGAAAGAGCTTCCGCAACAAACCAAGTATTTACATATTCGAGTTTTCAGAAGGATTTCTTTATCTCGTGTTTTGAAAGAAAAAAAAGGACCAAATTCGATTGCAAAAGTAATATATCATCATTAGATATGATTCAAGGTCAAAAGGTTACAAGCTCTACAACCTAATGAATAACAAGGTGATCACTAGTAGAGAGTTGTTGAGTTTGACAAAGAAAGAATTTGGGATTCACAAAATCAGTTAAATAAAATTATAATTTCTTCCTTCCGATGATGATGAAGAATAAGTTGATGTGATTTTGCCTCACCTAATTAACACCACCATCAACTCCACCACTAAGACATGTTCAAGATACACCTTCATCTCCATCATCCTCAAGTGAAATGCCACAATGTTTTAGAAGTCATCGTGAGATTTATGATAATACCATGGAGTTATCTTAACATCTAGAGGAATTAACATTGCTTTGTCTATTTGTTGATCATGAATTTATTTTTCATGGTGCCATTTGAGATGATAAATCGAAGAAATCCATGAAAAAATAGATCGAAGTTATTGAGGGGAATGATAATTAGGAGTTACATTTCCTAATGATCAGAAGCCAATTGGAGTTGAGATTTTTAAGGAGAAAATTAATAGTAGCTAAAAGCGACAATCAAAAGCGTGCTATGGATTATGATGAAGTATTTGTACCTGTAACTTGTTTCAAAACAATAAAACTTATTATTTCTATGCAAACACAAAATAGTTCGAAAATTCACTAAATAGATGTTAAATCGATGTTTTTGAATGAGTTTCCTACAAGAAAATGTATACATACTACGACCTCTTGGGCATGTATTGAAAGGACACGAAGACAAGTTTTTGAAGTTGAAGAAAGCCTTGTATGATTTAAAGCAAGCTCCAAAGGAATGGAATTCGAGACTTGACAAATTTCTTCAAGCTAATAGATTTATCTAATGTCCCTAAGAGGATGCTTTCTATTGGAATATGAACACTAATTGTTGATATCTTAATTGTATGCTTGTAATTTTTACAAGCAACAATCTAAGATTATTTGATGAATTTAAGAGAATCATGGTGAAAGGATTTGAGATGACAGATATCAGGCTAATGACTTATTATCTTAAACATTGAAGTGAAACACGAAAATGATAAGATCTTTATCTCTCAAGAAATGTATGATAAGAAAATTCTTGAAAAGTTCAAGGTAGATGATTGCAAGTCAATTTGCACCTCAGTTGATTATGGAATAAATTTTGCCAAATTGAATGGAGAAAAAGTTTATTCGACTCTTTATACGAGTATTATTGAAAGTTTGAAATACTTAACATGTACAAGGTCTAATATTTTGTTTGGATTTGGTCTCTCTTTAGTCGATACATAGAATCTCCTTTTATTACACATTTGAAAGGCGTGAAAACATTTGCAATATATCAAAGGTACTATTTGATATGATTTATTTTATTCACATATTGATGATTTCAAGGTTGGTGGTTGAGTGATATTGATTGAGCCGGAAATAAGGAAGATCCAAAAAGTACAAAATGCTCATGTATTCTTCATGGGAGATATGACTTTTACATCGTTATCTAAGAAGCAACCAATTGTTTCGCTTTCAAGTTGTGAAGCGGAGTATGTTGTTGTTGCATCCTGTGTTTATCAAACAATTTGGTTAAGAATTTTGTTAAAGTTAATTTGCAACAAAGTGATTCTACAAAATATTTGTAGATAACAAGTCGCGTATCATTTTGTTCGAATGCAGCACATCGACAAGTATCATTTTGTTCAACACAACGCGAAAAACTTATTTGGTAAAATCACTCGAGCATATGAGATCATTGATAAGTAACATTTTATGATAAAGAGTATTGTCTGATATGAAATAATCTTTAAATTGAAATTATATTAATTCATTTTTAACAGCCTGGATAAGTGTATAAAAATATACTGATCTATTGTGTTGACGAACAATATGTGATATATAAGTTTGTAAAGTCCTAAGGTCAAATAGCAGGCATTTTCACATGCCATTGAAGATTGATGCCTTTCTGAAGTTTCGAAATTTACTTGAAGTTACAATAAATGAAGTTTATGGGGACGTAGAAAATTTACACTTTATTTATTTAAGTTAATAATTTATTAGTCAAGTTCATTCATATCTTTTGGGATAATTTATGCTACACTAGTGTACTTGTTTATATTCATGTATTTAGTCTAGTAAATTCGTCACCCAGGTAAATTCGAATGCGGATCTCTTCCTCCCTCCCTCACTCTTAGGCAGGCTCTTTGTGAAGTTCATCAAAGGCTTGTGATTGTACTCATTTTCAACGTGTTATTTTGAAGTGTTAAGAAATAAGGTGTCTGTTTTCATAAAATATTATCTTTTCCAATTGTTTTTTCATCTCCAAATTTATGAGAAAAATTCCACAGCAAAACCATCTTTCTTTGCTTGATTTTCTATACCCTCCTTACTCCTTTGCTTCAGCTTTCTTTGCTTGATTTTCTATATTCTTCTTACTTTTTTGCTCTGTTTCATCGTCACCGTCTTCTTTGCTACCCTCTCCTCTCCTTCCCTTCATTTTGTTTGTTGAATCTCGTTAAGAATGTTTTAATTTGTCTGGGTTTCATAAGAACCCTTTCTTTTGTGATGAAAATGATGCTGTGCAAGTGCTCTGGAATTTTTTTCGATAAAATTCTTGAATAGTTAATGGAATTAGCTCTTCCTCTTGTCACGCGACTTCTGAATGAGACTGGCCATGCCATTGGGTTTTCAGTTGAAGAAGGCAGTTATTGGAGAAAGGAGTCTGGATGGATTTGGAACCTTCGAGGAAGAGGAAGAGGAAGAGGAAGAGCAGGGTGGGAGTAAGGTGGAATTTGGATTTCTGCATCGTCGTTTAGTATAAAATGTAAAGCCCCTTTTCGTATGGGAGAAATATGAGAATAATAATAAATTGCCTTGATTTTCCTTTTCGTGCATGGGATAACGAATGAATTACAAACAGGTTTTTATATTTGGATTTCCGTAAATTGCTCTATTGGTTCTCATCTTATAAAAATAAGCTAATTAGTCTTATATTTAATTCTTCACAAATTCGTGTGCATGGATATTCCTAGCATTTAGTTCACAAGATTAATTTATGAGTAATGCTATTTGTAGTGAAAATTGTTAGTGGTTATCTTATGTGGTATACACTTGGCAATTTGGTATCTGATACATAGATATGGTAATTATTTTTTGAATTATACATCAAATGAATAAATATCAAGTATACACTACAAAAGGCGATTGTCGGTAGTCTTCACTGCAAATAATATTATTCTTAATTTATGAACATACGTGTTGGTTTTTAAGTGCATACTGTATTACAGCTACATATGCTAGTACGTAGGGTTGAATTTAAGGGCCTGGTATGGGCTTTTCTTCCAATTACTTTTTCATGTAGTTTTTTCATTTTTAATATATTAACTCCTCTAAAAGATTTTTTAATACAATTATGACTCTAAAACATATGTTCCTTATAAGGATTAATTATGTTAATGGTCAGTGAAGGTTAGAGAACTTGCACCAATGACCACTAATGTTATCTTCTTATAGTAGCAGTTCCTTAATATTTAACGGCGACAGGTAGGTTTTATCGTTAATATTTCTAGCCAAGTGACCGTTAATATAGGAGTTAAAAACTTGAATAACTATTTACCATATGAAAATAACTCCAATGACTAAATGTAGTTAACCTCCATATGTATAATATAAACAAGCAATTATTGGACAGGAAAATTTTCATTTTTGGGAGCGAGAGAGATGTTTGCTTTTGAATAAATATATTAACTCCTCTAAAAAGTGTTTGATAGGCATTTTTATGTAAAAATATATTTTAGAATAATAAATAGATGTGAAATGTATGGTTGAAAAATAAGTAAATTTTTTTTATTAACGTGTAATATTATTTTAATAAAAAATGTGTAGTTAAAAAGAAGAGAAAGAAAAATGCATTTTGAAAAAAATGGTTATCAAACGGGGTCTTAGTGTACATTTGGACGCGCTTCGCCTCTTCCCCAAAGCTGTTGTGAATAGTAAAACATCAATAGCAAATACGAGAGCTAATTTGATAAATGATCATTGAACTTTGCTATTATTTGCTCATCGAATTCAACAAATTACTCTTTGCTTATTGAGCTTTGCTATAAATTATTAATTGTTCATCGAAAATTAAAATATTACTCGTTCCTTATACAAACCTAAATAAAATTACCCATTAATCACGTATATCAATTTCATCAGTGTTACCTGTAGCAAAATTTAATAAGCAAAGTAATTTAATTGCAAACTACAAACAACAACCATCACACATCCATAATATCCCTAACCCAAAGCCCTTGCCTACCACTGCACGTCGCTAGCCATCACCAACCTGATATAACTCAAACAGTAAAGCCAGTATCACCATTTTTTGTTTCTACATCTTTGTCGTTTTTAAGTTTTGCCTTTCTTTTAAAATTTCATAGATTAGTTCATTTAAAAGAACTATGGCGACGGCGACGGTGATGATGGTCGAAGTTTGTGGTGATGGCCGATCAGATCTACAGCAAATAGAGACAAGCCTCGTGTGGCATTGCATCACAACTCCTTTTTTGTAACGACACCTTTCCACCTCTTTTTCGATGTATTTGCCGGTGCAACAATGGGTAGAGAAGAGAGGTAGAATAGATAGAGAATGGATTGAGATGGAGGAAAAAAAATGAATATTAGAGTTTGGGTGTGGGTATATAATTAATTGAATTTTATAATATTATTATTTAATACTAAAAATTTGCATTATCATCTAATTTTTGTATATATAAACTACAATCTTCATTTTTGAAATGAATTTTTAAAACTATGCGTCCATATAATTTCCACTACAAATTTTCTTAGCATGTGCGTACTTAAGAAATTAAGAATTTCTTGGACCAATGTACAGTAGCCCTATGGAGAACCATGACTCCATGAGCTCAGCTACTCATTCATAATCATAGGCATTTCATGTTTGAATGCGGAATAAGAATTATTCAGAAATTAAAAAAAAAAAATCTTCATTTCAAAAATATAAAATCAATCAGATGTTCCCGTGTATATTATATAAATAATAAATGATTGAATTTTTATCCAAATCCCTTAAGCAATTCTTGACTGGATCTAAATCACGAACTTTTAGTTTTTGTTTTATCAAGAACTTCCAGTTTTTAATTTCAAGAACTTGATTTTCAACCTTCAAATATTTTATAATATTTTCCAAAATACATTTTAATTAAACCAGTAAACTAATTTCTGATTGGATAGACAATAAAAAAAAAATAAAAAAAAATTCTCTCTCTAAATTTTACTGAAATAATTATTTTATATTGTGTAGGATTTTTTGGTTCCATTTAATCTCCAGTTATCGATATAAAATAGTTTCAACCGATGTACAATATGAATTTCAAATAAAGTTGATATAGGAACCTCAATTGAAAATTAAAGTCTAAGTCCAAATTATACACAATTTATTTAATTATAAGTGTAGTCCAGGAACTTCAATTGCAATTGCAATTAAGTTTACAACTTTCATAGCTATTAAAATTAAACTCAAAACTTTATAGTAGTTGTAATTAAGTCCAAAACTTTCCTAGTAATTATAATAAAATTCAATTTTCTTTTAAGTAATTATAAGTCACATTACTTTGTAGGGTTATGACAAAAAACTAATGGGATATATTGATATACGCTTTAATAATTAGATCATGTCTAGTCGATCATTATTATTCAATCTAATTATTAGTCTTTTCTCACTACAACAAAAGACTGCACCATCTAAGTACGTAAAATCATAGATTTGCCAATAAATTAGGAATATTTTCCTCTAACCTATTGTGTATATATTTTATCCCCGTCCAAAATTCGACAAATTAGTATGGACACGATGGCCATTTTGCGCATCTAATTATTCTCAATAAGTTAAGTATTATTTTCATCAACGGTCATGTGAATTGTTATTTTGAAGTTTAATCGTCACTAAATACTAAGCTTATATTTTAATCATTCAATAGAAAACACTTAAACTGTCAGTATACCCATTTTTTAGGTAATGATTTTCGACACCAATTCATATTCTCTACTTTATTGGTTTTTAATCTCCCAACTCACCATGATATTTAATCAATAAAATTGATCACACATTCTGATGAATCAAAGAACAATGGACTCAAAAAGATAAATACAACATTATCAAGGAATTTGGATGAAATATCTGGCATTCAAGTAAAAATTTTATTCGCTACACGATCATATATATAATTAAACTTGACATATGGTTCGTTCATTAATACACTAAGTGTAATAGTATTACTCTTAACTATTTTTATGATAAGGATAAATTGCAAACTCGAATAGTGAATCGATTAACACTATAATCTTTCAATACAAGGTACCAATCGTTAACAAATTATTGACGATCAAAGTAGGAATTGTATCAAACTGTGCTTCTCAATGTTGACACCCAACATATATTGATATTTTATTGTACAATGTGGACACAACACAATAAGACAATTTTAAATATTTTATTACAATTTTAGTTGGAGGTGAAGCTGACCTCTCCTCCTAAATTTGTATTTGGTTTTTTCGTTAGCTAATTATTAATAAACATGTTGTCTATGATGGTTAAAATGTTACAACATCGAATATTCTCCTATCAATCACACTTGCAGGCAAATAAAATCCACACAGCTTTCAAGGAGAGATGACGTGAAAGAAAGAAGCTGACAGGATCGTTGTAATTAGCTAGAGAGTTCAACATCATTGCAAGCAAACTATTGTAAAACAAGACAATTTGCAATAACCCGGTGATATAGCCTATGCTACTTGTTAAGAATACTAAATCCAAGAAAATATGAAAATGTGAAAAGAATCACACAAGAACACAAGATTTTACATGGAAATCCAATTGCGTGAATACCAAAGGTAGAGGCCCAGAAATCACTATAATCAATAGCAAAGAAGTACAAAAGGATCTCGCAAGACTCTTAACCTATCTCGTAAGACTCTCAACCTATCTCAAAATATACGAGTCTCTTTCTATAACCTAGATCTTCTCACTTTGATGTTCACTCAACGCTATACAATGTTTTGCTATGTTCTAGTCTTTCAAGAGCCTAAACCATGTAGAGTATATATAGAAGCCCAATTTTAGTATTTTGAATGAAGTAAAATGTAAGGATCTCAATAAAAATCAAATTAGAAGACTATTTACCTACATAGTTCTACCCTTGGGGTTGGGGCTACTGTCGCCCCTTCCAAAGGTTTTTTCTTCATTTCAAAGTCTTTCTTCCAATCAAACTTCCAATCCTTGTTTCATCTCTTTTCAAATTAGACTTCCAAACCAAAATTGGTTATGTCTCATTTATCAATTAAACAACCCAGACCTAGTCCAAATAGGAATTTGGGTCATATTCTAACAATCTTCACATTGACAAAAAGTTATATACAAAAAAAAAAAAAAAATTTATTCTTCAAAAAGTTCTCCAAACAGAGTGTTACAAACTCCATCTCCTCTACCATATGTCTCCCAGCATACTCAACAAATGTGAATAAAATCCAAGTCTTGCTTACCAACAAAACTAGCTTGGATCACGAACTTATTTAAATCATCCCATTCACTTCCAACTCCACTTGAGTTGCCAAATCTGCTCAAATTACCACTGGCCACATGATCATTAAGAGATCACAACTAACTCTACTTGAACTAGTGGAATGTTCTACAATACCATTGCTTGAATTACCACGAGCAACATTATCACAACCAACTCTAACTAAGTCATCGCTTATCAAACCATAAGCTGCAACTGCATCCAAATTAATCATCGAACCTTCCATATAATCAGAACTTTTTTTGTCCCTTCAGCACAACTCTAAAATCCTTGCTAACTTTCAAAACTCTACTTTTACTGATATACTTGTTCTATTTTGAATTGAGAGTATTTAAGGAAATAATATTTCTGTTCAAAGTGGGAACATATCTTACTTTACAAAGTGTCTTGACCTTCCCTTCAAACATCTTAATTATGACATTAGCAATGCAGCTATCTTACAAGATGAATTATTTCTCGTTATCATGGAACCCCTTGTAACATCTTCATATGTTGAAAACCAATGCCTATTGGACACACATAAAGTTGAAAGTCGTATCAAGAATTCAATTATGGTCAGGTTTGGAGTCACCGTTAGATTTCACTAAAAGATATCAATCATTGCAGTCTTCTTCTATAAGACGAGTTTCACCGAAATTACCAAGTTGTCCCTTTTGATATGTAGCAGCTAAATTATTCCAGTTTTGCCATTTCGGACAATCTTTCTGCATGTGCTCCTTCTTTTCGCAGAAATAACAGACTAATCACTGTCATTAGTCTTTGACCTACCCCTTCCACGACCACTCAAAATCCCTCTCATAAACAACATGACCATCTACCTAGGCATTTGATCTGACGACCAGCTACTTCATCTTCTCTCTAGAATAAAGCACTTATAAACCTCATCAATGGTCAGAGTATCTCAACTATACAAGATGGTGCCCCCTGAATGTCATGTAAGAGGTGGGCAACAAACATAGAAAATTCAACCTTAAGTCATCTTCATCGTACTTAACTTTCATTGTCTCCAAATTAGCTACAATGTCCTTGAATGTAGATAGATGGTCTTCCAAATATCAACCTTTTGTCGTGTACCGAGAATATAAGTGTTGCTTTAGATGCAATTTGTTGGTTAGACTCCGAGTCATGCATAACTGCTCTAATTTCAACCATAATGCAGCTGCAATTTTCATCTTTATCATGTAGTGAAGAATTTGATTTTAAAGATGGAAATGTATCTGTAATAGAGCATTCTAATCCTTTCCTTGTTTCTCCTCTAATGTCAAAGTTGTAGGCATTCTATCAAGCCCCAACAAAGAATCATCCAAATCCATTTGGGCGAGCATTGATTGCATCTTGATCTGCCACAAAGAAAATCTGGTGCTGCGATCCAAAAGCCGAATTTCAAACTTCATACTTGCCATCCCCAAACAATTAAACCTTGTCGAACCAACCTTGCTTTAATACAAGACAAAATTGGCTCTCCCAAGAACTAACAAATCCTTGGGTTTTGACACCACTTGTTGTAAAACAAGCCTATTTATAGAACTTATATCAATTGGTAAGAATATTAAAGTCACGAAAATATGACAAGATGAAAAAAATCACACAAGAACACAAGATTTAACGCGAAAACCAAATTTAGGAATACCACTGGTAGGTGTAAAAGAATTCACTATGATTAATAACAAAGTACAAAAGGGTCTCGCAAGACTCTCAACCTATCTCAAAATTTGCGAGTCTCTCTCTGTAATATAGATCATCTCATTTTGATGTTCTCTCAATTCTATACAATGTTTTGCTATGTTCTAGCCTTTGAAGTGCCTAAACCATGTGGAGTATATATAGCCCAATTTTGGTGTTTTGAATAAAGTAGAAGCAAGAATCCTGATATAAAAAAAAATAAAAAAATTAATGAGGCTATTTTCCCACACTGGTGGCATCCCAAATCCCCTTGGGACGGGGATGTCAACTCCCTATTCAGTCTCCTGCTTCTCGCAATTAGGCGTCGGATCGCCTCGACTTCGGCCACAACGCCTTCCAAAGGTTTTTTCTTCATTTCAAAGTCCTTTCAATCAAATTTCCAATCCTTGATGAAGTTTGATCCCTCTTCAGACCGGGCTTTGAAATAAAAAATTTTATGTCTCATTTATCAATCAAACAACACAAACCTATCCAAATAGTAATTTTGGTCGTATTCTAGCACAAACATCCTTGGTAGATCAGGCAGGATTTTGTAAGATAAATGATCTCTTCTAAATTATCATTGTAATAAAAAACTGGTAAAGTACGTATTTGTTCTATTTTACACAATGTCAATTTCTATCAAGTATTGATGTCTTGGAATATCATAAAGTGTTTGCTGAATCAATTACTCAATATTTTTAATGTTCAATATTATACACGCATGTGTACCGTACCTGGAGTACACTTGTTAATATATCCAAACTTGAGAAATATCATCTCCAGTTTTCGTATGTATTAAAGGCTTCTCTGAAATACATATCTGATGCACTAGGTTACGAGTATAGATGATAATAAAGATAATAAATTTATTATTAAATAAATTTTTGCGAATCGCCCCAAGTTTATCTCAGAGTTGATGCTATGTGTTAAAAGTAGTGAACATGATGACTAACCATATTAAGAGATTGGCATGATATTTGTATAATATTGGTATTGATATTAACTGCCTTATTGAGCACTCACTATGATACCAGCTTGGCTATATGATTTGTATTGATATTAGTTGCCTTATTTAGGGCAGGTCACGAATTGTAAGACTAGGTGTAAGGAAAATTCTGTCAAAAATCCATGTATATATGGATGATGCCTTTGTGATAATATACATACAGAAGCATTATATTCTTCTTCTTCTCCAAATTTGACATGGTATAAGAGCCATCATCCCAGGTTTCACGAGGTGCCTTTCTTCTTGGCACAGAAAGGGACACCGTGCGGCAGTAGTTTGCTCCGCTAGACTACCTTCCGCCTTTTCTCGGTCGCGTCGGGACGAAAGAAAATTTGATTACAATTTTGTAGAAAGCTTACAATAAAGAATTTGAATACATTGAAAGTAAATTGAATATTGATTGATGAAAACTGAATATTACAATTGATGAAAGCAGAAAATTACAATTACTGGTGCAGGGGGCGGACACCAGTGAGTTTGAAAGATTTTTGAATGACTAATACCCCCTATAATAACATTCTGAACAAAAACCTAAGTGACGGGAGTAAACTTTTAAAAAATGAGGAATCATACTAAAAGTTTACCAATATCAGAGCTATTTTAGGACTGAAATAACTATTACAATGAAAAGAAAATTACAACTCAAACTTGAAGTAATATTTATAATGTGCTGTCGAAGTTGGGCAAACTGCGACTGCGATAGTGTCAAGGGGCTAAGTAAAGCTGCGGTTCTTGACGTTCTCCCCATTTGTTTTGGCGACGTCCTCGGTGCCATCAATGCATGATATGCTTCAATTAATGGTTTGAAGGCTCCGAGATCTTTTTCTCTTTCCCAAGTATTCTCCTCGCTGCTGCATCCCATCCATTTGACCAAGTACTCATGATGATCTTTTCTAGAAGCTCGAGTGATTCGATGGTCAAGAATAGATTCAGCAACCTTCTTTCCAGCTTTCTTCAGTTCAAACACAGGTCGCTTTGGCTCATTTCTAGATGCGTCCTCCTTATCTGCAAAGTATGGCTTCTACACACTAACATGAAGGACCTTGTGGATTTTACACCATGAAGGGAGTTCAACTCTGTGTGCAACTCTTCCAATCCTCTTCACGATGGGTAATGGTCCAATGTATTTTGGTGATAATCTTAAGTCCTTCCCTTTTATTGGCTTGTAAACATTTCTGTCGGGAAGTTTAACCATTACCAGATCTCCAACATTGAATTCAATAAAATTGCGCTTTAGATCTGCAACCTTTTTGTACCGTTTTTTAGCTTTCTCAAGATAATTCCGAGCAATTTCAATATTTCGTTTCCATTCTTGAGAAAAGTTCTTTGCTTGAGGGGACTTGGTAATTCGTTCGATATCCACTGTATGAGGGAGTAGCAGTTACTGGCTAGTAACAATCTCAAAAGGACTCTTATTGGTAGAAGAGCTCTTTTGGGCATTGAAACAAATTTTGGCCGCATCCAAAAGTTTTACCCAATTTTTCTGCGAAATAGAGATAAAGTGCCAAAAATATTCTTCTAGCATAGAATTGAAGCGCTCCGTCTGTCCGTTAGATTGTGGGTGAAAGTTAGAACTCATGCTCAAAGTTGAACCAAGAAGTTGAACAACTCAGTCTAAAATATCCCAATGAAATGAGGATCTCGATCACTGACGATGTCCTTAAGCAACCCCCAGTATTTGACAATATGTTTGAAGAAGAGTTGAGCTGTCTCTTCCGCAAATACATACTTAGGTGTTGAAATAAAAGTTGCATATTTTGATAGATGGTCAACCACGACAATGATAGTGCCAAAATTCTCAACTTTTGGCAACCCAATAATGTAGTCTATCGATACACTTTCGAATGGTCGGGTTGGGACGGAAAGGGGCTCCAGTAAGCCCGTCTTTTTTTGATGATCTATCTTATCTTGCTGACAAATAAGATAGATTTTTACATATGTTGCAATGTCATCCCGTATTTGAGGTCAGTAGTATGCACGTTGTAGTAATGCACAAGTGCGTTCCTCTCCGGGATGCCCTACCCAAATTGTGTCATGGCATTCCGTAATTAGTGATTTCCTCAGATCTTCTCCCTTAGGAACATATAGGCGGTCTCCCTTTGTCTTCACTAGTTCCCCATCGAGCCAGAACTGTCGAGTTTTACCCTGTTTGATGAGGTCGACCAAATATTGGGTAGTCGGGCCCTTCTCCATAAGTGTCCAAATTTGGTCTCTAGTATTCGTGGAGACTGCGCTCCCTGAAAGAGCAGCTACAGAGCAGATGGCAGCTAAATCGGCTTATCGACTAAGAGCATCAGCAACATGATTACTAGAGTCGGGACAATACTCTAACATAAAATTAAACTCTGAAAGGAATTCCTGCCAACAAGCCTGTTAGCTCGATAGTTTTGGTTGGGACATGAAGTGACTAACTGCAGTGTTATCGGTCTTCACAATAAATGGAGACCCAAGCAGATAGTGACGCCATCCTCTGAGATAATAGACTACTGCTAACAATTCCTTTTCATGTGCCGAGTAACGACGTTCTGTCTGGTTTAACTTTCGGCTCTCATATGCTACCGGTGTCCTTCTTGCAAGATGACTCCACCAAGGGCAAAATCTGAAGCATCTGTATGAACTTCAAATGGTTTAGCCATATTCGATAAGGCGAAAACTAGGTTCGTCCATATGGACTTCTTCAACCTTTCAAAAGCAGCTTGGCATTGGGATGACCAATCCCAATCCTTATCCTTCTCTGTCAATTCAGTAAGTGGCAGTGCAATTTCTGAGCAGGCTTTTACAAATCTTCGATAGTAATTGCATAACCCAAGAAATGAACGTACATCATGTACGGTTTTTGGTGGTTGCCAATCTTTGATGGCTGTAACCTTCTTCGAATCCATGCGGATTTTACATTGTTCAATGATGTGACCCAAGAAACTAATAGATGTCTGAGCAAACGAGCATTTAGATGGCTTAGCATAAAGTTCATTCTCCCGTAGCCGATTAAAAACTTACCTCACATGCGGACATGTTCCTTCAATGTCTCGCTGTAAATTACTATATAACCAAGTACACCACAACAAAATCATCTAAGAACCCGTGAAGTACCTGATTCATCATAGTACAAAATGTTGGTGGAACGTTTGTCAAACCAAAAGGCATCACCTTAAATTCAAAGGCTCCATATCTGGTTACCACCGTAGTCTTTGCTTCGTCTCTCTCCTTGATCCGAACTTGCTAGTATCCGGACCTAAGATCAATTTTTGTGTAATATTTCGCCCAACTCAGTCGATTGAAGCAATCCGCAACCAGTGGGATAGGATAGCTATTCTTTACAGTAATCTTGTTCAAGGCTCGATAGTCGCAACACATCCTAAGAGAACCATCAGCCTTTTTCGGAAACAATACAGGAGCTCCGTATGGCGACTTCGCAGGCACAATGATTCCACTCTCCAACATTTTCCCCAGTTGCTTCCCAAGCTCTTCAAGCTCAGGCTGAGACATACGGTATGGTGCCCTGGCGGGAGCTTTGGCGCCTGGAATAAGTTCAATCTCATGATCAATCGTTCTTCTTGGTGGTAATTTTTTTGGTAATTCTTTCATCATGATGTCCTCAAATTCCCGAATAAGCCTTTTAACGGGTTTTGGAATAGGACCATTCGCCTCTTCGATCTCCTCTAATCGAAGAGTGCACAAAAAAATGGTTCATTTCTCTTGAAAACTTTACTAAATTACATGGTTGAGATACTCTTCTCGCCCATCCTCCCAACTTGTGTAGGGATGACACACAGCTTAATACCCATCATCATTAACGAATCGAAATATGGTAACACTGCTGTCTTGGTATCCTGAAGAAATTTCAATCCTAGAATAAGCTTGAAATCATCCATTTGAACTGCAGATAAATTTGTCCTTCCCTCGAAAGGACCTGCTTTGATCAACACCGATTTCGCCACTCCAGCTATTGGTTGAGCAACGGAGTTGATTGCTTTGACTTTTTCACTACCCTTTTCTAGAACAAGTCTGAGCTGCTCTACTTCGGTACATGCAAGGTAGTTGTGGGTAGCACCAGTATCCACCATAGCCCTGATTGGCTTCCCATTGATTTTTACATCAATGTACATTAAGCCTTTGGTGCTACAAATTCGAGCCTTCGCTTCTTCCATCTTTGCCTCTTTCAATGGAACATCGTCCTTTTTAGCAACCCGATGCGACAGTGTGTTGCACCGATGTGAAAATGCCACAACTACGTCCTCATCCTCTTCAAAGTCAGACTCACTATGACAATTAGTCTGTGGGGCCTCTTGCTTTGAACTTGACCCGCCACTTGCTAACTGACAATATGCATTCACCATCTACTTCTGAGGACACTCCGACACCTGATGAGGTCCTTCACATAAAAAGCACTTCAATTTGGGAGTGGCATCAGTTTGGCCCTCCGTTGCTTTTCCTTCATTCCAGTTGTTACTGTTACTGCCGTTAAAATTTCCTTGACGGCTGTTATGATAGTTTCCTTGAAAGCCACGATTCTAAGAGTAACGCTCTCCCCCATTTGGGTTCGAGCTGGGTCTGTAAGATCTGTTACCACCTCCAATTGCTTGATTACTCCCCGAAGGTCAATCTTTTCTAGATTCTATTTGGTAGTCGCTCAAGCATTCAGCGGCTCCCATGGCCGTGCTCAAATCAGTAACCCTCTGTCTTTGAAGTTTCGTGCGTGTCCACAGTTTCAACCCTTCCATAAAGGTGAAGAGCTTATCCTTTTTCGACATATCTCGAATATTCAGCATATGCCTTGAGAAGGATTTTACATACTCCCTGATAGAGCTCGTGTGTTTCAGGTCTCGAAGTGCCCGTCGAGCCTGATATTCGACATTTTTCGGGAAAAACTGCGATCTGATTGCTTCCTTGAGGGGATTCCAAGAATCAATTCAAATCCTGTGGGCCTGAATGTCAGCATATTTGGTTCACCACCATAGTTTTGCATCTCCACCCAAATACATGGTAGTTGTGGTTACTTTTCTAGCTTCATCTTCGTTCAAAGCTGCTAGAAAGTACTGTTCCATATCAAACAAGAAGTTTTCGACCTCTTTTGCATCACGTGCCCCTCTGTAGGTACACGGTTCAAGAATTCTGAGTCTAGGAGCATACTCGGGTACGGGAGCTTGCCCATTGCCCACCGCACGTTGGAGTACCCACAATTGAGCTCTCAACGCTTCCATTTCATCCTGCAGATCAGGAATGATTGCAGCAGCTTCAGTTATTGCTGCGCAAGCTCTTTGGCTTTCATCCAATTGGATGTGTAATCCACGAATCTCAGATTCGGCCATCTTGACTTTTTCCTCGAGACCTTCCACAGCATAGCACAACCTAGTAGTTGTCTCATCAAGCGCATCCACGCGCTGTTTCGTAGTACCCTTCTTTTGAGGCTCTACCACTTCAGTGGTGTGGGATGTAATTAGATCCATAGCTTTCTTATCGAGGGTCGTGAGCCGCAGCTCTGATACCAACTTTCACGGGGTGCCTTTCTTCTTGGCACAGAAAGGGACACCGTGCGACAGTAGTCTGCTCCGCTAGACTACCTTCCGCCTTTTCTCGATCGCGTCGAGACGAAAGAAGATTTGATTACAATTTTGTAGAAAGCTTACAGCAAAGAATTTGAATACATTGAAAGTAAATTGAACATTGATTGATGAAAACTGAACATTACAATTGATGAAAGCAGAAAATTACAATTGCTGGTACAAGGAGCGGACACTAGTGAGCTTGAAAGATTTTTAAATGACTAATACCCCATATAATAGCATTTTGAGCAAAAACCTAAGTGACGGGAGTAGAAGTTTAAAAGATGAGGAATCATACTAAACGTTTACTAATATCAGAGTTATTTTACAACTGAAATAACTATTACAATGAGAAGAAAATTACAACTCAAACTCGAAGTAATATTTACAATGTGCGGACGAAGTTGGACAAACTGCGACTGCGATAGTGTCAAGGGACTAAGTAAAGTTACGGTCCTTGACACCAGGGCTTGTTTTTGTTCAACTAAACTATCATCATGGCAGAAGAAGGGCAAATAAATTCAACAGACAACCAAGGATCGTAATTGTTGGACACATCAAATCCGTATTATATAATTCCTCAGATCACCCTTATCACATGTTGGTCCCAATAAAATTGAGCGGTACCAATTATCAATCATGGAGTAAATTAATTATCCATGCTCTCACAGCCAAAACAAAATTGGCTTCATCAATGGTTCTATTGAACCCCCTTCAGAGAAGGAAAGCCTAACAGAGTTTGCATGTTAGAATCAATGTAATAGTATGATCTTGTCATGGCTAACTCAAACCACTCGTCAAGTTTGGGAAGATTTCGAGGATCAATTTTCTCAAAAAAATGCACCGGCAATTTATCAGATCAGAAAATCATTAGCCTCCCTCACACAAGGGAGCATGACAGTGTCTGCTTACTTCACAAAACTCAAGGGACTTTGGGACGAGTTAGAGGATATCGAACCACCCCTTCTTGCAGTTAGATAAGGCCCATAATGATCAAAGAGGAGGATCGGTTGATGCAGTTTCTTATGGGTCTCAATGATGTCCACAACATCATTCGTACTAATATTCTCAAGATAGCACCAATGCCCAATGTCCGCCAGGCCTATTCCCTTGCCATCCAGGATGAAACTTAGCGACTTATGGCTTCGGGTCTATCGAAAAATTTTCCATTGCATCTACAGTCCAGAATTGCCACTACAACTCTTTCGACAAAGCTAAACATTGTAATCATTGCAGGATGGTCATAAAATTGAGGAATGTCAGAATTTGAAATTACATTGCAAGTTCTGTGACAAAAGGGCCATACCGATGGTAGGTGCAGATTCAAAAATGGGAGTCAATGCAATTAGGGGCAACAACAGCAGTGTAGATCCCGTACCTTTCATGCAGCCAATACAACGGATACTTCACAATCCGCATATGGGTTAGGTTCCGAATAAAGCAACTCATTGAATTCTACAAATGGACTTTGCGCTGATCAGCTACAACAAATTACTCATGCCTATCTTTGATGAAACTAAATAATGACACAGGTCTGTTTTCTTCTTTTAATGCCATTAATTCTAGTTTCACTAAGCCTTGGATCTTGGATGCAGTGCAACAGACCATATCATCACAGATTCTATCATTTTCACCTATATGAAAACGTCACCAGCGCCCACAGGATTTTCGGCCCCAAAACCTCCACTGGAAACTTGCCATTTAACGCTAATTGTCTAATATCACGTTACATGATATTTTGAGCATCCTATCTTTTCATTTGAATTTAATTTCCATTAGTAAGCTCACCACTCCTCTAAATTGTTGTGCCATTCTTTTCCCAACTTTTGTGTCTTGCAGGACTTGGCTATGGGAAAGATGAATGGGTTGGGTAAGTAGCGTGGTGGTCTTGATTACATGTCGCCATTGCAAAGGACTCCTACATCTCATTAAGTATCCCAGCTTTCCAATTTATGGCATACGCACCTTGGTCATCCATCGTCGGCTTCTCTCAAACTAGTGTCTTCATCTTTACAGGTTAATACAATTTCGTTCTATAACAATTGTATTGTTTGCCCTGTGGCCATGTTGGAAGAATTTTGTGAATAGAGACGTCAAAAATAAGTATAAAGATAGGGACAAAGCCGAGGCAAGAGTTGGACTCTTTGTCCTTAAGTCGAATTTGCCCCGCAACGGTGCCTACGGATTTCGGCAATCGACTCCCAAGATACAACGGCTACACTTGTGTTTGTAGCACTCCAAAACACAAGTACAACGAACCAAATTTAGGTTTATGTACTCCAATGATGAAATGAAAGAAAATCAAAATAAATGAATGATTTTGATTTTGGATAGAAGAGAGGATGAGAGACGTTTTGCATATCAAACTGTGAGGAATAGGACACCCAAAGGGTCCTATTTATAGACCATGAAAGGGTGTGGACGAAATGGTTGGGGCCAAACCATGCACCCTTTCCAAACAATGCACCACCTTTATGAAATGAAAAGGTGTCAATTCACTGATTTTCGTCCTTTTTCGTAATTTCTCATTCATCCGATATTTCTCCCATTATTTTGCTATACTTTTTCTCCCATTATTTTGCTATACTTTTTCATCTCCTTCTCTCTCTCTCTCTCTCCTCCATGGCTCTCCCTTTATTTATTTATTTATTTATTTATTTTTTAAATTTTAAAAAAAAATTCAATTTTTTTCTACTTTTTTTCCGTATCTAATAAAGCAATAAATCTTCACACAATCATAAAAAAGAAATAATAATAATAATAATAATAATAATAATAATAATAATAATAATGATGATGATGATGATGAAAAAACCAATACTTTTTCCACCCCTAAGCTAAAATCAGACATTGCCCTATGTCTCAAAATATTATCAATTAAGTAAATAAAATGGAAACACACGAAATATGAGACTCCTCAGATGTATGTCAAATTTTGGTGGCTGACTGACTAGGGACAAAATTTGTTGGTGAAATGTCATGTTCGTACAAAACAAATAAAATTTAATTATTAATGACATAATAATGCATCATAACTAACAAGAAAATCTATGGATGGAATAGGGGACAACTGCTGCCTGTTATGGCTGCAAGTTGCAACCGTCGTTAGGGGAAGCAAAGGTTACATTCGACCGTAAGGTTTTACAATTGCAGACGGGAATCCGGCATAGGTTATGGCCGCTGGTTACAACGGTGAACATTTTTTTATGTGATAAATGTGTGAGGATGAAGATACCAAACTAACTATTAGTACACAGAAATAATTAATTTACGTAAATTATTATCTAGAAAGCATGATAAATAAAAAGGAAGAAAATTATTTTACCTCTTAATAAGTGCTTATTTATAGTCATTAGCTTGACTTTTTCAATCCGTATTATGAAATTCTGAGTAAAACTTTTGATCCCTTATCCATTTTGCTTCTTTTCAATTATCCTCTTTTGATCCCTTATCCATTTTGCTTCTTTTCAATATTCCTCTATATTTTGCCTTGATAATTTCAATGTGATATAACATGTCTATTCCATCTTATTTAAATTCAACTATGTAAACATATACCTCATTTTCGTGCTTAATTACAAGTTAAATTTTTGGGCAATCAATGGAGTCGAAAAACCGTGTGCTAATCTCATCTCCATTAATTGCCGCTTTTTTGTTAGATTCCGTTGTAATTACTTTTACATCTTTTTTAAGCTTTTCTTCAATAGTTGATATCTCCTCGAGTTGAATGATTGATTAATAATTTAAATTCATGGGCAATGGTAAGTCTTTTTCTTCAACTATTTGAAGTGGATTATATCCCCATCTTTTAATTTTTTTATCAGATTTGTCAATTGCTTATTTTCGACATCTTAAATATTGTTTAAACTCCAAAAGTTTGAATCTAACAGAGTCAGTGCATGTATAAATCAGTGCCCAATATAATACATCTCCTAAAAATGCTCACAATATATATCTTGTACATGTATATCCTTATCATTCATGTCAAAATTAATTACTGCAAAAATTTTGCTCATTCGCCAGTATTAGAATCCTGTATATGTTGTTGAATGGTACTCGGTAGAACACCAAACACAAGAAAGATCAAGGTGGATAGCCAAAATTAACAAAACAAAAACAAAAATAAAAGTTTTCGGATCCAATTTGAATCAATAAATTCAATTTAAAAACTTTATTCACGATATAATGGCGTCAAAATTTTGATCGGAAAAATCCCACAAGAGTACAGAATTGTTGACAAATAATAGATTTAGTAAGTTGAGAGTATCACCTCTCGGAAAATAAGCTTTAAATTGAATTGTATCAATTTGTAATCGAGCTCGAATGTAAGTGACAAAAATGATTGATTGGTTTTAGTCTAAATAATATACCAATTATCTAAGATGATTTTAAAATAAAATATGGGAGGTATGTGTTGGAATTTCGAATCCATCTATTATTATCCTATTTTCAATTTTTAACTATTTAGTTTAGTTTCATAAATGCATTTTTGACAATCAATAATCCTATTGTATTCAATGTCATTTTGCAAGATATGTTAATTCTATTCTAAACACGACATGGTCTATCGAGGCAGTGACTGGGAAATTCAGCGTAGGCAGGACGCTCCAGTTGGACAGAACTGCCTTCAACAAGGGACGAATGCTGTAAAACGTGAATAGTGCATTTTGCCAAGAGTTTGGATGTTTCCTAACCCTAAACCACTATCTTTTGAAGGTATAAAACTGGGGGAAGTTACTTTATGGTTTAGGGTTTGCATGAGCTGTTTGGAAGATGGTGGAATCGTCGCAACCTGCATGCTTTAGCTGGATTTAAATGTGGCCATTGGATGAATCCAATCCTGGGCCTATATTTCATTTTCTATGTAGTGTACGCTTTATATTACAAGTTTTGCTAATGTTGTAATGGATATAGATTGGGTATGGCAAAGACTTGTGTGGGTATTTTTGTAAGACTACTCTCAAGTAATATAAAGGCAGATTCTCCAAACTTGTCTCTGTTTTCTTGCTCTTGCAATCTGTCCCGTCTTCAATTGTGCAAGTTCCATTAACCTCAAAGGGTTAATTTCGTGGCTGGGTTTCAAGCAAGCTGACTTAATCAAGTTTCTAGCAAGGGGCGAATATGTTGAAGGGTTAAGGCTGTTCGTAGGTCGAAAGTATTGGTGAAGCAAACTTTGGTCTGTAACAGGGGCTATATTCCCATGTGTTAATCATGCTATGTTCTACTTAATTATGAACCTTTCAACATTACATCAGGCAACTAATTACGTAATTGATGGCCAAGAAATTAAATAATGCAATTAGCATGCATAATTAATCAAGAAATACAAGAATTACTAATCTACTTGTCTTTGAATTATAAATAAATAAATAAATAAATGGTTCATCTTCATTAAACATAAGAATATAGTCTAACATTATTCTAAAGATAGAACAATACGAAGAACGGAAAAGAACCACCTGAAATTTATAAATACAAGAAAGATAGCCATTGTCTAATACTTTTTTCTTCATTTTCAACCTCGAGCTTTAATTTGTCAAGTTTTAGACTTTCTTCATTTATCCACGTGTAATATTTGTTTCTCTTTTCCAATAGATATTGAACATGGCCCCTCTTTTTTGATCGATTTTTATAATAAGACTGGACTTTAAAGGTGAGAGAGAGCTCTGTCGAATGTTTACCTACGTTATTAATTTAGAGAAGGTAATATTAGCTCAAAAATTAAGTTTAATTTGGTCTTCAAAAGAGTTCCAATAAAATGAGAAACGTTATGTTTGCATCACGCATGGTTATGTCTCTGCGCATCTGTCAGTATTTGTCATTTTTTCCTCGGTATCCAATTGAGACGATTCAAAATACATTGAAAATATAACAAAGGGACACAATTATTCTAGAAATATTGTGTTTCCCATTCGAAAGTTTACCATGCAATAAATGGATATCAATTTAAGGCTCAAAATCTGGATTTGTGAAAATTCTTTGATTATATTTCAATGCTCACTCATTGGATTTCTAATTGCATCCAGTTGATCCTAGGTGATCTTCAATCATCGTTTTGTGGCCGGAATAAACTACTAAATATTTATAGTTAGGTCCCCAAACTTTGGACTTCATCCATTTTTCAGTTATTTCATTTTTTTTCTTTCAATTTTTGAGTTGTTCCTATCAAATGATAAATACACGAGATTATGCTATAATTATAAAATATAATAAAAAACATATTAATTTAATGATTGTCAAACAGGACTAAATATGTTAGGTTGTGTTTATAATATAAACCCTAACATGTGTGTAAAACCAAATGTGTATACACGATCTGTTGTGCACTATAGATGTCAAAAACACGCCAAAAATCTGAATGACAATCAAAATTTGATGGTCCGAGCTGAGTTACACCCTAAACTGGAACTTGGGGGAAACTTTTGTTAGGAACTAATTATAAAGATGAGGCTAATGTGGAATGTGAGCTCGGATGAGTTGACTTTTCAGATGCAAAAGTGCAAAATTTTGTGCTCCCAAACATTTGAATGAGATCGACATGCAAGTTAAGATTAGACATAATGTAAATTTCCATCTGAACCTCAACAAGGAGCTTAAGTTTCATCACATTTTAGTCTTTCAACAATCTTGCTCAAATTTATCAATTTTTCGATCACACATTTTGTACGATCTATAACTTTTTAATTACATATTTTGTCAATTTTTATTTAAATTTATTAAAACTCTATTTTTTAACTAAACCAAATGGAGTCTAAATTGCATTAATTGAAATAACGGATATTCCATGAATTCATGATTAATCAATAAATAGGAAAATCTAGAAATTCCGCTTCAAAGAATCTCGAAGTGTGACATGATTGAGACACTCACTTTTCGAAAGTAAACATTGCTCTTCATTCTCCCCTTATTGTAGAATACTACTTTCAAAGGAGCAAGTCAAATTTTTTTAGGGTTTACTTGAAAAGGGCAAGGTCCTTGCTATAAGGTGAACCAAATTTCATCATTCAATAATATTACAAATTACAAGGGCTTCCAGCCACTATTAAGCTAAAATCAATTAAATTATATTAAGCTAAAATCCATCTAGGTATAATAAACCCATAATATCAATATCAATATTATCTAACCCTTGTCACCAGTGCAGAGGTAGACATTTATTTTACGCAACAACTCTGATTATTAAGCAATGCACCATAGGACCACTTGTTAATTATATTTGTCTAGTAGCCTTTGATGAAGGGTAAAGCTCATTGTAAAAATGTTTTTAATTAAAGGGAGAATATATTGAAGTACATCACATTTTATAATTACATTAAATATAAAATTCGTTAAATCCAATACTAGCAACGCCACGCTCAATTACCCCAGCCTAATCAAGGTACACAGGGATAGGGGCTGGATAGTGCGGGACGTCGTTTCCCTGATGTAGGTATAGAGAACTCCACCTCATTTAAAGTTCATTTCATTATACAAGTTTTTTATTATACAAAAAGAAAAGAATAATAACATTAGTTGTTCATCAATTTTTATAAAAGTAACAATTTTTACTAATTAAAGATATGAAAAAAATAAAAGCAAAAAATAAAATAAAAATTACTAAATGGAGGGATAAACAGGACAAGGTACCCATCCCCACCCCAACCCACCTTAATCGGGTATTGGAGGCAGGGCAAGGAGATAAAAAAATTCGATTGGCATGAGGGACGGGAATCACTATCTCAAACCACGCATTGCCATCCATATTGACATTCTTATTTTAACTTTTCACTAGTTAGCATATTTCATCATTAATCACGATTGGCATTAAAAAATATTGATAGTGTGCTCTAGAACAAAAGACACATATTTTTTCTTAATTTTGTAATTAGTTTTTGCTAATGTGAAAATACGAGATACATCCAATTCTTTTTAATTTATCTTAATGAAATTTTTGGATAGAAACTGTAATCAGTGATAAATTGTGTTAATTTAGGAATAAGAATGCTATGAAAAAAATGAAGAACATGAATGTAATATTGAATAAAGATTATAAATCTTTCATACAATTTAAAATGAGATATGATTATTAAAATTTGTGGAGTGATTCTATTCTCTCAAGTGTGGTAGCTGTTACAATGACCTAATTTAGTTATTTTGGACATATGTTATGAGAGACAAATCAAGGGCATGGAAGAAGCAAAAGTCAAATCCCAATAAGAATGTCATGAAAATGACATACGCTCTTTTATATTGTCTTAAGCTTCAATCTTTGATAATTTTATACATTCACTTTTCTTGTATGTCGATACTTGCTAGAAATTGTCTCTGTAGTTTTGTTTGTCGAAATTTTACCATAGACAAATTTGCAACGGTTGGTTACCTTGTTTTTCAAAGTTAATTCAACAACGGACGCATTTTGCATATCAATCATTTTTGTTGATACTTCGTTTGCTAATCCATCAAAAATATTTGAAAAATGATACCCAAAAAAAAAATTATAATAATAACATAATTTTTTTGACGGAATTCATATTGGTAAATAAAGAAACAATTCAAAATTAAAATAGATAGAAAAGCTCCAATAATTTGTTCAAAAAGCTCCAAGGGTTTTATTTAATTAAAAAAACAACCACCACGTATCTATGGAAGACATAAGTCCCTATTTAAACGAAAAAGAAAGAAAGCCATAAGTCCCTATTTAAACGAAAAAAAAAGCCATAAGGAAAAAAAAAAACCCAAGAAAAGTCAAAAGTAGTAATTAACTGCTTTGCCCTCACTCAATAAATATAACAACATAATGAAGGATACAGACAACTCTTGTTCTCTGGTCTGTTGAGACACATCTCGCGATTTATCTTCCTCACAAAGCTCTAAGACGGGGTGGTGGGAGCTCTCAAGGTTGGAGTTGAACCTTTTTTTTTTAAACAACATAATGAAGGAGAATAATAGAAAGAAAAAAGAACTTACATAACACTAGGGATGTCAATGGGCCGAACTGGGCTCGGCCCATGAAAGCACGAGCTCGACTCGTGGCGAGTGCTCATTTTGGGCTCGTGGGCCGAGTCGAGCCCACTCACGAGCACACGTCGTTTTTCCTTTTTTTTTTTTTTTTGAAACAAATAGGTAAATTGGAAAATAAAAAATTAATTTTAATTTTTAAATTGTGAATTTTTTATATAAAAAACTAGGTAAAAAATTTAAACCCTCCTCCTTTATCCAGGCTTGGGACCGGCTACTTAAATTTAGAGTAACCGGAGTTAAAAATTGTGTCGTTTGTTTGTTTGTTTGTATACAATTTTTTAAAGAAAATTTAAAACAGTATTAAAAATTATTTTTTCAAGCAACGCTATGCGTCCCCTTGTATATAATTTTCGAAGTAAATCCCTTCTTAAAATTGAAAGGGTAATCGAATGCCCTTTCAATTGTCAAAAGTCTTTACTTCAAAGATTATATAGAAATCTTTCACTTCGAAGATTATATATAATCTTCGAAGTGAAAGAATTCTGACAATTGAAATGACAATTATTCGATTACCCTTTCAATTTTCAGAAGAAATTTACTTTGAAAATTATATGCAAAGGTATGCACCGCATTGTTCGAGAAAAAAATTTAAAATGTAGATATATAGTAGTAATAGTACTAAGTACTAACAAAAATTTAACTAAATTGGTGGTAATAATTTTTTTTCTTTTTTTTTTAACTAAAAGACATAAAAAAAATAAATATGAAATCTTTATTTTTTTATTTTTATTTTTAAAATAGATAAAATATAAACCCTCCTCCTTTATCCGGACTTGGGACCGGCTATTTAAATTATCAATAGGCGGAGTTAAAAATTGTACATGAACAATTTATTGTAGCGTGTACAATTTTTTAAAGAAAATTAAAAGTAACGATAAGAAAAGAAAAGTTTCATCAATATAATTAAATCAAATATTACTTACTTGATGACATGCAATTTCAACATATTTATCTTATAGTCGAAAATGAGTGTCCTGCCAATCCTTAATGCACATTAACACTTCTAAAATATTTTCTTTCAGTCGGCTCCTGACCTCGCTCAAAATTCTTTTACTTGCACTAAAAGCAAACTCCAAAACAACGGTGCTAACTAGAGGTATCAGCAGATCTTTTGCAATCGCAGATATAACTGGCCAACATCATTCATACCTTTACCAGAATTCAATTACTTCGTCTAAACTTTTTTTAATTGTTTTATCTGTTGGCATATTCTGGTTGAAATAATCAATTAATTCAGCAGGCAATGCATTATGGCTTGAGTCTGTGGATGTTTGATGAGAATGAGATACATATGTAGACGACATGGCAGTGGCAACAGATGAACACATTGCAGATGAATCATATCTATACGAATTAATGTCTTGAAATAAATTAAATATGTACGCATCTTCTTCTTCAATTTCAGCGGAAGGAGTAGATGCAGATGGTACTCGACTAATATTGGTACCCATTCAGTTCGCACATAATTCATATATTTCACATAATATTTGCTCTAAATTTCTATATGTGATAGGTGTATCAAATGTTAAGACGTTTGAAATTTGATCAATTATATATTTAGTTCCCAATAAATTATATCGGGGGTCCATCATGCATACTAAAGGAAATAACATAGGCAAGTCTTACCAATATTTTCTAAATTTTAATTCCATAGCAATTATAATTTCACTAAAATCAGGGTCATTTTTGTATTTATGAAATGTTCTTGCAATTATATAAAGACGTTCAGGCACCATACAGTTGATGGGATAGGAAACGCCCAATAAAATTTTAGTGGTTTCATAAAAAGATGTAAAAAATCTTTTAACTTTCAAAGCTATTTGCCACTCACATTCAGTCAATATACCCCCATCATCACTTCTAACATGTCTATTCTAATAAAAGTCAGTTATTAAATGTTCAAAACCTTCACATGACTTTAATAACAAGTAAGTAGAGTTCCACCTATGACCTACGTCGCTAACAAATATTTTAACATTTTGCATTCCTATTTTGGCACAATAATCCTCAAATGCTTGTTTTTTATTTGGGGAGATTGTGATATATATTAGTGCGTTTCTAATATTTTGAAGTTCATCCTTTATATGTTTTAAACTATTTTGAACAATTAAATTCAAAATATGACATATACAACGAATATGAAACAAATACCACCAAAATCAGGTTGCAGTACTTTATGTAATTTATCGGCAACTACTTTATTACGAAAGTAAATGAACAAATTTTACTTTCGCAATGATGTTCTCCAACAATACTAATAATAACATTAAATATATTATTAGCGTTGTAAGGAAACTCAATATTCTAAAAGCAATAATTTTTTTTATGCATGCACCAAAGTGGGTCTATATAATTTGCAGTTGCAGCTATATATACTCTTTTATTAATTCCTTCTCATATATCCGAAGTTAAAGATATGACACCCCCATATTTTTGCAAATCCATAATTAATTATTGTTTTGTTTCAGTAAAATATTGTATTGTATCAGAACGAAGAGTGTTTCAACTTACCCCAACGTATCTTGGCTGCAAATATTCTTTCACATATGAGACGTAGTGTTAATTGTTAATTAATGCCAAAGGCAACTCAGCACCAGCAACATGTTTCATCATTCCAGTTCGAGCTCTCTCCTCGAAAAACATCCATGTGGATAGGGGTGCAGCATAACTACCGGCGTCTGGACTGCCAAATTGCAATTGTATTTGACAGCCTAGAATAAGTCCGTGTTTGGCCGCACATACTTTGTAATGGCGGTTGAGATGGGTGGTACTAATTCCTCTTTGCCATGCCAATCCTTTTTGCAGTATTTACATACTGCTTTGGATTCTGGGACTTCATTGACGATTTTTCCCATTGAAATCAACTTAAAGTGATCCCAACATTTTGCTTGTTTTTTCCCCTTTCGATTTCCTCTCGTATCAGGAATGTTTAATTCAACCTCTTCTTCCTGATTCTGCTCCGTTTCGGGAACGTCAACATCATCCAAATTAATTGGATAATTTGGATTGCCGCTTACATGATGATGAAGATCCAAATCTGGAATATCTTCAGGTAGGGACACGTCATTTAGACCTTCAAATTGATTCCACAATTGATTTTGCGGTGTTATAGGCGATTTGTTTCCTCCCATACCAAACAAGTTTTCAACAAATGTGCGTGAATCCATTTGTTTAATTGTAATAAGTAATAACTAGTAAAAGAATAATTGTATAAATGTAGTGAGAAATGAAAATTGGATGAAATTTTAATAAATATAGTGAGAACTGAGAAATGAGAATTTGATATTGTATAAATTGTATCTAAAAATTGCACAACTATCAACACAACACAAGAGAGTTGAGAGTGAAATGTAGAAAATTTTGCACCTAAATGCCACTATTTATAGAAGAAGAAGAGGGAAAAAAAATAAATAAAAAAATTAAAGGATCTAAACGGTCACTGAAAAAAATAATAAATAAATTAATTTTTCAGGGACCGAAACGATCACTGACAACGATCACTAAAAAAGTGATCACCGTTTCGGTCACTTTATAACCGAGCCCAACTCGTGGGATAGTTTAATTTGCGATCCCAGTGGGCTTGGCTCGCCCACTGAACCGGCCCACTCGACTCGCGCTCGGGCTCATGTTTTTACGAGCCCGAGCCACCCACGATCTCCATTTTCGCGAGCTGAGCGGGCGAGTCGACGAGCTGCTCGGTCCATTTGCCACCCCTACATAACGCCAGTGTGATTTGAAAGAAAGATTTAAGATTTGAAAGAGTGGGTAAAAAGCATAATTGTTGACTCAGTTTCTTGTAGGTATCCAAATTTTTTATTTTTCCCTGAACTTCCAAACATGTTCTCACCCACACATAATTTAACCAGTTTACAATCCTCACAGTTCGGTTCTACGTGGAAATTGACGACATTAACCCTTCAGCAATATGATAAAATGTATTATCCCAAACTCTACGAGTCAAGTTCTTTGTTTCTGAAGTGCCCATCATTATTACATGGTAGCCCGTCAATGATGTTAATTGGTACTAAATGTTGAATGGTGGAGCCTAATATAGACCTCGAATTTTTCAAAAGTTGCTGGAAACATTTTCAAAGTTGAATAGTGAGTGCACTATTCATGAATAGTGAGGAATTTTTCACTCTCAAATTGGTGGGCAGACATTGTGCAGATGAATGGTACGCACAGTCAAAAGGGGAGAGAATTTGTAGATACAATTGCAGCAAATTTTCAAAGTTGGCAGACGCAATTGGCAAATATGTCTCCTAATATTTCTCTATAAATTGTATGTGTAAAAATAAAAATTGATGAAGAAGAGAAGAGAGAAGAAAAAGAGTAAGTAGCATTGTGCATAGAGTTATAACGAGAAAAAATAGAGAGATCAACTCTACGCAGACAAATAAAATGCAAAAAGTGTTTTGTTGTATTTCTCTTCTTCTCTTAAATAACTCTCAAAAGCTCTTTTTTTTTCTTTTTCTTTTTTTGCTGGGCGGGGCGGGGGGGGGGGGGTTTTGTTGATGAAATCAAAACATACTTTCAAATTTTAGAAAAGCTTTCCCCAAACGCACCTAACCCATATTTTAGTAAATTTTGATGAAATTTGATAAAATGTGTGGTTAAAAAGTTGTGTTTCGTTAAATATATGCTCAAAATTAATTGTTGATTATAATTATAATCTTTAATTAAGTTAAAAACCTGAATCGAACAGGGACTTAGTCTACGGACTATCATTTTTTTCCCTTATCATTTTATTTAATGGAGATTACTTTGAATGTCCTCGTTCGAAGTTTTTGTTTCTTTTATTGTCCATATTAATAAATACTCCTGCCTTGTGGAGGTTTGATTAAAAATTTGCTAAATTAAATGTCTAACCTATAATAAACATAAAATAGACGATGTCTGCAATTGATGAAAGATAGTGAAACTTGAAAGCTAGACTTATTCGTTACACTAAAAGAGTATTCTATGATATTTCAAGCTATTATATAAACCATGTTACTTTTGAAAAATTCTTACTTTTGCTATTCATTATAGATATTTGTGTCCAATGTAATTATTGGTGTTAATCTGTAATGCAGACACAAGGGAGAAAGACTAAAATAAGTAATCATGATTTATTGGTTCTGTGACGTTAAATGAGAAGCAACCAATAATTTGTGCAAAAAGCTCCAAGTGTTTTAATTAAAAAAAAAAAAAGAAAAAAAAAACCATGTATCTATGGAAGCCATAAGTCCCTGAAAAAAAAAAAATAAAAAAACGAAAAAAACCCATAAGTCGATCCCTAAAAAGTAGTAATATAACAACATAATGAAGGAGAATAATAGAAAAAGAAGAACTTACATAACACCACTATCCCGTTTAACCCTCATTCTCTTTCAATTTTTTTAGCTTTCTCTTATTTTCAATCACAATCTTTCATAAAATAATATTGAACGTAGATTGAAAATTTTGCATTCTTTTTCAACAATACATTCTTCAAAAAAATATTATTCCAATCATTAAAATTTTAAAAAAATAAAGGCCAAACGGGAGCATTTGTTAACTCAATTTCTTACAGGTATCCAAATTTTTTATTTTTTATTTTTATTTTTCCAAACTTCTAAACACGTTCTCACCCCCACATAATTTAACTAGTTTACAATCCTCATAGTTCGGTTCTACGTGGAAGTTGGCAACATTAACCCTTCAGCAATATGATAAAATTAGGGATATCAATGGGTCGAGCCGAGCTCGGCTCGTCCAAAAGGGGCGAGCTCGGCTCGGCCCACGAGCTCGAGGCTCGAGGCTCGTGGCCTAGCCGAGCCCTGCTCGGGAGTAGCTTCGTTTTTTTTTTTTTTTTTTTCATGAGAGAGAACAAATAGGTAATTTGAAAAATAAAAAAAGTAATTTTTTTTAACTAAAAGAGAAAGAAAAAACAAATATGAAAAGCTTTATTTTTTTATTTTTCTTTTTAAAATAGATAAAATATAAAGAATAAAGCTATTTGTACCCTTACCTTTACCTGTCGGATGACACTGTGACGTGGAAAGGGTGCAATTTTTGAATTTTGAAAAAAGAAAAAATCTGGTGTTGTGGGTTTATGTTTTTGACCCAGATGGAGTGGGCAACAATACAAGAAGCTGTCCCCAATTAATGAAACCGGGTAATTCAAATAAGCCAGCGCATTGCCCGCGATTTTTCTAGCCCCAATTATTGAAACCTACCTCCCATACAAGAAGACGTCGTCTTCGGCTTGAAGGTAAAGAGCTATTCCGACTTGAAGCTGCCGTCATCTTCATAGATTCGGCAGTGTAAAAAAGAGTTGTTCTAGCTTCAAGCTATCGCCGTCTTCGATGACGGACAAAGGTAGAAAGAACTTGTTTGAGATATATAAATGCCGAAACAATGGTTACAGTAGACTACAATAGAAAAAGTTTGCTTGAGAGTGAACAAACCTAAATAGCTGCTATGTTATAACATAATCCCATTTTCGACTACTTTGTTTTACAAGGAAATCTGTCAACTCATTTTTCACTCACTTGTATTATGACTTTTTTTATGTTCTTTTTATTATTTTTGTAATTTGTTTTTTTGATTTACTTATTATAGTAATCTCAGTTATTACTATAATATTTTGGGAATAGTTGATTTGTCACAGCTTGATTAACCAAAAAAGAAAAAAAAAAAAGGTTGATGATGATTTTAGTTATCATCCATATTTTGGGAATAGATGATTTCTATGGGGTTAATGATGATTTCAGTTTTCCAGTTTTCAAATGGGGAAGGGGGGAATTAACCCCAAAAAAAAGCTGCAAAATTGGTTATTTTGTGATGAATGATTTCAATTCAATATTTGTTTTGTGAATTAGTTTTAAGCATGTACTTGGGTTTTTTTTATTGCAGGCAACGAAAATTTCTAAGAGGTTGATGATGTCATTCTATTAGAAGATGAAAATGATAACAATTTGGACAGTGTGAACCTCGTGGATGATGGAATTGAAGGAGCAAACGGTGTGATTGTGCCCGAGGTGGGTATGAAATTCAATGATGAAAATGAAATGTTTAATTTTTACAAGAAATATGCGTACAACGTTGGATTTCCAGTTAGGGAAAGGAATTCACAGAAGGATGATGATGGAATTGTTAGATATGTAGTGTTTACGTGTAGCCGTGAAGGGCGAAGAAGTAGTACTACAAGTGGTTCTTTAAAACCACAAGCTACCATTCAGACAGGTTGCAAAGCTAGGATGACTGCGTCTACAGATGCATGTGGAATATGGAAGATTAACACAGTCAATCTCATTCACAATCATAAAACGAGTCCTTCGAAATCCAAGTTATATCGTTGCAATCGAGAATTAATTGCCTATGTTAAACGACGTCTTGATGTGAATGATATGGCGGGGATTCCATTGCACAAAAGCTACAACTCCGCAGTCGTAGAAGCAAGGGGGTATGAAAATATGACTTGTATAGAAAAAGATTGTCGAAACTATGTGGAACAAGTGAGGCGGTTAAGACTTGGAGCAGGAGACACCGCAGCAATTCAAACTTATTTTTTGAACATGCAGGCCAAGTGCCCAGGTTTTTTCTTTAGCATAGATTTAGACGAAGATTTACGGCTGAAGAATATTTTCTGGGCAGATAATAGGAGTAGGCAAGCATATAAGGAGTTCGGTGATGTTGTAACATTTGACACCACGTACTTAACTAATAAATACGACATGCCGTTTGCTCCTTTCGTTGGAGTTAATCATCATGGACAATCAATACTCTTTGGTTGTGGGTTGGTATCAAACGAAAATACAGAAACATTTGTATCGCTTTTCAAAACTTGGCTTGAGTGTATGCATGGCCAAGCTCCTATTGGGATTATTACAGATCAAAATAGGGCCATGCAGAATGCAATTCAGATCGTGTTCCCAAACATGAAACACAGATGGTGTTTATGGCACATATTGAAGAAGTTACTAGAGAAATTTGGTTACCACGTTGATAAGGGTGAGATCTTTTCTGCTATACACGTATTGGTATATGATTCTCAAACTATTGACATATTTGAAGAAGGTTGGAGAGCTATGATTGATAGATATTCTTTGCATGATAATGAGTGGTTATGGAGAATGTATGAGAACAGAGGCTGTTGGGTACCTTGCTTTTTAAAAAGTAGTTTTTGGGCGGGAATGTCAACCACTCAGCGCAGTGAAAGTATGAACGCGTTCTTCGATGGTTATGTGCACTCGAAGACGTCACTAAAACAATTTGTAGAACAATATGAGAGAGCATTAAGGAAAAAGGTAGAGAAGGAGTTTGAAGCAGATTTTAAATCATACTCACAAATGGTACCATCTGCAACGAAGTACGAGTTGGAGAAACAGTTTCAATAAGTGTACACCATATCAAAATTTAGGGAAGTTCAGGATGAATTCATTGGTAAGGTTTATTGTGACCTTATATCTTCATCGGAGGGCTTTTCGGGGACAACCTATGAGGTCTTGGAGAATGTCATACTTGATAATCGAGTTAAGAAACAGAAGTTTTTTGTGACATTTGAAAGACAGAAATGTGACATTGTTTGCAGTTGCCATTTATTTGAGTTTAGAGGAATAATTTGCAGACACGTGATCTCTGTACTTATCCGTAATAACATCACGATATTGACAGACACCTATTTATTACGGAGATGGAGAAGAGATGTAAGTAGAGCCCACACCAAGGTCGCAATGAACTATGATGGTTTAAGTAGTACTCCTATCCAGTTGAGATATGACAAGATGTGTCAATCATTTGCTTCACTTGCGGACATGGCTATAAATGACGATCATCAAACCCATGAGGTACTGGAGTGGATAGAATCCAAAAAACAAGTATTGAAGACAATGGGGTCGAGTTGTGGAAGTGCATTTCAGATAGCGTCGGATAGTGGAGCGTCACAACATAACAGTAATTTAGGTATACAGGATCCAAAATGTTCAAAGAGAAAAGGGGCTCCGAAGAAACTTCGAAACAAAAGCTCTTTGGAATCAGCATCCAGTAAAGCAAAGGTATGTTTCCATTTTTTGTTTACTCCTATTGTATATGTGTATTTATTATTTGTTGCTGACGCAGTCACATCCACCCCAGGGAAAGAGATGGACGTCAGGCCAAAGTAAACTAGGAGAGAACGAACCGATCGTACAAGCAAATGATCAAGCAATGAATGAACAAATGCCTGCACCGATCTCATATTCACAACTTCTAATGGTTCGTCTAATTCAATTTATAAATGCATTTGATTTCCATGTTTTAGTTACATTGTGATATTGTGTAGGGTGACAGCGACGGTCATGTATTTACACAACAAGGAATGACTCCAAATTTCTTCCAGTCGGCTTCAATGAGTGTTGTATTCAATGGTCAAGGTATATGGTTAAACATACGTAATTTATTTGAAATCATACTCCAGTTTGCTTAATAAATTTATTATTTGACAGGAAATGGTATGCCGTACCATTATCCAAACGCACCTTACCAACATGGCGCAAATATGTGATTTTGGATGGAAAAATTGAGGTCTTGGAGGTTCTCATGGTCATCCACAATAGAGCCTACCAATTTTCTTTTTTTTATTAATATTATTTTTTTTCATCATTAGCAATAGCATCATTCAAAAAAATGTTTATCCTATTTGCAAAATTTTGTTAACTCAGGATGATGTTTATGGAAATGTATAATAGTTAATGAAGTTACAATGGAAGCATCTTCTACCTCTCCTTCGTTATATATGTGATAGCTATATCTTTCCTTTCGATATATGAATTTAGTTTATGAAATTATGCATGTATGATTGGCGTACACAGTTAGCATCAATACAGGCACAATGGTGAACTGGATGATGGAATACATGAACAATGGAATTAATAATGTAATAATCTTAGTGTTTGTATAGTTACTCTTACTATCTACTGGTTTACATTGGCAGTCTAGACATGACTCCATGATAAACACATGGCTTGATTAATTTCTTATGGAAAATACTTGAAGCCCCAGCAAGCCTGCCATCAACCCCAACTAGAAAATGTCTAACAGAGAAAATAGTCTCAGCATGAGTAATTTCTTACGCTCACTATCATCCAATAAAATGGGCAAGAATGATGCAGGAACACCAACATACAGTCACCCAAACATTACTACAGTTCACTAGAGTGAAGAACACAATTTATTCAACTTGCCAAATACTAGAGTCAAGAACACAAATTAACATTACTGAGATGGAATGAATGAAAATTACATCAACTTGCCAAGCACTAGATAGAGCACATACTACACTAGGAAATTTACCAACTACACTAGACAGAACACCAACATTCAGTCACCCAGATAAACACCAACATCCTTACAGTTCACCACCTACACTAGACAGATCCCCACTTCCGTTGGCCTTGCGTAGTGTCATGTTCAATGAAATTTCAATATTTTTTTCTTCTGCTACCCGACAAAAAGATTGGAACAAGTGAGAGAAGTGTTCAACTTCTTCAACAGCCACATGATTATTCGATTTCACAGTAATGCTGCTTGATCCACCTCTTGATTCTCCATTGTCGACCAATTCCCAATATTTACAATTACCACTGCCAAATATATCATGCTTACATAATATGTGCTGCTAGATTCCGTCGGAGGTAATGGATGGCGTCGGAGACGACCGATTTGCACAAGTTGGAGCTTTCGTTTACGGCTAAAAAACAAAAAAAAAAACCAAGCGCGAGCTTAGCCTAGGCTAGAAAACCCAAACAAGAACACGATTGCTACATTAACCGCAGGTTTCTTACTCCGGCTGAGGTGGAGTGATGGACTTCAAACCAATTTTCGCCTCCAAGGGTTTTGAAGATTTGGGGATGATAGTGCAAGTGAAAATGACAAAATGGGTTTGCTGATTAAGTGGGCCAGTTTAAGTTTTTGACCCAGATTTATTGTTTTTTAAATGGCTTCAGTTTTGTCCCGACTTTGTTAAACTGACACATCACCGTGTCAACAAGCTTGTGAACCAGCAAGTACGAGTTGCGCGATCGAAATATAAAGCCTCCTCCTTTATCTGGGCTTGGGATCGGCTACCTAAATTTTCAGCAGGCGGAGTTAAAAATTGTACACGAACAATTTATTGTAGCGTGTACAATTTTTTAAAGAAAATTAAAAGTAACGATAATAAAAGAAAAGTTTCATCAATATAATTAAATCAAATATCACTTACTTGACGACATGCAATTTCGACATATTTATCTTGTAGTCGAAAATGAGCGTCCTGCCAATCCTTAACGCACATTAACGCTTATAAAATATCTTCTTTCAGTCGGCTCCTGACCTCGCTCAAAACTCTTTTACCTGTAGTAAAAGCAGACTCCGAAGCAATAGTACTAACAGGAAGTGTCAGCAGATCTTTTGCAATCACAGATATAACTAGCTAACGTCGTTCATACCTTCGTCAGAATTCAATTATTTCATCTGAACTTTTTTTAATTGTTTTATCTGTTGGCATATTCTGGTTGAAATAATCAATTAATTCAGCAGGCAATGCATTATGGTTTGAGCCCGTAGATGTATGATGAGAATGAGATACAGATGGTGATGACATGGCAGTGGCAGTGGTAATAGATGAACACATTGCAGATGAATAAAATCTATATGAATTAATGCCTTGAAATAAATTAAATATTTTCGCATCTTCTTCTTCAATTTCAGTGGAAGGAGTAGGTGCAGATGGTACCCGACTAATATTGGTACCCATTCGGTTCACATATAATGCATACATTTTACATAATGTTTGCTCTAAATTTCTATATGTGATAGGTATATCAAATGTTAAAGCGTTTGAAATTTGATCAATTATATATTTAGTTCCCGATAAATTATATCAGGGTCCATCACGCATGCTAAAGAAAATAACATAGGCAAATCTTTCCAATATTTTCAAAATTTTAATTCCATAGTAATTATAATTTCACTAAAATCAGGGTCATTTCTGTATTTATGAAATATTTTTGCAATTATATAAAGACGTTCAAGCACCATACAGCTGGTGGGATAGTAAACGCCCGATAAAATCTTAGTGGTTTCATAAAAAGATATCAAAAATTTTTTAACTTTCAAAGCTAAATACCAATCACGTTCAGTCAACATACCCTCGTCATCACTTCTAACATGTCTATTGTTATAAGAGTCAGTTATTAAATATTCAAAACCGTCACATGACTTTAATAATAAGTAAGTAGAGTTCCACATATAACCTACGTCGTGAACAAATGTTTTAGCATTTTGCACTCCTATTTCGGCACAATAATCCTCAAATGTTTATTTTCTACTTGGAGAGATTGTGATATATATTAGTGTGTTCCTAATATTTTGAAGTTCATCCTTTATATATTTTAAACCATTTTGGACAATTAAATTCAAAATATGACATAAACAACGAATATGAAACAAATACCCACCAAAATCAGGTTGTAGTACCCTATGCAATTTTTCAGCAACTACTTTATTAACACTAGCATTATCGAAAGTAAATGAACGAATTTTACCTTCGTAATGATATTCTCTAACAATACTAATAATAGCATTAAATATATTATTAGCATTGTGAGGAAACTCAATAATTTTAAAAGCAATAATTTTTTTATGCATGCACCAAAATGGGTCTATATACTGTACAGTTGCAGCTATATATGCTATTTTATTAATCTCTTTCCATATATATGAAGTTAAAGATATGACACCCCCATATTTTTGCAAATCCATAATTAATTGTTGTTTTGTTGAAGTAAAATACTGTATTGTATCAGAACGAAAAGTGTTTCGACTTACCCCAACGTACCTTGGCTGTAGATATTTTTTCACATATGAGACGTAGTGTTGGTTGTCAATTAATGTCAAAGGCAACTCAGCACCAGCAACAAGTTTCAGCATTCCGGTTTGAGCTTTTTCCTCCGAATACACCCATGTGGATAGGGGTGCAGTAGAACCACTGGCGTTTGGACTGCCAAATTGCAATTGTGGTTGACAGCTTGTAATAAGTCCGTGTTTGGCCGCACATATTTTGTAATGACGGTTGAGATGGGTGGTACCAATTCCTCTTTGCCATGTCAATCTTTGTTGGCAGTATTTACATACTGCTTTGAATTCTTGGACTCCATTGACGATTTTTCCCGTTGAAATCAACTTAAAGTGATTCCAACATTTTGCTTGTTTTTTCCCCTTTCGTTTTCCTCTCGCATCAGGAATGTTTAATTCAATATCTTCTTCCTGATCATGTTCCTCTTCGGGAACGTCAACATCATCCAAATTAATCGGATAATTTGGATTGCCGCTTACATGATGATGAATATCCAAATCTGGAATATTTTCAGGTAGGAGTACGTCATTTAGACCTTCAAATATATTCTGAAATTGACTTTCCGGTGTCATAGGCGATTCGTTTCCTTCCACGCCGAACAAGTTTTCGACAAATTAGCGTGGATCCATTTGTTTAGTTGTAATAAGTAATAACTAGTAGAAGAATAATTGTATAAATGTAGTGAGAAATGAAAATTGGATGAAATTTTAATAAATATAGTGAGAACTGAGAAATGAGAATTGGATATTGTATAAATTGTATATAGAAAATGCAAGTTATCAACACAATACAAGAAACTTGAGAGAAAGATAATTGAAAGTTGAGAGAATTGTAAAAAAAATTGTGGCTAAATGCCACTATTTATAGAAAAAAATTAAATTTAAGGACCAAAACGGTCACTGAAAAAATTCAGTGACTATTAACGGTCAAAAACAGAAAAAAAATTTAAATGAGGGACTGAAACGGTCACTGACAAAAAGTCAGTGACCGTTTAAAAGAGTGACCGAAACGGTCACATTTCCAAACTAGACCGGCTCGTGGCTTGTTTTTCAACGAGCCACGAGCCTCCAAATGAGTTGAGCCGCGAGCGGCTCATTTTTTGTGCGAGCCGAGCGGGCTCAGCTCACCCACTGAACCGGCCCGCTCAGCTCGCGCTCGGGCTTGTGTTTTTACAAGTTCGAGCCGCCCACGAGCTCCATTTTCGTGAGTCGAGCGGGCAAGTCGATGAACCGCTCGGCCCATTTGCCACCCCTAAATAAAATGTATTATCCCAAACTCTACGAATCAATCTATTTGTTTCTGATGTGCCCGTCATTATTACATGGTAGCCTGTCAATGATGTTAATTGGTACTAAATGTTGAATGGTGGAGCCTAGTATAGACCTCAAATTTTTCAAAAGTTGCAGGAAACATTTTCAAAGTTGAATAGTGAGTGCACTATTCATGAATAATGAGAATTTTTTCACTCTCAAATTGGCAGGCAGACATTGTGCAGATGAATGGTACGCACAGTCAAAAGGAGAAAGAGTTAGTAGATACGATTGCAGCACATTTTCAAAGTTAGCAGACGCAATTGGTAAATATGTCTCCTAATATTTCTCTGTAAATTTTATGTGTAAAAATAAAAATTGATGAAGAAGAGGAGAGAAGAAAAAGAGTAAGTAGCATTGTGCATAGAGTTAAAATGAGAGAGAATTGAGAGACTTAACTTTATGCAGACAAATAAAATACAAAGAGTGTATTATTGTATTCCTCTTCTTCTCTTCTTGATATAGTGAAAAATTGGTGTGATTTTGTGGATGTAGGCACGATTGCCAAACCACTTAAATTCATTTGTCGTACTTGCACTTATTTTTGTTATTTTTTATTTCTTCTCAATGGAAAGACATAAATAATGTAAAATTAAGACTTTAAAGACTTTTAGTATTCCATTATTATTGATAAATTTAGTCACTGGGAAGATTGTCCTTGTCGTGTGTCGATTCTCACTAGCATATTTTGGAGAATAAGAATTACGTGAATTTTTGTGACACATATATGCTTTTGTGTCTCTAAGAAATCCAATTCACATGTTCAGAAAAATAGAAGCGCGCCTGCAGAATCTGAGCTATTGCTGCTGGGAGCAATTATATGAATAAAACCGCTCTTCATCCTGTCTTTTGTGTGTTTGCAGAATGAATTTTCTTTCCTTTCCCCCTTATGTTACAAGAATAAATTCCCTGTATTTCATGAAATGTTTTTTCTTTTTTAACCTCTGTCGCACAAAAATATCGTTACTTTGATTTTTGTTTATTGTTGTAATTATCTTCCTACTCAATGTTGTCAGAATTATTTCTGGATATTGTATATAAGTAACATAATGACAATAAAGTGCTGAATCCATGAGTACTAGTTATTTACGTATTTACTTTTATTAAAGTAGCCTTATTTATAGAACATAAAATTTATATTCTTTCGAGATTGATTTTCATTTTATCTTTTATCTACAAAAAAATAAACAAACAATCACTGAAAAGAAAATATTGCGTTGAATGTAAATATGGACTTGATGAAAATGTAGATAAAATTACGAAAATATCAGAATGATGGAAGGAAAACTATTTAGGCCCTGTTCTCTTTACCGTTTTCGGGCCGTTTTCTGTTTTCGATTTTTCAAAACGGTGAAAATGTATTCTCTTTCCCGTTTTTGAAAACGAATTTTCAAAAATGAAAAAAAAAATTGTGAAGAAAACACAAAACGACTTTTTTGTTGTTTTGGGCATTTTCAGTGTAAAACTTGAAAAAATTGAAAATGCGGGAAACACCTTTTTTTATTTTTTTATTATTTTTTTTTTTGAGGAGGTGGTGTGGTGATTCTCAAAATTTCAAAAAAAATTAAAAATTAATTATTATTATTTTTTTTTTTGGTGTTTTGAGGTGGTGTTGTGGTGATTCTCAAAATTTCAAAAAAAAAATTCATTTTTTGTTTTGAGAAACTAACAAAAAGAACGCATTTTCAACAATTTCAAAATAAACACTCAAAACATAAAACTCAAAATGAATTCAAAACTCAAAACACAAAATTGAAACACAAAGAGAACACTCCCTTAGATTTTCTGTTTTTCCTTCATTTCTAGGGATGGGAATAATTTTTCCTTTTTATGTCTCTTTTCTAGCTTCTGTAGTCTTTTAGGTTTAACAAAAAGCCAAAAAACAGTACATCAACTTTCAGTAGCATTTTTTGTAGGTATAAAAACTTTTAATTTTCTCAAATACATACTCGAACTTTAAATATATTTCTCATACATATCTAATTAACTAGATATTTCTTATAGGTATCCAAACTTTCATTTTTCCATAATCCATATTTGACTTCTAAATATGTGCCCCATCCGTACCTAATTTGACCGACCACTTCAATCCTACATGAAAATCGATAGCGTTAACTTCTTTAGCAACATAATGAATGACATGACCTCAAATTCTATGCATCACGCTCTTTGTTCCACAATTCCAATCCCACCCTAATCGGCTGGTATTAATAATATTGCACTAAATCATTCTTCTTTCCAAAATCAATGCTACCTTCCCTCAAAATGTCAGTTGTATATTGCCTTGTATCCTCAATAATGCTACCTTCCCTCAAAATGTCAGTTGTATATTGCCTTGTATCCTCACATCCTCTTTCAACACCAATTAACCTCTAGCCTTATTTATTGAGGGAGGGAAAAGTAATAAATAGCTTCTTTTTTACATTTCTAGGACTTCTTTGTTCGAATAGGGACTCTTGGTTTCAATGTAAACTTGGTTATTTTTTATTAAATAATGTACTTGGAGCCTTTTGAACAAATTATTCATTACTTCTCGATTACCTCGCATGAGTCAATGAATTGAATTCATGTACTATTATTCCTTCTAACTTATGTATGCATGAAAACCAATAATTACATTGGAGACAAATATCTTTAATGCATAGCTAAAGTAGAATTTTTCAAACGCTGCATAGTTTAATAATGACATGAAATATCATGGAATACTCAGTGTAACAAATAAGAGTAGCTCTCGAGTTTAACTATCTTCCATCGATTGCAGACATCGAGAGTCCATCAGCCGAAAACTTTTCAGACCTGCCATTTTCAAGTTCATAAACTGTACTATTTCTAGTGACAAATGCTGGACAGTTTGGCATTGGCAAAAGCTTCATTTCATTTTTTAACATGGATATAACATCCTCAATTGTGGGGCGGTCAGTTGCACGATTTTCCAAGCATAAAAGACCAACATGAATGCATCTTTTCAATTGATCTATATGGCTACATGAACTTTTTAGCATTGGATCCACGACCTCGATTGCAGCACCGTTACTCCAATGTTCCCAAGCCTGCAACAATTTTACACAAAATCTAAGTACAAAGAAAAACTGAAATTTGAATCTAAAAATTGATCATAAGTTAACTTACATATTCTACTAAATTGAGAGGACCGTCTTCATTTTGGAAGCTATTGTTTTTTCGACCACTCACAATCTCAAGTACTAAAACTCCAAAACTATAGACATCTGATTTGATAGAGTAAATACCTTGCATCGCGTACTCAGGAGCCATATAACCACTGTGAAATCATGAAAGCATTAATTCGCTGGTAATGAGCCTTGAGCTTAAATTATATATACATTATTAGCAGGCAATATGAAAAAGAAATATTCTTCATTACTTACTATGTTCCAGCACACTTATTTGTATTTGCTTCTATCACATTTTGCTTGAAGATTTTTGCCATTCCAAAATCAGATATTTTGGGGTTCATTTTCTCATCAAGTAATATGTTACTAGCTTTCAAATCCCTATGAATTATCCGTAATCGCGAGTATTTGTGAAGATAGAGCAATCCTTGAGCAATCCCTTCAATGATAGTGAAACGTGCATCCCAAATTAAGAGCTCCCTCTTAGCTGGACCTGTCATGTTCAATATTTGCTTAGTATCTCGTTTTATTGAGGCTTATATCTTGACTTAGTGAGGCTTACGCATCAAACCAACTATAGTGTTCAAATTTTTGCCTTAGGTTTTTCAAATAAACTTATAAAGATGGTGATCACATTATTAGAGATCATATAAAAAATTAGCGGTCATAATTTTGTTACATAATTACTAATTTGGGGATTTATTATCTCTTATTTTCTTGATTTATTTTATGTTCATTACAAGTTAGACTTTTAATTTTGTTAATTAGTTTTATTATGAATTTTTGAAAGGGACGTTCATAATTTATTATGAGCACATTTTTATATTCTTTTGAATTCTTTTATTGTTTTATATTGGGGCTCACGCCTCAAAGTGCCTCGAGGATTACATTTCATTTAGACAAAACATCTCAGTACGTAATAAAGTCTTTTTAAATATTGCTACAAGTATATATTTGAACTAATAAGAAGTAAAACTTACTTAATCTAAACAAATAAAGATAAAATTAGAATTTTCCTTATCATACCAGAAAATACAAATTTTGTTGACTCCAATTATGTTTCTGAACTCGGGGTATAAAAATTCCATTTTAAAATATGCGTTTGTGAACAAAATTAACTCATTATTCTTCAATTGAAATGTCTGTTGATTGCTTATTTCTGTGTCAATCATAACATATTTTTGAAAAACCCGTCACTATAACTTGAAAATGTGTCGTAAGTAAATATCCTGGAGGAAGTAGACGATACTCACAAAAGAGAAAGAAGTCCAAGCTTTTGTTAGGCATGTAGTCATAGATGATCATCTTATCATCTCCATGGATGCAGAAACCCAATAATTTGACAAGATTTACGTGTTGGATTTTGGATATAAGTATTAGTTCAGTTTTGAACTCTAGCAACCCTTGAACTGACCTTCGTGAGAGTACCTTTACTGCAATTTCTTGCCCTTCGAAGGTTTTTCCCTGTAATCATATATAAACACATACTTTATTTATTATTAAATTAGTGGATGCTACTAATAGGAGTGGCTATGCCATATTTATATTGATGCAACACTAATATATTTATCAAAAGAAGAAATAGTTGCAGAGTGAACATGTATGGTAAGTGTTTATCAACATTAAATCATAAATACAAAGAAATGAATGTTGAAAATGTAAGTAATACTTGTGAGTCCTTCAAAATGTGAGGATATAAAATAAACTGAGCGTTTACAAATAGTTTAGAAACTTAAACTAAACATAGGATAAAGTTGATGTGTCCTAACAAAGTAAGATCGAGGACAATGGCTAAGAAGGAGAAAAGGCAATAAGAGTATTTTTGCAGCAATGATCAATAAATGCCTTCTCAATGCTACTTGAAGCTCCAAAGGGCTGATCCTATTCAAAGAACACATAATATTCTCAATCCAAATTTACCTTATAAACAGGGCCAAAAATAATATTCTCAATTCAAATTTACCTTATAAACAGGGCCAAAACCACCCTCTCCAAGTTTGTTTGTCGATGAAAAGTTGCCTGTAGCTCCAAGGATAGAGGAATACATAAACAATCTAAGATGATAACCCTGTCCCCTATTACTTTCAATAGCATGTGTTTCAGTATATTCATCTAGGGTCATCAGTTCACGTAATTCTTCCTTCTTCCTTTTACCTATGAGATGAACATCCAAAGTGTCAACATAAGAATGCCAATGAATATCATTAGGAGAATTAGAACTAGAAAAACTAGAAATATCAAAATAAGCAAGCAATGGAGATATTAAAATTCTCAATGATATTTACAAAACGCACCATGTAGAGATATTGTTTTAACACTTCCACTTGTTATATATCCACTCTCCTCACTTCACTCTGCTATGCTCCAACGAGACCCTATCTATTCCAATACATATGTGTTCTATTCTATATGAGCGACATATTATTACAATTGCAATACTCACTACATAAAAAATGACAGTGCAACTACAACTCTTGAAATGAATCTTACTGTATTTTGTAATCATATTTCCAATCATTCTATTGAAGTGAAATTGTATGAAAAAAAAATATCAACATAACATCAAATAAGAAACACATAGAACTTTCTTTACAATCTTTTCTTCTCCAGCTCGTCAATTTTTGTTATGGGTATTTTATTTGTATGGAATACGAAGAAGGTTTTTCAAAGCTACAAGTGATCAGAAAGATACCTTGTTCAATTTTTCGGATGATGAACCATACACAGCCCAACAAAAGTGCAACTACCGAAATAACCAAAGTAATGATTTTCCATGACTTCCATCCTGTTATTTATCATTTGATGATAGTAAACACATTGCTAAAAGAGAAATGCTTCTATGGGATGTAAAGAATAGAGGAAAAGGGTAGAACATCTATTGACCCGCAAATCGCTTTATATATCTTCAAATTTATTTTTAGAAAACAAGGATTCTGAAGAATTGAATTAAGGGAATGTGTGCATATGTTGAAAAATTCTTGATTTGGTGATATGAACATACTTTTGGTTGGGAGCTCTGTCTTGTTTGAAGACACTGAAACAAGAAAGAATTGTTTAGGTGCAGAACCATCAAAACTCTGTACAAAAGTAAAAAATTTTTCTTTCCAGTATAAACAACTATAGTCATATCTATCGATAAAACCTACACATTCAGAGTCTTTCCAGCAGTTCTATCACGTCAAGAATAGAGGAAAAGGGAAGTACATTTATTGACCTGCATAGTGCTTTATATATCTTCAAAATATTTAGTCTGAAGAAATTTCTTTTGCCAAAAATCAAAACTCAATGAAAAGAAATTTATTGAAAAAACAAATAAATTCTGAACCTCATACAAAGGAATCGAAGTAAAGATATGTGTGCATATGTTGAAAAATTCTTGATTTGGTGATATGAACTTACTTTTGGTTGGGAGCTCTGTCTTGTTTGAAGACTCTGAAACAAGAACGAATTGTTTAGGTGCCGACCATCAAAACTCTGTACAAAAGTAAAATTTTTCCCTTTCCAGTATAAACATCTAAAGTCATATCTACTGATAAAGCCTACACATTCACAGTCCTTCCAGCAGTTCTATCAGACGTCAACAATAGAGGAAAAGGGAAGTAGATTTATTGACCTGCATAGTGCTTTATGTATCTTCAACATATTTAGTCCGAAGAAATTTCTTTTGCAAAAAATCAAAACTCAATGAAAAGAAGTTTATTTAACTAAATAATAATAATAATAATAATAATAATAATAATAATAATAATAATAATAATAATAAAGGGATTCTGAACCCCAAACAGAGGAATTGAAGTAAAGATATGTGTGCATATGTTGAAAATTTCTTGATTTGGTGCTATGAACTTACTTTCGGTTGAAGCCTCTAGAACAAGAACGAATTGTTTAGGTTCTGAACCATTATAACTCTGTACAAAAGTCAAATTTTTCCCTTTCCAGTATATACATCCATATCCATCTCCGCCTTTAAAGCCTAAACATTCACAGTCATGCCAGCATTTCTCTCTGCAGTCACTCTTAGTAAGACTATAATTATCATCAAAATCTGCAGCTGCCTCTTTCCCATTTCCATTAGCGAAATGCCCTGATTTCAAAACAAATATCTCGTTATGATTCCTGCAACTGGGCTGCTCCCATAATTCACAGCCTTTGTAAACAGAAGATCCTTTAATGCTGTGACCATAACAAAGGCTCACTTCTGCTATCATTGCCCCATGAAAAATGTCAATTATATCCCCGTTATATTTCAGCTGCCATCCAGAAATAGTTTCCCATACAAATGTCGGGTCCTTTATAAGGGAGTAGCTGAAGTAATCCTCCACACCATTTGAAACATTGGTGAAATTGTAATTGAAATCTTCAAAATCGGGTTTAGGTATATTCTCAAATTCCTTGACATTCAATCTCAAGCTCTGATTAGTATAGTCTTTCAAGTTGCCACTGGTCCAATAAATCAGCCCTCGTCGTCGTACAATCAACATACGTGTGCCTGGATCCCATTCCAACGTAAAAGCTCCTGAAGCGGGATTGTCTTTGCCAAACCATGATGTAAGATGCCAATTTCTTCCAGTACTATGATTGACACCTAATTTCATCCCCGGAAGAAGAATATCAGTTGGATAATCAAAGCTTCCCAACAGAATCCTGCCCGGAGAACCATTTATGTTCATCTCTCTCACTACAAAATTCCCCGAATTCAACAGAGTGGCTGTTATATTTGCGCCATTTCCGCTTGCATACACCTCAATCGGATCTGATATGTTGCTTGTTAGAATAAGTTTTCCAGCACTATTTATTGAGAGAATGCCAGAATCATCCGTAATAGGTTTCATTCCGCTACCAAGCCATACATGTAAAGTAGAATTTGTGTACCATATTCCCAAATAACTGTCATTGTTAATGAAGTTCATGGGCTTATAGAATCCTAAAGTGAAAACATTGTTTGCAGAAACTAAAAAAGAAGATGAATCTAGACTATCCCCAGGTTTAAGGGTGTCAACAGATGAAATTGGGAACCCAAAACAATAGATTATCAAAAGGAAGAATGATATGGTTAGGATTATAGCTTTCTCCATTTGGATATGAGCAATTGTTAAAGCCAATAATATAAATAGGGACTTGTGATTTTAGTTTAAATTGCATAAATCAGTAAAAGCAGCAATATTTGAATGGATTAAATCAGTACACACGTTGACACCCTCACATGGGGGGGCCCACGCGTCAACATGTGTACATTGTGCATACAGGAAATTGAATGGGACCATCTTCCCAGTATCAATTAGACTGCCATATAAAGTTTTTTCAAGTCTTCTTCCTCTTTTAAATTTTTTCAACTTTCTAACTTGTCTTTTTTAGTCCTTTGAGTCTTTCCTTTAACTTTTCCAGAGTGCATTTTTTCTAAACTTTCCAAGAATAACTATTCAAATTTTTCGGCCAACTGTAAAAAGTTTGAGAAGATATCACCAATAATATCAATGGAAGTGATCTGTATTTCAAATAAAGGGAAAAACTCACGCCTCAATACAATTGAGTTACTTACAAGTATTTATTCATTAATCAAACAATAACAATACTTAAAAAGTACAAAACATAGTTAAATAATTGCCCATATTCCATAACTAACACTTTCCAACTACCAAACATATCAAGATTTTGAATTTAAGCAACAAGTAAGCCTGTCGAGCCCTATTACTTCTACCTGTCCATCTCTGAATCTCAAATTTGCTACATTCCATTAAAATTATGTTTATGAGAAAGGAAGTTAGAAAAGAACAAATATTACAATAGGAAAAACGAAAATTACCAAAATAAATGGAAAAAAATAAAATGTGAATATATATACACAAACAAAATTGAACGTCATTAGGGTTTGGAGTCAAAAATTCTTGACTCATATCAATTCCTTACAATAATTTCGTCATTGTCGAAAATCCATTTTTTCCTCACATCAACACTAGAATTACCACATTGTTTATGTTTATGTGAATTGAATTTAAATTCTTGAGCATCATCATTAGCTTCTTGTTTATGTTTAATCCAAATGAATAACGTAGCAAAAAACTGGTTTTTTTATTTTTTTTATTTTTCATTTTTCCTCCCCAGCGGTAAGGCCCACTAATTTGTATTTGAGCTTGTCAAGGAATACTTTTCCTCAGCCCTGTTTGAACCCCCATAAATGCATTTTTTTCCCTGTCAATTCAGGGTGGGCCTTATTGCATGTGTGAGTTCTGAATTGAATTTAAATTACCACAAATTCGCCCTTGTTCTATTGTACGGACCATATTCCACAATTTCTTCACTCATGTGGGGTCGGACACGTTTGGACCAATTGCGCAACTAACTCTCAACACGTGAACCACGCCTCAATCGAAGTGATTTGAATGCCAAATTTAGGGAAAAGCTCACGCCTCATTACAATTCAGTTACTTGCAAGTATTTATTCATTAATCAAACAATAACAATGCTTAAAAAGTACGAAATATAATTAAATAATTGCCCATATTCCATAACTAATACTTTCCAATTGCCAAACATATCGAGATTTTGAATTTAAGCAAAAAGTAAGCCTATCGAGCCTTAATACTCCTACCTGTCCATCTCTGAATTGCAAATTTGCTACATTCCATTAAGATTATGTTTATGGAAAAGGAAATTAAAAAAGAAAAAATATAACAACAGGAAAAAGTATATCGAGTAATTTCCACGAGTCAAAATCCATTATTCATCAAATTTTTCACACAAGTTCAGGGATAATTTGCACTAACTAGTATAAAAAAAAATTCTACATTTTATGAGGCATTGTGACAAATGGGGAAAAAAATTAATTAATTTTTTTACTAAACTAAAAGCGAACAATTAAAAGCATATTTAACTTAAAATTACAACCATTCAAATAAATAAGTTCAATCACGTGGATCCTTCAACGTTTTGATTTTGACCCAAAAAGCAATTTGGTATAAGTTTCAATTTCATGGGTCGTTTCACACCATCAAACCGCTTAAAATGTGAAAATTGGACTTCATTAGGGTTTGGAGTCAAAATTCTTACCTTATAACAATTCCTTACAATAATTTTGTCTCCTCCCAAAATCTCTTTTTCCCGACATCGACACCATCTTCCTAAAGTCTTTCAAGTCTTCTTCCTCTTTTTATTTTTATTTTTATATATATATTTTTCGAGTTTCTAGCTTGTCTACATTTTTTAGTCTTCCGAGTCTTTCCTTTGACTTTTTCAAAGTGCATTTTTTCTAAACCTTCCAAGAATAAATTTTAAAATTTTTCGGCCAACTGTAAAAAATTATGCAAGATATCATGATACACACATTGTACGTTGCTAAAACATTAATAGCAACGCGTATTGCAGGCTGCAAAAAAAATTTAATGACGACAGACATCGAATGTTGCAAAATGGTGTATTAGCAACATTTATTAAAAAAATGTTGTCTTAGCAACATACACTTGCTGAATGTTGCAATATACCGCTTTTAGAAGCATAATCAACAATAATATCAATGGAAATGATTTGTATTTCAAATACAGCTAAAAACTCACGCCTCAATACAATGTACTCATGAGTATTTATTCATTAATCAGACGACAACAATACTTAAAAGTACAAAACATAATTAAATAATTGCCCATATTCCATAACTAATACTTTCCAATTGCCAAACATATCGAGATTTTGAATTTAAGCAACAAGTAAGCCTATCGAGCCTTAATACTCCTACCTGCCCATCTCTGAATTGCAAATTCGCTACATTCCATTAAAATTATGTTTATGAAAAAAATCATCTATCTTTTGATGTTCGTTTGGCTTTGTTTTACATGTAAATTATGAATTAAAAGAAAATATTTATTTACAATTACGAATAGAATTTGTTTCCATTGCAAAGAAAAAAATCGTAATAGTACCCTAGAAAACCAAGAAAATTCCAACTTCCAAGAACAGCAAGAAAACCAAATTCCATGGGAAAAAAATAACTATCAAACACACAAAATTGGAAGAAAGTGGAATTTGAATTCCATTTTCCATGGAATTCGAACCAATCAAACATGGCCTTAAAGTTTGTTTGATTGGCTTGGAAAAATGTCGCCTAGAAAAGAAAACGTTTCGAGAAAAACAAACCCCCCCGCCCCCCGCAAAAAAATATTTTTCTTGAAAACAAGGAAAATTAGACATATTTTCAAAAGTTGGAAAATATTTTCAATGGAAAAAATAACAATTAAACACCCAAGTAAGAATTTGGATGAAAAACTGATATTTTTCATGGAAAATAAATGTAATCAAACACACACTTTCTTAAATGGAAAACCAAATAATTTCCACACAACAAAATCCATTATTCATTAAATTTTACAACAAATTTGAGGATAATTTGCTCAAACTAATATAAAAACAAATTCTACATTTTATGAGGCATTGTGAAAAGTGGGGGAAATTTTTGACTAAAATAAAAGTCAACAATTAAAAGCATATTTAACTTAAAGTTACAACCATTCAAATAAATAAGTTCATTCACTTCAAATGATAGTTGAGAGTTAAAGTTTGCAAATGAATTTTTCATTAGTTTTACTTAGGGATGAACAACAAATCAGTTGAACTCAACGAAAACCACTTTTTTGAACTGTTGATTTAAATCCACGTAGATCATTCAATGTTTTGGTTTTGACCCAAAAAGCAATTTGGAATAGGTTTCAATTTTTGTGAGTCGTTTCAGATTGCCAAACAATAGCTTAAAAATGTAAAATTTAATTAATACACACACACCCCCCAACAAAATTGGACGTCGTTAGGGTGTGGAGTCAAAATTCTTACCTTATAACAATTCCTTACATCAATTTCGTATCCGCACTTAGGGTTTGGAGTCAAAGTTCTTACCTTATAATAAGGAGGTAAATCGCAAGATGCGTCCCAGTAGGTCAGGGAACCAGAGCTTGCTCATACACTGGTCCCACAAAGAGTTCAATTTCATATTTCAGGAATCGAATTCTCATACTGCCACTGTCAGCAAGATTGAGACTACCTTACTTATGTCTTTTGCACAACTGATTTATTAGTTTATTATTATTATTATTATTATTTTTTTCCTCCACAGTGGTAAGGCCCACTAAAAAGGTTGAACCCCAACCTTAAGGGCCCCCACAGACCCTGCCCTGGGTCATCGTGGAGGAGATAAATCGCAGGATGTGCCTTCCAGGAGTCAGGGTGGAGAGCATATGGATAGGCCAAAGCTGTTAACCCATATGATAACTCCCGCTTGCAACAAAGCTAATTCCACCTTGCGGGGAATCGAACTCTTCACACTGCAGCGCTGAACCCTATCCACCCTCCCCTTTGCCACTGGGAGATATGCCCTGGGGGCCAGTGGTAAGCCCACTAATTTGTATTTAAGCTGGTCAAGGAATACGTTTTGCTTTTTAAATTTAAGCTGGTCTAATTAGAATAATTAGTTAACTCGTTAATTAAATAATTAATTATCTGACATAAATTTGGATTATTTTCTATTTAGATAGTTTATGACAAGAAAGGGTGTGGCACCCAGGTTCGTATAGCTATCTAGACTATATAGCTAACCATTAGACAGGTTCTGCCGCCTGATAGCTAATTAAAAAAATTGTAGAAGCATTTAGAGTTAATGGCTCGTGTATCATGTTTTTTTAGCCATGTGCGACGATATATCATCTTTAAAGTTAAAATATAAATAAATAAAATTTTTGTCTTTCCAATAACTTAAAGTTTTAAACTAAGAATGAGAAAATGGCATGTCCCTCCTTGACCTGCTGGGTAAAGGGAGGAGAGAAGGGATATGGTCCTTACGTGATCCCAAACCTAGCCCGGTTTTTATTTTTTATTATTTTATACTTTAAAATTTATATCAGATTTTTTTAAAAAAATTAAAAAATTTAATAAACATGATTATAAATGAACGTTCTCGCCATAGTCTTGGATCCCCAAAACACTCGACAGAGTGGGGGATGGGCAGGGCCTACCTCATTGGAATCCCTATTTAAAAGTTGTAGTTCAAGATGGTATTGGATTAAGAAATAGAAGATATGAATCAAGGTATTTTCAGTCAAGTAGAAATAGATAAGCATATATGTCTTCTGACACATCTAGAAATTTATAATTATGAACTGGGTTCCAATTTCAAACTAGTAACTTGTAAATTTCAGCAGAGGCAACACGGGCAGCCTCGTCGAGTGCTGACTCAGCTGCTATGGACAAGTGTGTAAGCATCAATTTAAAGGTGGGACTAGTACATTGCGAAATCATATCAAGGGTTTACGTAAAAAGTATCCATATAGGATTCAAGACAAAAGGCAAAACACTTTGAATTTTTATTGTAACTCTAAGAATGATGAGGTTTTATATAGTTTTGGTTGTGGCGAAAACCTTGTCAAGTTTACATAGGAATTGGTGAGAGAACAAATTACTAAGTACTTTATATTATATGAGTTACCTTTTCGATACATGGAAGACTAAGGTTTTCAATTTTAAAAAGGTATTTTCCCAAATTTTTATATTCCTTCGAGGGTGACAGTTGCTAGGGATATATATCGTTTGTTCCTTGATGAGAAGAAGAAATTGAGGAAAGAATTGATTAAATATCGAGTATGTTTGACTATTGATTGTTGGATATCTATACCAAGAGTAAATTAATTGTATTAGACTACTCATTCGATTGCTAATGATTCGAGACTTCAAAAAGAATCCTAAATTTCATCCAAGTCCCTAGCCATAAGGGTGATATGGTAGGTAAGGAGTTTATATCTTGCCTTCATGATTGGAGAATTAATAAAATTTTCCATGTGACCTTTTTATTAGTAAATATTCACACATTTTTATTAGTAAAGTTTAATTCGATAGCTATAATTAAGAGTTTATAAAACGTTGTAACTTATCATATAATCAATCACTCCATATATAACGGAAAGTGAAATAAAAAATCATTAATTAATTAACTTTAATTCTTCATTTTGAGAATTTAGGTTTGCTGATTAGGTAATGTTAATAAATGCATGCAAGAAAATGACTTCTATCCACCATGCATGTACCCGAATCGAAGATTTGTGTATATAGAGTTCATTACCTAACTTTGTTTGATTTTAAGAATAACGTACGATATAAATAAATTTTCTAAATAATACAATATCAAGTGCTAAATTACATAAATATCGAATGCTACTCTGGCCATAATTGCTAAACTTGTCGCTTTAAGTTTGCCAGAAATTAATGAAAAAAATTGAAATTCAAGAATATAGTGGTTATTTTAAAATTATGAGTCTAGAACCATGGAAAAGGAATCAAAATGAAGAAATTTTCTAACTGTAAAGTGTGTGAATGCTTCTGTACATTTCAATATTCTCTGCGAATACCATTGAAATTGTTCACAATGGTGCAACAACCAATGACGTAGCAATAATGAAATTGAAGAGTGATTTTCAAGAAAAGAAGAATGGTGTAGTTCTTGGGGGAAGAAATGCTTCATATGAAGTGGTGTGCTCACATTCTCACTCTTATAGTTTGTGATGGTATAAAAGAAATTAGCAATTTTATTTCATCTATCAATAATGCTATAAGGTATGCTAGATCTTCCCCATCCTGACTAAAAAGATTTTGAGAGAGTTGCAATGATGCAAATATTGAGTCACGAAGTTTGTTATGTTTGGATGTGTCAACTAAATGGAATACTACCTACATGATGTTACAAGCTGAAATGAAGTTTAAAAAGGCATTTGATGTTTTGGAAATTGGTGCAAACTATACAAAATACTTTGATGAAGAAAGATCTATAGGAAGAAATATAGATGATAACCAACACATCCCAATTGGGACCAAGTAGACGTATTTGTTGGTTTGTAGACTTTTTATGATATGACTTTGAAAATTAGTGGTTCTTTACACATAACGTCAGACACCTTCTTTCAAGAAATATGTGAAATTCGTAGAGAGTTGAAAGAATTAGCTAAAGAGAGAAATATTCTAATAGGATCCATGATAGTTGGCATGAAAAGAAAATATGATATTTGATAAAGCAATCTTGAAAAGTGTAATCAGTTGTTATTCATTGCAACAGTTCTTGACCCCAGATGCAAGTCGGAATTGCTTAAAGTTGGGCATGAACGTATTTATAATATACAAATCACAAACATGTTGTTAAAGAAAGTTGAAAACCCACTTCACCGGTTATATGAATGCTATAAGGAAATGATGATTCTACCACTAACTCCATTTAAGAATGCTACTCAACCTCGAAGCCCAAGTCCATCAAAAACTACATTAGAATTTCCAATCAAATTCCCTAAATTTTTAACGCTGGATTTATGCATGAAGCTCAAGCCGAAAAGAATGATTTGATGGATTATTAAAAGAGTGCTGTGAAGATTCACCAATGAGCATTTCGACATATTATTTTAGTGAAAATTGAATGAAAATAAGTGCAAGATTGTCTCCTAAATTAATGAATACATTTGTTATATTAACTCACAAATTAATGAATACATTCATTAAATTCTTATCTTTATGCGAGAATGAATCACATTTTTTAACTAAAGATGTTGGCCTAATTAGTATGATTAAGGTGTTAGAACTAAATTGTTTCTATCATTTCGCTGCATTGCAATGATTACAAGTGAACTTTCGTTTAAATATTCGTAATGATACTAATTTTATGTTTTAATGTGATATATAAATATACACTAAATCGTGGTTTTAAATCAATTCAAATTGAAAAAATTTGTTTGGGTTTGGTTTAGAAGGTAAGAGGTTTGGTTTGCTCTAGAAAAATCCAACTATTTTAAATGGTTTGGTTTAAAAATTAGCCACAAAACGTTCAAATCGAACCGTGTTTAACCCTAATTTTACTAACATACATAGATAGTGCAAGTAACAAAATCATAAGTTCAAATTATTAATTCAATATCTTAAAAGTTACCATAAAATGTTTAATGACCCACTTGAAATTTCTGTTTAAATAAATAGTCGTTAGAAAATTTGACACCATATAAAATTATTATGTTCCCTTTCTAAGGGTAGATGGAACTGTAAACTCATTGATGCATTATGGGAAATTTAATTACTACCGTGAGTGGCAAGGTTAATTTATATAGCGGGTTCGATGATTCACCTGTATTGACATAATTTTTGTTCACTAGATCATCAAATTTTCTTTACTATGAGTCAAACTAAAAGACTAAATCAAAGTAGTGTTAAAAAATGAAAAAGTAGAATTCACTGGTAAACTTGAAATAAAATATATTGATCAACATAAAATTTAGCAATAAACTTTCTACCAGCTTTGTTTTTGATCTTATATTTTGTCTTAAATTACGAAAATCAATCACACGTGTGACTTGTGACTGAAATATGCTATGGCAAGCCAAGAATTGATGAAATTACGGAGTAATTTAGGTCTATCTTTCATGGTCAAGCTGTGTGAATTGTGAACATTGGAATTTCCGAGTTAGTTGTGTAGAATAGTCCTATTCTCAAAGTTAAGAATTTTCCAATTTGTAAAACAACATGAATAACATTACAATAAATTGGACCTTCATTCCATCAAATTTCAGATCAAATATTTAAGCATTTTGTTTGCAGTTCATACTGTTTATAGTTGGATCTAATAGAAAATAATCAATATTTATAAGAGACTATGTTAGTTTCAATTTGCATTTTAATGGCACAGCTTATTTGAAAATGTTTTTTCCTCAAATTCTTTCAATAAAATAAAATTTCACTTGGACCCATAATTTTTATTTACTTTTAACTATGCATTCCACTTCAAATAATTTCTCTTAAAGCAAATATCTACTCATGTTTTATAATTTTTTATTACCTGGATAAATAAATAATAAAATTCTTCTTATTTTAAATCTTAGACTACGTTTCACTTATGTGTATAAATTATTTTTCAAGTCACATTTTATCCATATATTTTGAGGAAACTCAATTTCATCCACTTGTTTATTACTCATTTTTACGTATTTATAACTTAAACCTTTAAAACTTCCCAAAAAATGTTGTTATATAACTGGACCACGCATGCAAGCCTAGTTTACTGGACCTTAGGCACAATTCTAGCATGTTCACCAATTTTTGGTGCATTAGTCAGTAGCGGTGTCGGGAATTTCGAGGGCTTGGTTTCTTGCTAGCATCTTTCAGATTAAAAATTTGTTAAGCGACAAATACAAAATAACAAGTAGAAATTAATTTAGAATCTCATTTTTTTATCTTTTAATTCTAATTTTAAGTCACCTCTTTTGACTTATTTTTGAACTATGTTCTTTACCTCGTCGGACAAGATCTTGGTATCATGCCAGAAAAATCATTGCAAATTTCGCAACTCATCTTCCAGATTAAAATTCGATAAACGAGATATTCAGAATGATGAGTCCAAATGATTGCTAGAAATGAATTTAATAATTTGATTTTTTATCATTTAATTCCCATTTATCATCACCATTTAGCTTATTTTATTTCTACGTTCTTCACTCGTGAGTAGGATAGGTTCTTTCATATTGAAATTTTTTGAATGGGGAATTTAAAATAACAAGTAAAGAAAAATTTTAAAACTATATTTAATATTCTAATTTCATTTTCGTCACATCAATTTGACTTGTTTAATTCGTATAAGTAAATAAAAAAAATATGTCGAACTTTTGACGCAATCAAAAAAATAATAATAATAAGATAGAAAAAAAAAAACTTTCGGGAAAATTAAAAGCAAATAATAGTAATAATAAGAAAAATTATTGATCTTTTTGACCTAGTGACATGGCCACCATTCACATCCACATGTAATGCTCTTGCACACTTGAAAAATCGTTAGAAGCACATGGCCTTCTTTGGTGGTAGAGGTTACAGTTGTGAGAACTCTGATAATCAAGTTAGCCAACTTATATATGTATATTTGAGTGTGAATGAACGAAAGATGTGAACCACAAGAGTGCGTGTAGACATCGGATTATAGAGAAAAAATAATGAGAGTGAGCAATAATGCTATTGAGATTGTAAAATTGCATTACCTTTAAATGACACTAAATGTGAACTTTTATAGTAGAAGATGAAAAGTAGTTACGTTGAATAAAATGATATGTGGCATTATCTTAACGGTCTTGCATCTCTTCCTTGGTATTACTTCTTGCAGTCATAGGTTCAAGGACATTTAATTATTTAAAAAATTGGCCACAATCTAGGTTTGATATTTGTAAAGTAGACTAACAAGTTGATTGAGAGGCACTTGCTGCAAAAGGGCCGCATCAATCAGTTGAGAAATTTCTTATGTGGAAGATCTCTTGGAAGAGGCAAGGCGAGAAGATTAATTCGTGTATTTTAAAGACTACTTTCATTGGATTTGTATTGCAATAGTTCATAGCACTTTGCCTAGGCTGAGGGTCGATCTTGTTGGGAATCTACTTAACGTGCATAGCGGAAATTAAACAATTTTCGATTCCCACCAGGAATCGTCTTTGTATTTAGATAGAAATTGTGATAAAAATCATACCTTTTTTACATCTGCAAACTCCTTTACTTTACTTGCATTGCAACGACCTTGATCTGTCAACCATAGCTGTCCAATTGTCCAGCCTCCAACGATAATCCACACAGAGAACATATTGCAATTACCAGGATTTTCTCCTCTTGTGCTAGCAAGAAATTATGATAACTATATGTATTGAAAACCATAGCCATATATTTATATAAGTCCAAACGGGCCTGGTCCGGTCCAATATTTAATTAATTTTGGTCTGTGAATTAATTAATCCAATTAATTAATTCGAGCATATAAATAACCAACCCAATTAATTAATTTATCCAACGATTGTTAAGTTAATTAATTGACAAATTGCAATCTTCCAATTCTCTTTTGTGTGCGATCCATTAGATTCCCGATCACGATACCTAACGACAGGAAATATTATTTTGATCTAATTAAAATTGATAAATTAAAACACCATTTTAATTTATCACCAATTCACACTCGCTGTCCCAGATTGAGATTTAGCAGTGTGTCAGGACAATACATGTGATGAGGAATGTCATGTGGTATGACAAAATCAAACTCATTCGTTTACCGTGAAACTATAATCCCTTCGTCAATATGATCCGATCAATTACGAGATATGGAAGTGTGTCAATTTCGAATATCAATCATATCTTTCACTCCACTATTAAATCAATATAAATCGAAAACTCCTTTTTGACTTATGAGTACACCTTGGTCAAGGATTTCGTTATCGACTTAATTGAATGAAACGCAGATCATAATCTCCTACTATCTAGGCGTGACGAATCCTCTATTGGTCATTCACAACCTTCATACGATTCTTGACATACCCGAATGATGCGTTTTAGCGGCCCTTGATAGCGCAACATCCAACATCATCAAAACAAGACTGTCCTCATATAAGATACTATGATGACCCCAAGTCAAAGGACCAATCCCACTACCGAACATTAAAGATTAACCACTGATACTCAGATAGTAATTCATGTGGAATCTTTTGTTGGGTCTCCAATATTTTGTTCTGTAACAAAACATTCACGTATTCATTTAAGTGTCATCACACTTTAGCTTGTGAGATCAGCTACTTACTTCACAAGTAAGAAATGCCACACATGATGGTCTATTCGTAATAACGATAATCGTATCTCGTTATAACTTACGACAACGGACAATTTAAGATTCAATCATATGTCATTTGTATCTTACAATCACAACTCCTTGTGATTAACAAATTACGAAAATTTGAATCTATGGACCTTATTATTTATTTAATTGTCTATTAATAAAATAATAGATCTGTCATTAAATTGCATTAATTATATATCAAAAGTATTTATGTCCAAGGTTGATTGGACCTAAGGCATAACACTTGCAAACTCCTACTTGCACTAGATCCAACCACTTATGTATCCAATATCATAAGAGTCTACATGACGATCATATTTATGCTACAACAACTCTTTGTCAGTATATCTACAATATTGTTAAATGTGGGAATTTGTTCTCTTTACGTCATTTCTATGTATTATCTCTCTGATGAGATTATACAGCCTTAATACATGTTTAGATCATTGATGAAACCTTAGTTCCTACGCGTTCGCAATGGCTCTATGGTTATCACAATACAATGGCATATGATCAACAATATCAGGAATTACTCCAAGTTCATTTATGAACATCATGATCCACATTGCAACTCTTTGCTACTTCTGAAGTAATTATGTATTAGGTTTCTGCTATTGAATCAACGGTTACTTCACGTTTGGAACCTTTCCAACACACCGTTTAAGAGTAAACCAATTTCTCTATATAAAATCTTCTCAATATTTTATATAGATTGGGATGAGCTAAGTAATCTTCTAGATCTATTTCTATAGATCAAGTTGCTTCCCCATATCGTTCACGATTAAATTCCTTTAACAACCATTATTTCAACGATTGAAATATAGGGATGTTTCCTATAATATTAGGAATGCGACAATACTCCTATTATCTTCTTGTAAACACACAACTCACCTTCATATTTGATAAAATTAAACATTTTGATTTTTTTCCTCAAATCGAAGATTTCAGCTCCAAGTGATTTGTTTTAATCCACAGTCACGGTATGTAACTATTGCAACCAAAATTCGAATGGACCTCAGTATGGCTACAGGCGAAAGGTTTCTTTAAAGTCGTCAACACATTGTCTTTGTTTGTTACCTATTGCTACTAGCCTTGCATTGTATGTATGGATATTCCCATCAATGTCAACCTTTTATTGTAAACCATTTACAACCTATGGATTTTATCCCATCAGGAGGGTCGACCAAGGTCCAAACCTTGTTCACATACGTCGAGTTCATCTCGGGTTTCATGGCCTCTTTCTATCTCTTTTTAAGTCAACACTTGACTTTATTTTTGTGCAACTAGTAGGTTCATCACCCTGGATTAATAATACCTGATTAGTAATCATGGATTCACACCTTCCTAAAGGTCGAATGATCCTACTAGATTCACATAGAGCTAATATGTCCTCATGGGTCTTTACTTCCTTATCAAGAGTATGTCCCATATCAGATATGAGATCAAACTTGGATTCATCTACTTGGTTAACTGTATCTGTGTGGACTCTTGAGCTCTTTCAATTTCTATTTTGCTCCCACTGTCCTTCCGTAGAGTAAACATTTTCTCTAAGAGGACGATATGTCGTGGGACGAAGACTTTCTTCTTAATAGGTTAATAGAATTGATATCCAAATGTCTGCTTTGAATATTCCACAAATATGTATTTATCGTATTTAGTCTCAAACTTATCCAATTCAATGTGCTTCAAATAAGTGTCACAGTCCCAAACTTTCATATATGGTAAATTAGGACTATTGCCTTTCTATAACTCATATGAAATTGAGTTAACCAATTTAGATATGACATGATTTAGTGTGTAACACACTACAATCAGTGTATGACCCCAAAAACGATTTTGGGAGATTTGCCTAGCTTGTTATAAATTGGACTATATCTAATAGTTTACGATTCCTCCATTCAGACACACCACAATGTTGCAGTATATATAGAGGAGTTCATTGCAAGAAAATCCCATTCTCTTAGATAATCTAAATTTTAACTTTTCCTATTTGTTTCTCTACTCCTTTGAACCTTTCAAGAACTTCATGCTTGAATTTCATCAAGTATACATGATAATTGATGACATAAGAGACACTTCATCTGACATTAATTGACATGGGTCTACATACATCACTATGTATTATACCAATATTTATGTAGACTTATTCATTTTCAAGTAAAAGGAGATTTGGTCATTGTGCCAAACATGTATGTTTTGCACTTGTCAAACGATTCAAAATCAATTGATTCTGCGTATGCATCTCTATGTAATTTTGAAATTGTATTTCATCTATATGACCAAGTCTGCAATGACAGATTTGGGTATTATTCAGATTATCCCTTTTACGCCTTTTAACTTCTATACCCATTGTAGTTTACCATAACTATTAAGATCTTAATCAAGATAGACACGAACAACAATTATTCTCAATATTAAAATAGTTAATGTCCAAATATGAAATTCATTTAATGTTCCGGCTATGGTGGGTTCAAAACAACATTTCTCTAATTCCAATACTAAGTCAAAAGGCAACGGCAAAAAGTATGCTCTTACGGGCAATGCAGCAACCTTTGCTCATCTTAAACGTGTAGGTCAACTTCTTCCTTTCACAGTGACCTACTTCTATTTAGTTTCTCCATATTTGTATAAACATGAGATCTACATTTGGTATCAAATATTTAAGAAACACGTGAAGTAGACGTAAGCCATGCAATATCTTTCAATGACCTTTCATTCTATAATGAAAACAAAGGTCATTAGATTTGGTATTTATCCTTTGCTTTTACCGTCTAAGCCATATTGGATGCTTTCCCAAAGCTCCTTTAAATTTCCTCTTAATATCTTTAGAGGGATCAATGGCTTGCCCACTATTAACTTTGATATTGGGCTCAACAGTGTTAAGTATGTTCAGCAGCTTAATGTGTGTGCATTCGAGCTTATTCATATCATAATTCATAATTAGTATGAATAACTCACTGACAGAGATTGCAAAGCTAAGTCAATACCTAATTCATAGTTTATGACTACACCTCATTGAAACAATTCTCAACATCAATCATCTTCAATGTCCAAGCATCGATTGAAGATTACTCTGTCATTTTACATCAGTATAGTTGCTTTGAAGTCTCATATCCTTCCACACATGATTATTATCATACACTTTTTGAAATGAAAAATCATGCGTTAGCATCTATACTCTCAAGTTGCTTTTGTAACTCAGGTGACGTAATGCAAACATTGCACATGTTGCAATACTATCGTTGTCACAGTGTTTATTACAGTAGCCACATTTTCCTTAGTTGAGTCATTAGCAGGTGTCTCTGGAAAGGACTACTCAATGACATAACCAATTTTCTCATGCATGAGGACAATTCTCAAATTACAGTGCCAATCAAGAAGGTTTGATTTGATTTGGTTGTTGGCATCCAGTATGCCACTCAAATATACATGGTTACACACGATTCAATAAGTATAAATGACAAAAAGAAAAAGAGTAATATATAAAATGTATCAATTAATTTAACATAGACTTTTATTAAATTAATTATACTTCCACTGTTTAACTTAAATTCATGACCCTCTCACATAAATTTATGGAGTCCATACTTGACTCGTAGTGGGCTTGGAGCTCATCTGTTATATTAAGACCTTGAGTATACTCAACAAGCTTTAATAAAATATTTGGGTAGATACTATTATCAATTGTATCTCCATACAACTCCCAATCATTAAGCCGACAACTTTTTTTCTTCACACATCTTATATGTCAGCTTAATATGCCTCTAAAATTTATCTCTTTGAGTGTAGTCAACAAAAGATAAATTTTAGATAAGTCGAACCCATCATTCAGAAATATCCAATAGTTCATAGCGTCAAACATATCCCTAATAGACCAGTCTTGAGTGTACTCAACAAGTTAAGACGATTTGGGACTCTATTTTTTCATTGTAATGATGAAAGACAATTATAAATGTGACCTAATATATTGTTGAGGGGTTTTGCATTTAAAAGTCTCATCGTAACAATCATATATGTTATATTACACATCTACCATGCAAATAAATACATATATAATATAATGTAATAGTGTGTACGATTATGAACTTTACTATCTAGTCTTCCTGAGCCATAAAAAAGACTAGTTAGTCAATTCCTAGGGGTTATCGCATTGATCAGTATCAATGCATCATCTTCATGGTTTTCTCCTCTTCGTGTGTCTTCAATTAATCTAACTGTAACATATATCCTATACTAGCTGGCACGTAGGCCTAGATGAAATTGGACTCGTAGGCCCACAGTTACAATAGCAAAAATGGACTTGCAGGTCCAAAATAATAACTGGCTCGCAAGCCCAAAACAACTAAGAGCTCGCAGGCTCACAAAACGACAAGAGTAAAATTAATCATTTAATACATCCACATGGTCGAATCCATAATCGTCCACTAATAATGCATTTATCAAATAAATGTATTATTATATAATTCTAATATTTTAAGCAAACATGTTTCAAGTTTCCAGCAATCAAGTTCGTCTAAACTCTTTTAGACAAATGGATGAAAACAATTAAATAATTAATCAATCATATTAATCAATTAATTTAATTAGCGGACATATTTAATTAAAATTAAATTTTAATTAAATATCGAATTAGAGTCCAACTCAAATTCCACAATTATAAGGCGGGATTATTTAATTAAAATCAAATTTCAATTAAATTTCAAATTAGAGTCCAACTCTAATTTCAAAACTTAAGGCGGTTGAATTTAATTAAAATCAAATTTTAATTAAATAACAAAATTAGAGTCTAACTCTAATTCCAAGATTTTAGGACGAATTTATTTAATCAAAATCATATTTTAATTAAATACCAAATTAGAGTCCAACTCTAATTCCAAGAAAAAATTTAGGGCCAAACAATTTAATTAAAATCAAATTTTAATTAAATTTCAAATTAGAGTCCAACTCTAATTTCAAAACTTAAGGCGGTTGAATTTAATTAAAATCAAATTTTAATTAAATAACAAAATTAGAGTCTAACTCTAATTCCAAGATTTTAGGACGAATTTATTTAATCAAAATCATATTTTAATTAAATACCAAATTAGAGTCCAACTCTAATTCCAAGAAAAAATTTAGGGCCAAACAATTTAATTAAAATCAAATTTTAATTAAATGTCAAATTAGAATTCAATTCTAAAATCAAGAAATGCTAGGGTGAATTATTTAAATTAAATTAAATTTTAATTAAATATTGAATTAGAGTCCAACTCTAATTCCAAGGAAAATTTTAGGGTAAGACAATTTAATTAAAATAAAATTTTAATTAAATGTTAAATTAGAATCCAATTCTAATTTCTAGAATATATTCCGGTGAGTAATTAATTAAAATCATATTTTAATTAAGTATTAAATTAGAGTCCAACTCTAATTTAAATTGAATTAGTATTTTAATCCAGGATAACACTCCTAAATAAAATAAAATTCAATTTAGGGTCAAAATTTAATATTTAAGTTAAAATCATATTTTAATGAAAATATTGAAAGTCGTCAACTTTAAATAAAATGTTAATTTGCGTCAAAATTAAAATTTATGGGTCAAACCCATTTAAAATATAATTTGAAAACCATTTTAAAATTCAAATTCAAAACCATTTTGAAATTTGCAAATTGACCCAAGTTCGAAATTATAACTGACCCTTCCAATTTAAAAAATTGTAGAACAGGTCCCCTTTTAAAATTTTGCAAATTGACCCCATTTCCCTTAATTGCGAGTGGCCCTCCAAATTTCAAAAATTGCAGAGCAGCCCTTTATTTAAAATTGAAAAATCACCTCTTTATTCTTTAATTGCAGGCGGGGGCTCGTAATTACACTAATTGCAGTCGAAGCCCCTGCCTCCACCCTTTTTCACCACGATTTGAAAACCCTAAGAAATTTTTCTTCTTCTTCTCTTAGCAACGCTAGCAATGACTGGCGCCATTTCCTTGCAGAGCTGCTGCCATGTTCGACAGCAGCAGCGTCGCACGCTGTTGCAATAAGCAGCCGAGCGTTGGTGCTATTGTAGCAGCGCCCGACGTTGGCACCGTCGCTGCGGCGGCGGCGGCGGTTGCCGACTCATATTTGTCCCTTTTTTCGCCCAAAAATTATTTTCTAGTTCAATACAGATTTTGAAGATGAAAATAAATTTCTAATTGCTAGAAACTAGAAACCGAATAAAATCAACTTTTGATTTTTCACATATTCAAGACAATTTCTAACAAACACAAAGGAGGTTTAGATACCACTGTTGGGAACCTACTTAACATGCATAGCGAAAATAAAATATTTTTCGATTCCCACCAGGAATCGCCTTTGTGTTAAGATAGAAATTGTAATAAAAATCATACATTTTCTACATCTGCAAACTCATTTGCTTTACTTGCGTTCCAACGACCTTGATTTGTCAACCACAGCTGTCCAATTGTCCAACCTCCAACGGTAATCCACACAAAAAACAGATTGCAGCTACCAGGATTTTCTCAGCTTGTGCTAGCAAGAAATTATGAGAAGACTATATGGATTGAAGACACTAGCTATGTATTTATATAAGCCCAAACGGGCCTAGTCTGGTCCGGTTCAATATTTAATAAATCCATTTAATTAAATTCGGTCCATGAATTAATTAATCCAATTAATTAAACGGGCCTATAAATAACCAACCCAATTAATTAATTTATCTAACGATTGTTAAATTAATTAATTAACAAATTACAATCTTCCAATTTTCTTTTGCGTGCGACCCATCAGGTTCCCGATCACAATGCCTAACGACGTGAAATATTATTTTGATATAATCAAAATTGATAAATTAAAATACCGTTTTAATTTATCACCAATTCACACTCGCTATCCCAGGATTGACATCTAACAATGTGTCAGGGCAACACATGTGACGGGGAATGTCATGTGGTATGATAAAACCAAACTCGTTCGTTTACCGTGAAACTATAATCTCTTCGTTAATAAGATCCGATCGTACGAGATATGGAAGTGTGTCAATCCCGAATATCGATCATATCTTTCACTCCACTATTAAATCAATATAAGTCAAAAATTCCTTTTCGACTTATGAGTACACCTCGGCCAAGAATTTCGTTATCCACTTAATTGAATGAAACGCAGATCATAATCTCCTACTATCTAAGAGTGATGAATCCTCTATTGGTCATTCACAACCTTCATACGATTCTTGACAAACCTGAATGATGCTGTATTAGCGGCCCTTGACAGAGCAACATCCAACACGGTCAAAGCTTGACTATCCTCATTTAAGATACTATGACGACCTCAAGCCAAAGGACCAATCCCACTTACCAAACATTAGAGATTAACCTCTGACACTCAGATAGTTATTCATGTGGAATCTCTCAGTGGGTCTCCAATGTTTTGTTCTATAACAAAACATCAACGTGTTCATTTAAGTGTTACTACACTTTAGCTTGTGAGATCAGCTACTTACTTCACTAATAAGAAATGTCACACGTGATGGTCTATTCATAATAACGATATCCGTATCTCGTTATTACTTACGACCACGGACGATTTAAAATTCAGTCATATGTAATTTGTATCTTACAATCACAACTCCTTGTAATTAACAAATTACAAAAATTTGAATTTATGGACTCTATTATTTATTTAATTGTCTATTAATTAAATAATATATCTGCCATTAAATTACATTAATTATATATCAAAAGTATTTATGTCTAAGGTTGATTGGACCTAGGGCATAATACTTATAGATCTCTACATAACCCTTGGTCGAGGCGAGGCATCATTTCCACTACCGATGTTTGATGGCCTCGACTAGGCCAGATAGGATAGTGACACAAATGTGGACCTGAATTTATTTGTTTGCTGGTTGTCACTTAGGTGATGTTTGAAAACTCATTGAATGAGGCATAACAAGAATCTTAAGGGGGGGGCCTTAGTCACCCACAACCCGCTTTTCCCTCTGCAAATGACTATAGCCTATAGTCTATAGTCAGTTAATCACCTAGATAAGCTAGACATAATCAAGGGGATATGTCCAATACACACTTCAAATGACCATACCTTGTTTGATTTGTGGGAGGATAAACCATGCATCGTCCAATGAAAGGAAAGCTACTATAATTATCAAAATCATGTAATTCATGTACTTTTCACTCCTTGCATTTATCATTTGATTATAATGAATGCATTTTATTGCAGGAACGAAATATTTCTGTGGACTTGAAGAACGGAAGAGAGAGGGGAGTTCTTTAATTAATCAACAAATAGCTTTATATATCTTCAATTGGTTAGATCAGAAAAAATTTCTTTCACGTCAGTAAGTAAAGTAATTAAAACGTAAACTTAAATGTTAACGAAGAAAAATTATGTCAGAATAAAATGATAGTTGTAATATTATCTTTCAAGCGCAAAAGCTACTGAATCTGGATTGCTCTTGCCAAACCATGATTTAAGATACCAATTTCTTCTAGTCCTATGGTTTGATGGGAAAACCGCCTCAAAACATGCCAAATTTATAATACTGGCATGAATTCTTTATAGGAAGAACTAAGGTTGACAATTCCTTGAAAATTTGATGATGGAAGAAAAAAGATGTCGAATATATGCATTGTTGAGCAATTGGAAAGGAAAGTTGGAAAATTTATTATATTGTGCCCTCCAATTATTGGTGTAATTTTTTGTACAAATATTTAGCCAGTTCTCTCTATATATTGATGTGTTTTACTAGTGCTGTCCGTAGAACTCAGAAAGAAAAAATTAGGTCTATCATCAAGGAATTTATTTTTTTTGTCATTGTGATTTGTACAAATGGTGGAAAATTGTGAATGTGGTAAATCATAGCCAGGTTACTTTTTCTTCGATACTTAAAAGTTTGGACGATAAAGATATACATGATTGAAATGATTTTTCATGTAGCGTAATATCTAAGCTTTGATAGCCCATAGTTTCTCCTATTTTTGGAATATTTCATGTAAACATCTGTTGGTCTTTCTACTTCTATTCTATTGGGTCATTCCCATAGATGTCACTAATAAGAAAATCCAATAAAAACTTGTTGGTTAATTATATTGCCACTATGAATTTTGTTAGTGATGCTACAATTTGAAGTAAAATTACATAAATAGGGTTTTAATATATTTGTTAGATCAAATTATTTATTGTTCCACAACAGTCATAAATCTAGTTTTTTTTTCTTTTCCTATTCTGTCGACGGCTTTTGTGTTCCTCCATGACAGTGTATAGTTTTCTTTTCCTCGCTTATTTTAGTTCATGATGAAACCGGATCTACATTATGTTGAGGAAAATCGTCTTGTCATAGTTGCAAATGACTTTCCAAAGGATGACAGCTCCATTTTGAGACTGAGCCGAATGAATTCTGTTGGGGATCCTAGGAGTTCAAACTACCAAAACAACGATCAACAAACAAGATTCAAAGCAAAAAACAAGAAAATAAAAGTGGAAGAATACAACCCCTTCTTTGGCCGGAATCTGTCCAGCTTCTTCTTCTTCTGCCGGCAGCTTCTTCTTCACCTCTTATGGCAGTTTTTCAGGCTCAGGAACAGCCCCATGCTATGCAAATTGCCTTCCAAAGAGAGAGGGGAAAAATCCAATGAAGAACCACCACCCTTTTGTTAAAACGAGAGCTCCACCTTCTGCTGGGAATCACCAAAAACGTGAGCTGCCCCCCCTTTCTTTGAAAATGGTAGAGTGTACATAATGAAGGGGTAGGAAGAAAGACCATGCCTCTGCCAAAAGAAGGGAAGACCTTATTGTGTCAACCTCACTCCCATCAAGTCACAACATTAGGTGGTGGGGTTAGGTGAACCATATCCTCACATTCTTCACCTTGGTTCTCCTAACACTCTCTCTTGGTTGCGAATTTGCACATGGAAGAACTGTTCATCATCATCGCCCACCACCTGCAAGAAAAATTAACCAGTGTCAATGTGTAATAAAGATAAGCACAATCTAAATTTACTTGCAGGTAGAATTTTTGTTGCCATGTCAGAGGGATTCCTATCAGTGTGAATTTTAACAAGATTAACTTCACCTTGAGACAGTTTCTCACGTATAAAATGATACTTTACCTCAATATGTTTAGTTCTTTCATGGTAAACAGGATTTTTACAAAGCAATAAAGCACTTTGACTATCAGTAAACATAACAGGTGTATCATGCATGAAGTTCAATTCTTTTAAAATTCCTTTTAACCAAGTACATTCTTTAGCCGCCTCAGTTATGGCAACATATTCTGCCTCAGTACTTGACAAAGTAACTAAAGGCTGCAGCTGTGACTTCCATGTTATACAATTGTCACCAAGTGTAAAAAAGTACGCTGTGGTAGACTTTCTGCTATCCTTGTCACCAGCAAAATCAGAGTCTACATACCCCTTTAGAGTAAGTTTTTCAGATCTCTTTTCATAAACTAGACCCAGATTTAATGTACCAACAATGTACCTTAACAACCATTTCAAACCT
>NC_036246.1:26111989-26196112 GCF_002742605.1 Olea europaea var. sylvestris
CCGCGGGTCACGCGCCCCACCACAGGGTGCGCCTCCTCCTGCTGGTCATGGTTCCATGGTCCATTTCGCCGGAAAGTCAATCGGTTGGCCGGAAATCAAGTTTTTCAGATTCGGTTAGAATGTGAAAATGGTGATTTCTTGCTGGTTTTTGATCGATTTTTGGACTGATATCACTCCTCCTAGCTCTGATACCAGTTTGTTGGGGATCCTAGGAGTTCAAACTACCAAAACAACGATCAACAAACAAGATTCAAGGCAAAAAACAAGAAAATAGTCGTCAAGGTAGGGGCAAAATCGTCCAACTTTTTCTGTAAAAGCTGAAACAAAAAACAAACGACATCAGTGCGTTCAGGACGTCAAAATGAGTAAACTGCCCGAAAAAAGCTCGCCGGAGGTCCGGCTACTAGGTCATTCCCATAGATGTCACTAATAAGAAAATCCAATAAAAACTTGTCGGTTAATTATATTACCACTACGAATTTTGTTAGTGACGCTACAGTTTGAAGTAAAATTACATAAATAGGGTTTTAATATATTTGTTACATCAAATAATTTATTGTTCCACAACAGTCATAAATCTAGTTTTTTTCTTTCTTTTCCCTCACAGTCATGCCATAGCTATTCTGTCGACGGCTTTTGTGTTCCTCCATGACAGTGTATAATATTTTTTTCCTCGCTTATTTTAGTTCATGATGAAACTGGATCTACATTATGTTGAGGAAAATCGTCTTGTCATAGTTGCAGATGACTTTCCAAAGGATGACAGCTCCATTTTGAGATTGAGTCGATTGAATTCTCTAAAGTCAAGGCAAGAATTTTGTGTTTACTGCAATTTTCTTCTTATACAACATCTATCCTTTTAAATTGGTGATAAAAAATTTATTTTTCTTCTGTTATTTTACAAAAGATAACATAGCCTCAATGGACGTGGAATTCTGAAGCTAGTTGTTTGCAAAGAATATTTAATACATGGTGAGAGAGCAACTTTCTTTGTGGAAAATATTTAGGATGGAAGTGTGGTCCAAACCTAGCAGTTGGTGTTCAGCCTGAAGGGATACTCCTGGATTGTAATAACATTATTCGTTCCGAATTATAAAGAAGAATTTTTCTCTCTGATGTGATGCATTCAAGAGCGGACTTATTTAGGGTCCAGTGGATGCAAATGTCCCCGCTAGATTTCCAATTAATACTCCACTCTTGGCACAAATGTTTTTAATTATAGTCTTTTTTATACTTAATGTAGGTATTTCATAGTCGAAATTCATTATTTAATTGGGTTTGTACTGCTGGGAAGGAACTTTATTTGGTTATTGTTATAAAACATTTTGACATAGATAAACATGGTGATGAAAAGCAGGCAATAAGTGCATTTGACATACTTATCTAGACTATAAAACACAAATAATTGTTTGCAACTATATTGTAATATGGCCTAATTCTATATAAATTATATTTTGTATGATAAAATTGATGGACATAGTGGAATTTAGGAGAAAAAAATGAAAATGGGACTAAAATGGAAGAAAATCAAAGTTTAGGGATCAAAGTGTAAATAGTCAAAAGATGGCCTAGCAGAAGAAATGAAGATGTGAAATAGTCGAAAAACCAATTTAGCAAAGGAATGAAGTGTTGGAAGAAGAAAAAGCGAGAAAAAAGATCACAAAACGAGGAGTTCGAGAACTAAAATACAAATTTTGGATTTTCATCTACACTATATGGTCGCATAGTGTAATATACCATGCGGTCACATGGTTAGCTTTAATGATTTCCGTGGCTGAATTTCATTGAACTATGCTATGGCAGTTAACATAGTACATTTCCGGATGAAGACAATGCATTACAACACATTCTAAGAGATTTTGCGAACATAGAAGGATACAACTAAAAATAGGATCTGTTTGATTGCAAAGATAGAATTTAGGTGGAAAGAAAATGAATTCCAGGAAATTTAATTGCCTAAAAATTATTTTTTTGAGAATTGTAAATTATTATGTTTGATTGGTATAATTTTCCATGTAGAAAATGTTAAAATAAAAGTTTTTTTGTGTTCATTTGACTTTGTTTTACATGAAAATTGTCTATTCAAGGGATAGAATTTATTAGTATTGGGGATGAAATTTGTTTCTATTGCCAACGAAAAAAGTCAAGAAAATCATCTATCTTTTGATGTTCGTTTGACTTGTTTTATATGGAAATTAATAGTTAAAGGAAAATATTTTTCTATAATAATTCTTAGAATTTGTTTTCATTGCCCAAAAAAAGGGCGAAAAAAATAAAAAAATGTGCTTCAGTAATCGAGAATTCCAATTTTTGGTGAGAACTCGAATTCCAGGAAATCCAAGAAAATAACAAACTTCAAGAAAATGGGGAACTTCAATTCCATGGAAAAAATAACCATATCAAACAAGCAAAAGTTGGAAAATTGCAACCAAAATCCATTTTCCATGGAAAAAAAAAATGCAACAATCAAACAATGCCTAAGATCTCCAATATTTGATGATTTAATTCAAGATTTATTTGGGTGATATCGATTCTTTAATATTTCTTTTGTTTTCCTCTTCCTAACATGCTAGGCTAGATTTCTTTGTACTAGTAGAATGATGAACCGTATAATATGAGTTTTCGATCTTTAATTTTCCATATTGAATGATTTATATGATTTTTTTCTCCACAATTATTGTGCATGGTAGTTAAGTAAATGTGATGGCTGATTTTATACATTCGAAAGAAGAGAAATATATTCACCATACTATAAATCGTCGTAAGATCCAATAAGGGATAGATATACCGCTATGCCTTATGTGAATATTTAAGTGTTCATAAAAATTCATACACTCTTGTATGTTCGAATTCGTCATAGAAATATAGTCTGGTCATATATGAGAGTATGTTTAACATAACTCGAGAGAGATTGTTGAATAAAATGGGAAAATTAATGATTATTAAATGGGAATTCACGATCCGAGTGCATTTGTCATTCACTAGAACACATTAACTTTTATTTAACATAATTTACATTCAGTTTAGTTAATTCACTCATAATTGCATACGTAGCTTATTTTAGTTATAATTTCGTTACAACAAACACATCTTACATAGACGAATTGATTTTTATATATGATTTTACGGTTATTGGAATTTTTTACATGAAGTAGTAATCATTTATTTAATAACTTCTACAATTTACAAAGTATTTATAGTTGAAGGTAATATTTTAACTTCATAAGCAATTCCCACATATATAAAAGAGTGAAGTATGGGCGGGACGGACACGTGTTGTGAATATGCATTGTCCTATATTTTTTTTTTCCCATTTCAATGTTTCTCCATTTCCCCATGCTATCAGGTGTACCTCTTTCCTTCTCCTCCATTTCTTTCTCCATTTTCACACGTTATCCGCCATACCTCTTTACTTCTCCTCAATTTCTCCCACACAATTGCCCATTTCACTTATTTCCTACAAATTATTTTTGACATATACATGCTTCTCTAGCCGTGAATTTTAGATTCTGTTCTATCTTTTAGAAGAGTTTGTTGTAGATATAGTAGAGCTTTTTTGGCCGATTTGAGAGTTTTTACCCATACAATTTTGCTTTTTAACTCAATTTAAATGATTTATTCTTATTGTTTATGTGCTTTTCAGTTTGAATTCTTCTGGATTTGACTTCATTTTTATGTCTTGTGAGTTATTAAATTCAAGTTCTGTGATTGGTCTCAAATTGAAGCATTGCTATAAGGTTTGATTAAGTGATAATTATTGCATTGTTCGGACTTATTACTGATGGCTAATTTGGACGAGGTAGTAGTAATTTTTGTGGAGAATTATGGAATTTAATTGCTCCTCCTTTCATGTTCACTGCTGTTAAGTTAATAATACTTGATTACATGGTTGCACAAAAAGGAAATATTTTGAATCCTTGTTGCAAGTAAGTTGGGATTGAATTGATTGTTACAAAATCTTAGGCAGTTTCTACAGAGGAAGGAGGTAGGAATCTATTGATATTGAGTTTGCTTAATTTTTTCTGAGATCCCAACCGTGCATGTTTTTACTTTTCGAAAATGAGAATTTTGTAAAAAAATACTACGTGCTTTTTATGGTAAATGTTTGGGTTACCCTAGCTGAGGTACTCCGATGGGAGGCTAATATGCAGCTTCCAATTGGCAGAGCTAATGAACTTATAGATTTAAATTTACCGTTGTTTTACCCAAGTAAAAGTATTCTTGGTTCATTTTGCAGATGATGGGGGGTTTTCTTTGATCAGCTAAAGTCAAGAAGTGTTCTTGGTTCAAGAAGTAAAAGTTATGTTGGCATGGAGTATTCCTTCTTTTGGGTATGGAATCTATGCATTTGAGCTTAATTTGTTGATGTAATATGATATTTCCTCATTATAATGGAAAGTTTATGTTTCTCTTTTCTAAAGCTGCTAAGCAATTTATATTGGCAATGCTTTCGAGTAATTTATCTTGAATTTTTTTTAGATTTATGAGGTACTTAATTGATTTCTGCTGAAAACTTATTTGTTTATGCTTGTAATTTTTTTTTTTTGTTCAGATCTAAGTAGATGAAATTGGATGGAGAAAATATGTAGATCGAGTGATGTAGAAACTTCACCATGTTACTGGGCTACGGAGCAGAACTCCGTAGTGCGCGGGCAAAAAAAAAAAAAAAAAAGGAAAAAAAAAAAAAAAAAAAAAAAAAAAAAAATGGAAAGAAAAGAAAAGAAAAGAAAAAGGAAAGGAAAACAGGGATGGACCCAAACTTTTTGTATTGTCGGATCAAAAATTAAAATGCAAATTTTCTTTTTTTTTTTTTAAAAAAAAAACAGCATAATATTAATAAAAATAAATAATACACTACTACAACTATAGTCTACACATCTTGGTACTTTGAAAATGTCATATAATTATATCATTATTAATATTGTAGAATATATTTTGCTACTTGTATATAAAAAAGGAAAAAAATAATAAAAATATTTTTAAAAAAAGCGAAAATAAAAAATAAAAAAAGATAGAGAGAAAAATGGAAGCGAACGCACGAAGCAGTAGCTCCGTTTGAGGGGATGCTCCCCTCACTTTTAATTTTTAATTTTTTTTTATTTTTTAGTAGTGGCTTTTGTTTTGGGCCCCTTATTATTATTATTATTATTATTATTATTATTAATATAGATAGTATCCAAATACGAAGAGATCAGATTTAAATCATTTAGGACATACAAAATATTGTCTTATAAGTCATTTAGGACATACAAAATATAGTATCAAGTTTCATATTCATACAAAATATTGTTAATAACAGTATTTCATTAATGTAGATGAATGACTCACTAATAAAAGTTGAACTTTATTCTTTATAAATAAGATGTTCATTTTTATTTTTTACACCAGTTTCAAAATGTCTTTCACATTTACAAATGAATTTCTGGAAAATTTACAAACACTTATTTCTAACATTAATTAATCAACTAAAAAAATCCCAATTTTTTCAAAGGTTTTGGCCCCCTTCATTAATTTATAGGTTTCTAACATTAATTAATTTATAAAGATTTTAGTGGTCCCCTTCATTTTTTCAACAAACCCCCCCTTTTTTTGTCATTTTCTCTCCTTTTAATCTCTTCATCAATCAAAAAGCAAGAGACAAATACTCCTATAACGTCAGATTTTTCCTACTACACAAACACCACTTTTCTCTTGAAACGACTTCACAAGTTGCATTTATTTTAACCTGTGTAAATGATCTAAATTTTTTTTCCAATTTCCAAAGTATCCATTTTTTTAACACATAGTGTACCATTTTCTAATAGGAAATTTTCCCATTTGCAGGCTTTTCTGTTTTGCTAATTTTTGTTATTATTTATTATTATTATTTGTCATGTGTATAGAATTTGCTCTTTATTATTTTTATCAATTTTTGGATATCTTAAGAATTTGTATTGGAATTTTTTATTATTTTAAGATTTCTTTGCAATTATGAAAATTTTGATATCTACATTTCTAGATCAAGTATAATGCATTCAATTATATGCCTAACAAATTTTGGAGACTTAATTTTTAGCTACCAAATATCAATATGCCTAACAAATTTCAGTTAGTTAAGCCATTTGAGTTTTATTCTCTCGAACTACGTTACTTTACAATGTGATTTTACATTTTTAGACAATGATTAATATGGAAAAAATTAATTTACAATTTCTTCTAAGAGTTTAATAAATACATTTACTGTTGTAGTGGAAATATTATGTTGTGCGAAATCGATCTACCACACCATTTCTTTCGAGTTATCACACCTACGTTAAGTCATGACATTCGTTTGGTGAGTGTTATAATTATTTTGTGAATATATTTTTAACATTAGTATAGTTGATATTGATGGTCAAGGCTCATATTTTGTGAATATAATTTTGATTTTCATAGCTCTTGTGTAGGAAATTATAGCAGCTTGAAATTTAAAGGTCCATTTTCTGTGAAATTAGAATTAATGGGTTCTTAAAGATCCTGGTCTATTTTCTTACAGTTAGCTATGAGTAATCATTTAAGTATTGATGCATCAAAATCCAAAAGACTATTTTTTCCCCTTATTTTGGCGTTGTTGCGTTGGTTCGGTTAGAATGGTTGTAAGAAATTATTGTATTGTACATGATGGGTTTTCCATGGAATATAGGACATTGTTAAGGAGAGTGCGCTTCTTGGTGATGATTTCAAGAATATAGAGGAAATGATAGTTCAACAACTGAGATCGAAATTGAGGTAAATATTATGTTCTTCTGGCTAAAATGTCTTTAATTTAATTTTCCAATATCATATGGTTGTTTGCATGTTCAAGAGGGGCAAGAATTTCCAATTTTTTACAGTATGAATTCTTTTCTTTTTTTTAATTTTAGGGGAGTAATCTTGAGATTTTTACCCAAATTTCGATGAAATTTTTATGAGCAAAGAGAGAGAATAAAAGTAATCATGTATCCTTCCAGTATTATTATGGCTTATCTGTCGTTTTATCAAAGCATTCATTATTTTGTTTTTTACGCTGTATATTCTTTTGGATCCTTTTTAAAATAAGTGGACTCGTTTTTCCCTTTGAATACGAGTAGCTCCTTTACATCACAGCAATTCAGCCTGAACAAGGTAGTGGTTGAAGAAATGAACCAACTAATGGAGCAACGGAAGAGGCTTTCAGTTCGCGACATGACGAGCAAATTCGACAAGAATTTATCTTTTACTGCAAAATTGTCTGTAGAGGTTTTAATGAATTTTTATTTTTTATTTATATTGTTATTGAAGTTCTAAAATCACATATGCAAAAAAAAGTTCCTTTTAGCTGCTAAATGTCTTTGTCTATATAATCGTTTAATCTAGATAGTTGCTAAATAGATAGGAACTCAGTTTCTGTTTCTTCTATCATTTTATTTCTTGTTGGATGAGAATTGATGATTCAATGAGTTGTTAGATTCTTTACTTTAGGCTAAACTGAGAGAGATGCCTTCATTGGAGGGACATGTTCTTTTGAAGAAGCTTAGGGATGCATTAGAATGCTGAAAGGACGATTGGGGATGTAACAAAGAAGATGTGGAAAAGGATATTTCTATGGTTAGTATCTTATTACAAACCAAAGTTTTTAAAGTGATTTTGTTTAAATTCCTTTGTGCCTGCTGTTCATTATATGGGCTATTTGAAAATCCTTTTTCTACATTGAATATGCTTTACATGTACCTATTGTCAATATTAACTGGGAAAACTCAAGAATACATTATATTTGAACTTATTTCATTCTTTCGAACACATTATTCAATTAATTTAGCACTTTCTTCTACCTGGTTAGATATCCTTTGGCTCTTTGCAACCTTTTCAAAGCAAAGATGCATTACAATTTTACTTATTTAAGTTTCAACTGTATCACTTGGTATTATTTTTCACTTTGGATTGGGGTGACATACTCTTAAGTGTTTCATTTTCTTCATTTCAACCTTTCTATCTCTTAATGGCCATAGAGTTCTTTTGCTATACACTAACTGCAGATGGTATTCGTGTTTATATTATGTATAATCTAATGAACACCTTAGATTCTTAAAATCTACCATCAATAACATTAACTAGAAGAGATCTCAGCAATACATGGTCCCATTTAGTGAATTTTACTTTATAGGTTTTCACAATTCTATATCCAATCAAATTTCCATACAAGAAGCATTTTCCCTGTAACATTCGTAACATGGTTTCCGGTTAATACTTACTATCTCCTTATAAAATCACCACCAGCCTAGGTATTGAAGAGGGGTTAAATTCATAATTTAATAGCATGTTGCTCGCTTTATTTTTCAATTTTATGTACTGTGAGGTAGTTTGAGGAGAGTGATAGTTCAATGGAGATTTAGAGTAAAATTTGAAGAGAGTGTTTCTAGCATTTCATCCAGCAAAGTGTAAGTTAGAAGTTCTTGCGTGGGCCAAATGAGGCAACAAATGATGTTACTTCTAATCTTTTCTTTGTACATGTTCAATGCAGACTTTTCCATGTGATTGTTAAGTGGAGGACATCCTCACTTTTAATTGAATTTATGCCCCCCCAGAATTTGCTAAATATGATCTAGGATGAAGACATGCTAAATCTTGTAAAAAAAATTGCTTCATTTTGAAAATTTCTGTTCAATGATCTTGTACCAGCTTTTGACATAGAAATAAGGTCTTGAGAAGGATAGTGGATTTCTTTCCAGATGATCGTAATAATATATATTTCTTTTGAATATCTCTATTTTCAAATGTTCCAAAAATTTATTGGTTGATGTAGCTAGGATAAAAGTTCCCACAACCACCAACTGAATATATGAACTATTTGAAAATAAGATCCATACTGAGCATCTTTGGCCTGCAGAACTATGAGAAGAATTTTGAGAAAGAATTGCTGACTAACAACACTTTGCCATTGTGGAATGATAGGTAATCATCAATTGATTGCTTAGATTTAGTTAAGAATACATTCGTGACAAAAAATTCAATAAAATTAATAGTAAATGTTCAAATGAAGAATAGAAAATATACAAAGAAAATAAATAACAAGTAAATTTATTTGAATTAATTCATGATTAGATTTCATATTTTTGAATGAATTTCTCCAAAATTTACGTGCATTTATTTTCAACATGAACCAATCGTGCAACGCATGTTATCCACAATTCCACACTAGTAAAATCATAAGTGGCATATCACCAGTCTCATATTGTAGGGTTTCTAAATCTCAAACGATCAAGGAGACCCCGGACCACTCTCGGCCCACTCTCTTTCACAGAGACTACGAGATGCAGAGATTGTGCTCCAGATTTCGATCAATGACTGCTCTTCATTACACTCAAAATCTTCAATGCCAATTCTTCTTTTATTCTCAATAGTCGTCTCCTCCACCAAATTCAGTTCGACCCCTCTTTCATCCATTCTGTAATTTCCCCGATTTTAAGCATCTTTTCAATGCCCCTTCCATTCTCCATATTTCTCACTCTTCTCCTCTCCACTTCCTCATGTATGTACTCGGAACCCAATTGTATTTTCTTTTAAATTTTTTGTACTTTTAATGGCTGAAAAACTTGTGCCATTGTACCTCGTGCTTGATGGTTGTACCTTGATTCTGAAATTTAGTGTTTGAGAAAGTTCAAGTGAAATTGCCTGGGTAGTTCTACTATGGTTATTTTTTTCTTCTCTTGCTGCTAAAGACTTTCTTTTGCACTTTGTGCTTTGATGGTTGTACATTTTTCTGGCAATGAACAGCATCTGAGAAAGTTTAAGTGAAATTACGTACACTGTTTTACTTTAGTTAATGATTTTTATCCTTTGTTGCTAAAGGCTTGCCTAAAGCTACTTTGTGCTTCAAATGTGTATGGAATTTAAACAGATTTTGAAACATATAATCCTAATTATAGATGCAAGCCATGCGGCTATCTTTGTTGATGCAATTTACTCTCTAGCTAAAGATAGCTCAAAGTACCTTGCACTTTGAAAGATTATACCCATCGCATGAAATGTTAGGCTTCCAGCATCAAGGCATTTAAGCTGAATTATGTTTTTAGAACAGAGTTACAGAACCTAAAATAGGACAACAAAGAACTTCAATGATATTCTTGTGTACACAAAGCTTTGAGATCCTTGGGAGTTCGACTATCACAAATAACCAAGTTTTTTGGAGCCCTTGGCTTGCAAGCGTACGTATTAACCTATATGAGACTAAGTGAGCTAATGATTCAATAAGCAAAGGCACGCATGAAGGCATATGAATGATCTCTAATGTACATCCTAAAACCTTAAAAAGGTATTTATCTCATTTCTATGAATAATATCGTGTTCATTATAGCTAACAGCTTGATGGTATCATCTCTTTCTTTTAGGCCTCATTTTCTCTTCCACTCTTTATGAATTAGAATTATGGATCATCTTATCTTTATCATCTTTATCACAATTTGTCCTACTCGAGTGCTTAATCCACCCTCAATCCCTGATATCACCACAGAGCCTCCTATATCACCTCTGTAATCTCTCAAGTACACTACCCACATTATATTGTTCATAGAGAGTCTCTGTTGTTGTACTGTATGAAATTCCAGCATCACCATATAGTCTCTCCAATCAACCTCCTCACAAGAGAATTTCCCCTCCACCCTCTACAATCACATTATAACATGTCACATGCATTTCATTCTGCCTTAGGGGTGCTATAGTGAAGGGAATAAGAACATTTCTCATATATATATATATTAATACATTACTTGAGCTTTATCGTGCTGCTATTTCTGAATCATGTAAATGCATGAACGTGTCATGAATGAATCGATATCATTTACCAATGTATGATTCTTCACATAGAATGTCATGCTTTGTGTATACAGGCTACATAATCACACTTCCTCACATATGGTCTCCTCATTAATTACATCTCATCCCAGTTGAAATAATGACCTATCCGTCGAACTGAGCCTCATTAGTGACATACTCAGCTTATCCCAGTTGAATTATTTCTGGCTTCAATAATCCTATCAAAAAAATGAATATCCTTATTTTCTCATACCCAAGATATTATTCCAGCCCAAATTGTTACTATTGTATGCCTATGATCTCCTGTAATAGCCACCAGACATCAGTGACATTTGTTTCCAAGGCTTACAAAAATCAACCATTAAAATTTGCAGAAGACATGCATATTTATTCTCTAGTATTAATACCTAGTGTTCAAATGATGCTGTCTTGAACTATGATCAAATCTTTGAGATGTTAAAGTTTATTTTTGATCATCCGATCCAAGTTCCATTCTTGACTTTGGTCCTTGCTTGACAGTATTTCAGTAGGCATCGATTTTATTGTGTATTAACAATTCATTATTCCAACTGATGAGCTGCTAAAGCCTTCTCCATAATTTGAGCTTAAGAAAGTTCACAAGCCTCTGATATCATCACATCTTGATCCAACTCCCTATCGGAAGTTTTTTTCATATATAGAATATCGCTCTTTCCTAGATAATTATTGATAGGGATACTCAGCTATTTCAAAAAACTTTCTGATGATTGCTTTTGAGAAATGAACTTCATTGATTGATTCAGAACACCTGTTACTTGACAGTTTCAAGTCTCAATTTCTCTAGAAATCTGTCTGATTTCAAGCACCTTGAGTTGTACAGAACTGTACCAACAAGGTGATGAGCAAAATGATATATTATATTTTTCAGAATATTGGTTGAAGTAGTGTTTACTTGTTTGAGAAGATATCCTTAAATCTATTCCAGTTCATAGTTGTTACCCTTTTAGACTCTTGAGAGAATTCAATTAATAATCAGCCCTGTAAACATTAACGAACTAGGATCTGCTCTCAAGTGTTCCCTCTCATACCATATTGCTTGAACTGTGTAATTTGTTAGGTTCATTGACTGATATGTTGGTTTTGGTGAGTAATTTGTTGTGATTGCTGTTTATGGAGTTGAGTGAGCATTATGAGAATTGAATCTAGGTACTCTACCCGGTTAAAAGCTCCTTGCTTTGAAATTTCTAGCTTTTCCATCATATTTTGTCCCCCAGGTCCTTGCCATCTTGAGATAGTGGATCTGTGCTCAAATATTTTACCGCACATGGTGCTTATTGATTATTAAAGCACAGACATAACATTATCAATTAGTCATGAATAAAATAGAAGTTAAAACTCATGACCCGTAAATTCAAGCTCATGGAAATGACTAGTGTACAGAACCAAGAAACCTAGGCAATGATATGCATGAATGCACAATAAATATGGACTTCATTTTTAGTGTACTCTCTATAAACATTTTAAAAGATATATTATCATTATGAAACCAAATCTCGTTCATCATACTGAACAACTTGATTGGACAAAGTTTTCACCATTTTCTTTGGATTGGATAGGTCAGACGGAGAAGTGTTCCTATTATGCTGATATAGGATGCATGTCAAGAGAATTAAAACTCAGCGGAGATGCTTCATCTTTAATCTTTTTATTGTATCCGTGTGACTCATCATTTATGTTTTGCTCTTTTTTTTTCTTAGATTTAATATAGCCCTTGATTATTTTGTGAGTGGCAAGAAATCTCGATAGATTTGAATGGTCTTTAGCTTCGATTGGATTCTTTTAGGATTGGTTGAGATCGTACGTCATGCCTAGGACATTCTTAACATCTTTTTGTTTTCTTGTCTACTTAAGTTTTCCTTCAAATCTCTCGACGGATTTCCCATAGATTCAGCGATCTATCTCAAATTTTGAAAGAAATTTCCTTGGATATGTTTAGTTTAAGTCCAGTGGAATGCTTATTCAGAATCTATTGAATTTGCGCATGGTCGTTGAAAAAAATTCGACCTAGAACGCTTAGATATACTAGAAAGTTCGACTAACATAATACAATATTAAGTTCAAATTTTATGCGTTACCAAGTTTACGTTCTAGATTTCACTTTAACCAATTTGACCTTACGTGTGGAATTAATCTAACTAAAGCAACAAGTCACTTTAATTAGTTGTCTAAGTGATTAATCATACAAGTCAATTAATCTATGTTGGAATGCCGCAGTTTGTATATTATGTAAAGCAGTAAATAACAAACAATATGACGACGAAGAAACTCCAATGTGGATAAAACTCCGGGACCAAACCAGTTACCTTCACTATATCAATTCAGCAAGTACAAGTTATACAAAACTCCGTACCCAATCAGACCCGCTATTCCAGTCTCACGATCTACTGCTGTAGATACTTTTAGCCTCCTGCTAGACTTCTTGATCTACCTCCTGCAGCCCAATCTGTTGTCCACTACAACCTCCTGGTCCTTAACTGATTGTATCACCAAGTGGAACATCAAGAACCGTCCGTTCTTGTGCTTGTAACTACGCCTCAATCCAACTCTCTCAATCCTCCAATGAGAGAGTCCATTTCTCAATAGATTAAGGAAGTAGGGTGCTTTAGGTTATGTAGATTCAATATTTTTACCCCAAAACAATGGTTGCCGGATCACAAGATTGATGTAGATGAAATCTCCAATTATTTGCACCTTGGATGTCTTCAAAGATGTTATGAATATCTTTTGCAATGAAAGAATAATGTAGCAACTACTTCAATTTCGTTCTAGGGCTTGAGTATTTACATTTGAAGGTGTCTAGGTGGTATGGGCTGAGTAAAACACTTCAAGAACGCGAAATAGGATTTTTGCCGCATAGGACTGTCGCTCGAGCGAGAGCTAGCGAGAAGCGAGCAAGAGGTATTCCGTTTTTATCGTTCAAGCGAAATGCCAGCGAGAAGCGAGCAACAGTGAGCAGTTATCAGTATTTTCATCATAACTTTCTCGTCCGATGTCCGATTGAGGTGAAAAATGCATTGCAAGTTATGACTGAAAATTCAGAACATAATTTGTGCGGCTCTTTGATATCCGTTAGACTTCCATTTGCATTTCGATGATCTTATGTGATCTTTTTGGACATCTTGGACTCCTTCAACGACTTGAGCACTAATTTACCTCATCTATACAAATTGCACCCTAAGTCTCTGACTTTTACACCAATGTTCAATTAAGTTCCCGACTTTTACAATTATACAATTTAGCTCGTTTTGTCCACAGAATCACCAATTACACTTTTAGACCTAACAGCCGTCAACTATGTTTGTAAGTGTAACTGTTGAATTAGTGTATCATTTATTTCTATATGCAAAGCACCATCTTTTACAAAATGGTTATGATATAAGGTTAATTTTCTCAACTCATTCCCACCCCTTTCTTTGGTGCCCGTGTAGACTTGGCAATTAATTGGTTGTACATCTTTTGGGAGGACAAGGTGCAATAATTTATACCATGTGTTGCGGTAAAGCCGTTGCAAGTGATGTCAAATTTTTTATATATTTGTGGCATATGTGGTTTCCATCTATAAGTGTCACTTTCCATCTTGCGTGTTTCTGTTTTATATTGGCTGCCACAATCACTTCTTTAGATATAGGGATTGCATAAATCTTCGCACTTCTTATTTTATAAAATATTATTGTCTTCTTCCCCGTCCCTTTTTGTCCACCTTTTTGTTTACTTATATTTTGCAAGATTATGTGCTAGATGTGCTAGATCCTACAATATTTTGCTCAATGAGTGTGGGAAAGGAGCTTGAGAATGAGTCAGACGTGCTTATTGAATGTAGGAATGTTTACAAGTCATTTGGAGAAAACATGTCTCAAGAGGTGTGAGATTCAAGGTAATTTTTTTTATTTTTTATTTTTATTTTTTGCTTTTGATTGTTCAATTTCTCACTTAAAGGTGTAACTTTTGTGTGGTATTTTAGAAATTTGAAAGTAGTTGGTTTTTTGTTCTTTGTTTTTGCATTAAAGATTTCTTGATTAAACTTTTTCCTTGATTTCAAGTTTAGTTCTCTAATAGTAGCTGTGCATTTATTTATTGATATGTAGTTACGAAATGTGTGCTCTAAATTCTTGGTATTTGGTTTAATTAAATGAGTTAATGATGATTTTGAGTTAAAGCTAAAATCAGTATTCTGCTTTTTGTTGGCCTGTTGTTAGAAAATTATAGGGAAATAGGTGTAATTAGTTGGTTTTTTGTTCTTTGTTTTTTGCATTAAAGATTTCTTGATTAAACTTTTTCCTTGATTTCAAGTTTAGTTCTCTAATATTAGCTGTGCATTTATTTATTGATATGTAGTTACGAAATGTGTGCTCTAAATTCTTAGTATTTTTGGTTTAATTAAATGAGTTAATGATGATTTTGAGTTAAAGCTAAAATCAGTATTCTGCTTTTTGTCGGCCTGTTGTTAGAAAATTATAGGGAAATAGGTGTAATTCCCCGCAAGCTATTCCTAGGATGTGAGAGTATGTGTGTATGTTGCCAGCGCCGAGGTCACGATCAAGTCAGCTTGTCAAAGCATTTTAATAAATTCTTACTTTTATGTCGTTTGACTGAATTTTTTTTTTTATTGAATTCGACTGAATACAAATTTTAGGAATCGAACTCGAGAAATGAAGAAATTAAAGGGGATAACAATGGTGAAATCAAGAGTCCTAATACTATCCATGTATACATAAGTAGAAACCCTAAATCAATTCTTGTGCGCTTTTTACTGTTTCCATAGATTGATAATTTTTAGGATTAAAATTATTTAATTGGTTTTATTTGAATTGAAGATATAAATTAGGGCTCGGCAAATCTCCCGAACCGAATCCACCGAACCGAACCCGAACCGAACCCGACGGTTCTTGTGAAATTAAATACCCAAACGAGTATCTGAATTGAAAATCGATGGGTACGGTTTGGTTCTCGATTTTAGACCGAAGAATCGAATAAGAATCGAATCTTTCTAATTTTTTTTTTTATATTCAATAAATCAAATTATCTTAATTTTAATTTTTTAACACAAATTAACAAATAAACAATTTCTAAATCCAAAATTTTTGGCTCTATATTTTGTTTCATTTCTAATTTTTTAATTTTTGGTCCAATTACCCATTTTATTGTTTCATTTCTTAGCCCAACAAAGATCTAACCCACTAAATAACCTTAAATATCTACACTAAAGTGCATAACGTTGTCTCGAATCTCGCACTCACTCTCGTAGCCTCGCTGACATTCTAAAACCTATACAATCGTCAGCCGACACTGTGACCTCCAATTGAAGCTGTAACCTCCGTCGATCGAAACTTTGACCATAGCGATAATTAGAACAAGGTAGTCTACTAGTCTCTAACATTTCAAAACCATTGAATGTGTCATTAGTTGTATTTATATAATGTTGTTACAAATGTTAAAAAATTTAATTATAGTACGAAATCGAACCGAAGCGAACTTAACCAAACAGAACCGAAACCGAACGGTTCCATAATTATATTTGGACCCGACGGTTCCATTTACTAAATACCCAAAAATTTTGGTTCAGTTTGGTTCTAAAGAGAGTCGAACCGAACCGACCCGTGCTCATCTCTAATATAAATAGTTTAACTAATAGTTATATGGATAGTTCTTTTGAACGCAATTATTCGGACTCTTCACTTCATTACATATAAATGACGTTGTATACTTGCAATACGAATCGTACTGTAGCAAGTAATGAATGGTAATTATCATGATTTCAATTCAATATCTAATTTGCAATTGGAATTCCTTTTAAGTTGAAATTTTTGAGGCAATATTCCCCCAATCTTCACATTGTCAAAAAACAAGTCAAAACCCTAGCATCTCTTCTGCAGCATTTCATCACAATACTTAAAAGAACAGTAAGCTTTAACAAACTCAATTCTCAAAGCAGATTTTCCACCATATGTTTGTAATCACTTTACTTAATATAATCATGCTACAAGTACAGAAAATTTTGACAAACAACACATGACGATGATTCATTGGAGAGTGGGGGAAAAAATAAAAGACAAATCAGCTGTTGCCATGATAGCATATATATGAATTATGTTAAGAATTTCTTGTACTTTAGCTTTTTCAACTAATAACTAAAATTTCATTGGCTCATTCGAAACAAACCCATTAAAAAATTATAATGCAACTCCTCGAATTTTCAGAGAGCTCGTTAGTATATCAACATCAACTCTACCATGTATACCCTCCATCAACGTGGAGTCAATGCGCATGTGCAAACATGTGAATTCACTAGTATTAACATATCCTCTATCATAGCAACTAGAGATATTAAGGATGAACACGGTTTGTTTTTGATGGTTTACGACAAATTTTCAAATCAAATCACTTAAAGCAATTTCAAATTTTTTCAAATTAAACCAAACCACTTCAATTTCTAAGCGAAATCATACCAATCCAAATCACTATTTTCAATTTGGCTCGGTTTAAAACACGGTTTGACAAAGAAAAACTATATATCGAATAAGTTAAATCATAAATATTAGTATAAAATTTCACGTTAAAATATTAATTGTGTTATTAAAAATATTTCAAATCAAAATTCTATAATTCCTATCATTATGAAGCAACAACATAATAGAAATATTTTAACATCTTATTCGTTACTTATTGGTGCAACTTTTGCAATTGTAATACATGATTCATTCTCTTAATAAAGATAATAATATAGCACACAAATTCATTGATTATATGTAAATGATATAAAACAATTAATAAAGAAATGAATAGAAATATCAGATACGATAATACATTCTATAACTTTTTATGAATTATCAAATGTTTCTACCTAATCCAAATATCAACAAATCATTATTGGTTCCTTGTTACTGTGCGACCAGTTTTTGGGGCAAATTATCACCATAATTATAATAGCAACACTCAACAACCATTTTAAGGAATCAAGAATTCGACTAGTAGTTGCCGTGACAGCATATATATGAATTTTGTTAAGAATTCCTTGTACTTTGGCTTTTTCCTAATTAATAACTAAAATTCCATTGGCTCATTCGAAACAAACCTGTTAAAAAATTATAATGCAACTCCTTTGCTAGACTTTTCAGAGAGCTCATTTGTATATCAACATCAACTCTACCATATATCCTCCATCAATGTCAAGTCAATGCCTGTGTGCAAACATGTGAATTCGCTAGTATTAACATCTTCTCTATCATAGCAACTAGATATGTTAAGGGTGAACAATGTTGATTTGGATGGTATATGACAAATCTTCAAACCAAGTCACTTAAAGCGTTTTAGAATTTTTTGAATTTAATCAAATCACTTCAATTTCTAAATGAAACCAACCCAATCCAAACCCTTTTTTCCTTTTTTATTTGATTCGGTTTAAAACCACGGTTCGACCAAAAAAATAATTATATCAAATAAGTTAAATCATAAACATTAGTCTAAAATTTGACGTTAAAACATAAATAACGATATTAAAAATATTTCAAACCAAATTCTATAATTCGAAGCATTATGATGAGGTTTATGTGGAGGAACAAGCATTGGCATACATGGAACGGTTGGATGGTCGGATTTCAAAGAAATTGATATAACTTTTGCGTTTGGTGTCCGTTTTGGGCCCATAACCCCATTTCGGAAAGGTAGCGAGCGTTTCGGATTGAACACACAGCTTTGCTGTGACGTACGAGGGTTTTTGGACATTTGAAGTCGTTTAGTGTGTTAAAACAGCATTTTAAGTTTTTGAGTTATTTATTTTCAACATTTGTTATTTCCATTTTGTAGCCCAGCCCATTTTGGGACTGCTGGCCCAGTAGGTTATCTTTTCTTTCATATTTAAGACACTGCAAGACACCTCCTAGGGTTTTCTTGGTTGTTCACGAAATAATAAAGTTTGTTTTTGAATTCAATCCGTTTGGTTATTGTTGTCGTGTGTTTGTAGATTCAATCTACATCATTTTGGTATCAGAGCATGGTGCGTGGGAGAGGACGTGGTGGTCGTGGTGGCCAGATTGATGAAGTTGCAGATCTGCGTAATCAAGTTGAGGCGTTGACAATCCGATTTGATCAATTCATGACGTGGGCGGCAGAGGTTGTGAAGAACGGAGCACTTCCTGCTCCTCCACGTCGTGCCCCAGTGAGTGATGGGGGAGGTGGATCTGAATCAGGGGAGAGGTCCGATGAGGAGACCTTGTCAGAGGCACGTGGCGATCGTGTTCAACAGCAGGACATGTTTCAGCGATGGGAATCCGGATTCAAGGTTGATATACCTGAATTTCACGGTGAAATTGAGGCAGATGAATTCCTCGATTGGCTGGCGGCAGTAGAGGAGATCTTGGATTACAAAGAAGTGCTCGACAATAAAAGGGTACCTTTGGTGGCGACCCGTCTGCGTGGTCGTGTTGCTACGTGGTGGCAGCAACTGAAGCAAAATCGGATCCGTCAGGGTAAGGCAAAAATCCAGTCGTGGGAAAAAATGAAGAAACAATTGAAGGCAGCGTTTCTTCCCTTTAATTATTCCAAGACTTTGTATCAGCTTTTATAGAATTTGAGACAAGGCAATCGATCTGTAGATGCTTATTCCACAGAGTTTTACCAACTGATAGCGCGAAATGATGTGGGAGAATCAGAAGACCAGTTGGTAGCGCGCTATATTGGTGGACTACGATTGAATTTGCAAGACGCCCTAAATATGTTCTCGCCGGTATCTGTTTCTGAGGCTCACCAGCGAGCACTTCAGGCTGAAAATCAACAACAACGTCGTTCTGTAGTAGGCATTTTTGGCGATCCATCTGGAGGTGGGGGTCGACAATTCGCCCCAAATCCCACATCTGGTCCGTCCCAATCCTTTACATCTGGGGGTCGGGGCGTTGATCGGAACACTCGGCCAGTGGTTCCTCCAACTGCTAATCCGGATGGTTGGGCTCCTCTTGGTGGACGAGGGCATGAAAGTCAGTGTTTTGGTTGTGGTGGTTTTGGTCATTTGAGGAAGGACTGTCCATCTCATGGGCAGCCACGCCCAGGTTTGTTCATTGGAGGGACAACACAAGCCGATGTTAACGATCCTGTTCATGTGGAGAATGAAGAAGAAGAGGCTGAAATTGTGCATACAAGTGACACGGGGCCTCTTTTGGTGGTCCGACGGGCGTGCCTTACGCCTAAGGGGTCGTCTGAGGACCTGCAGCGAAACAATATCTTTCTGTCTACGTGTACCATTGGAGGAAAGGTGTGTAGGTTCATCATTGATTCGGGCAGTTGCAAAAATGTGATATCTGAAGCGGCCGTGCAGAAGCTGCAGTTAAGCACCGAACCTCATCCTGCTCCCTATAGCCTAGCATGGTTGAGACGAGGTAATGAAATTCGTGTTACTAGCCGTGTGTTGGTATCTTTTTCTATTGGCAGTGTGTATCGTGATAGTGTTTGGTGTGATGTGGTGCCGATGGATGCGTGTCATTTGTTGTTGGGTCGTCCATGGCAATTTGATAGGGATGTGTGCCATGAAGAGCGTCGAAATGCATATACATTCACCTTTTCGGGTAAAAAGATTGTACTACTACCCTCCAAAGATACGCAGTGTCTGTCTTCGGCAGGGGACAGTAGTAATCTACTTTCCCGATCTTTATTTGTGCGTGAGATGCTGGCAGAAGGTGTTGTACTGTTGTTAGTGGGAACTGAGGCGACAGGAGTGTCAACAGTTCCTATGGCAGCCGAGGGGACGGGTCTTCACCTCAAAGCTGTCGCCTTGGTGTCTGAGTTTCATGATGTGTTTCCGGATGACCTTCCACAGGGTCTTCCGCCTTTGCGGGATATGCAACATCACATTGATTTGGTACCGGGCGCGTCATTGCCTAATCGTCCACATTATCGAATGAGTCTAGTGGAACATGAGGAGTTGAGGAGACAAGTAGAGGAGTTGGTGTAGAAGGGGTACATCAGAGAGAGCCTCAGCCCGTGTGCAGTCCCCGCACTCCTAGTGCCAAAAAAGGATGGGAGTTATCGGATGTGTATAGATAGCAGGGCCATCAACAAAATAACAGTTCGTTATCGCTTTCCGATATCGAGGCTAGATGACTTGCTTGATCAGTTGTCCGGCGCAACTGTGTTTACCAAACTGGATTTGAAAAGTGGTTACCATCAGATAAGAGTCCGTCCTAGTGATGAGTGGAAGACAACATTTAAGACACGGGAGGGATTATTTGAGTGGCTAGTTATGCCGTTTAGACTATAAAATGCACCGACCACGTTCATGCGGGTGATGAACCAAGCACTTCGACCGTTTATTGGTAAGTGAGTTGTTGTATACTTCGATGACATATTGGTGTACAGTGAGTCGGAGGAGTCTCATGCTGTGCATCTAAGGGAAGTCCTTACTATTTTACACAAGGAGAAGTTCTTTGCAGCCACTAAGAAGTGCGTGTTCTATACCGATAGTGTTTTGTTTTTGGGGGTATGTTGTGTCAGCCGGAGGGGTAACGGTGGATGCAGCTAAGGTTGATGCGATTCGGCAGTGGCTGCGTCCACAGTCAGTTTCTGATGTGTGGAGTTTCCACGGTTTAGCGTCGTTTTATCGACGATTTATTCAGCACTTCAGCACCATCATGTCTCCCATTACTGATTGCATGAAGGAGAGTAAGTTTCAGTGGACACCCGAGGCTGAGAAAACGTTTTTTATCATTAAGGAGCGTCTGACTTCAGTCCCGATACTTGCATTACCTGATTTCACAAAACCTTTTGCATTACATTGTGATGTCTCTAAAATGGGTATCGGAGCTGTCCTCAGTCAGGAAGGAAAATCAGTAGCTTATTTCAGTCAGAAGTTGGCAGGGGCTCGTGGGAGGTATAGCACTTACGACGCAGAGCTTTATGCTGTTGTTCAGGTCATTCGCCATTGGCGACATTATCTGTTTCAGCGAGAATTTGTCTTATACAGTGATCATGAAGCCCTCAAGCATTTGTCAAGCCAGGAGTCTGTATCTGCCCGTCATGCATCATGGGTTGCCTTTTTGTAGCAGTTCAACTTTGTCATTAAACATCAGGCTGGCTCTTCTAATTGTGTGGCAGATGCGCTCAGTCGGCGGCATAGGTTATTAGCGCGGCTACAGGTAGCGGTCACCGGGTTTGAGACCTTTGTCTCTCTTTATGCTGATGACCCTTATTTTGGCCCCATCTATCACAGTTTACTGCAGGGACCCCATTCCTCTTTTCTGTTAGAGGATGGGTATGTGTTTAGAGGTGTTCAGTTGTGTATACCAGATTGCAGCCTTCGTCTGAAATTGATTGAGGAGTTTCATGGTGAAGGTCATGTTGGGCGAGATCGTACTTTGGCTTTGATTAGCGCTTCATTTTTCTGGCCTATTATGCGTCGTGAAGTGGAGAAGTTTGTCTCACGATGCAGGGTGTGCCACGTGGCAAAGGGGAAAGCAACAAACGCTGGTCTTTATCGACCCTTACCAGTGCCTTCAGCTCCGTGGACTGATATTAGCATGGATTTTGTCCTGGGTTTACCGTGCACACAACATGGTAATGATTCCATCTTTGTGGTGGTAGATCGTTTTTCTAAAATGGTGCACTTCATTCCCTGCAAGCGCACCACTGATGCTGTAAAAGTTTCTCAGCTATTTTTCAGAGAGATTTATCGGTTGCATGGGTTGCCCACTTCCATTGTGTCTGATAGAGACACGAGGTTCATCGGTCACCTTTGGCGGAGTTTATGGAAGTCAGTTAACACGTCGCTTAGTTTTAGTAGTGCTTATCACCCTCAAACTAATGGGCAAACAGAGGTAGCTAATCGTTCTTTGGGTGACTTGCTGCGGTGCTTGGTTGGGGATAATCTACACTCATGGGATCAGCGGCTTAGCCAGGCAGAGTTTGCGTATAATCATGCTAGAAATAGAAGCACCGGTTTCAATCCATTCCAGGTTGTGTATAGTATTCTGCCCCGCAGCCCTGTTGATTTATTGACTCTGCCCTCTAAGACTCGGCTGCATGGGACAGCTGTTGACTTTGTTCATAGTTTGCAACAAGTTCACGAGGAAACACGAGCTAATCTGCTAGAGTCCAACCGTAAGTATAAAGAGGTGCCATCTCATGAGCATTCGAAGTTATCACCTCGTACCATTGGTCCAGTGGAAATTGTGGAGAAGATCAACCCCAACACCTATCGCCTTCGACTTCCTTCTCATATACGGACTTCTGATGTGTTTAATGTAAAGCATCTTTTGCCATACCATGGAGACAATGTGGGAGATAGTGCTATCGGTTCTGATTCGAGGGCGAATCCCATTGATCCCGGGGAGAATGATAAGGTTTATGTGGAGGAACAGGCATTGACATACATGGAACGGTTGGATGGTCGGCTTTCAAGGAAATTGATGTAACTTTTGCGTTTGGTGTCCGTTTTGGGCCCATAACCCCATTTCAGAAAGGTAGCGAGCGTTTCGGATTGAACTCACCGTTTTGCTGTGACGTACGAAGGTTTTTGGGCATTTGAAGTCATTTAGTGTGTTAAAACAACATTTTAAGTTTTTGTGTAATTTATTTTCAGCATTTGTTATTTCCATTTTGTAGCCCAGTCCATTTTGGGACTGCTGGCTCAGTAGGTTATCTTTTCTTTCATATTTAAGACGTTGCAAGATGCCTTCTAGGGTTTTCTTGGTTGTTCACGAAATAATAAAGTTTGTTTCTGAATTCAATCCGTTTGGTTATTGTTGTCGTGTGTTTGTAGATTCAATCTACATCACATTATAATACCACAACATAATAGAAATATTTTAACATATTAGTCGTTTATGATTGGTGCAACTTTTTCAATTGTAATGCATGATTCATTCTTTTCATAAAGATAATAATATAGCACGCGAATTCATTGATTATAGTTAAATGGTATAAAACAATTAATAAAAGAAAATGAATAGAAATATCAAGTACGATAATACATTACATAACTTTTTATAAAATTGTCAAATGCTTCTACCTCATCCAAATATTAACAAATCATTATTGGTTCATTGCTACTATGCAACCAATTTTTAAGGAAAACTATCGCCTCAACCATAATAGCACTCAATGACCTTTTAAAGTAATCAAGAATTCAACCACTACTAGGGAATGCAAATTCAATAAATTATGGATATTTAAATAGCTAGCATATTTTTAGCAATTTGAGAGATAATATTGTATTTATTTGCATTAAATTTTCACCAAAGTAGTATGTCGAAAGACTTATTTGTCAAATTTTCAAACCAACCATTAAAATAATCCATCAAATCATTCTAACAATTAACAGTAGAAACTAAGTGAAATTTAATAATTAATTGAGTGACTTGACCAAAAAATTGAGACGCAAATAAACAAAAAATATTGTCCGCTAAAAATTTAAGCAATACAACACAACTAACAATAAAATATAGCTAACAATTATCAAAAATAAGAGAATTTGAATAAATTGGCCTAAAGACATAGTTAAAATTCGAGAAAATTATTAGTAAAAGAGAATGATATGTGTGAATTTGAATTAAGATCTAAATTTTACTATCTACTCGATTGTAATGGGCAATCGATGAATATGGTTCTGCAACATTTTTTCAACACTTTATCAATTTGAGAGTTTTGCACTTACAATTGTAATGATGGATGGGATTTGTGTATGCTTTAATTAATTAATTGGGATACATAATTATTCATCTAGGTATTTAGTTTAATTGGATTATGTCTAATATAGATGTATCTTTTTAATTGGGATGTATTTAGCTTTAATTGAGTTGGATAAAATTTATATTAATTTATTTTTAGATTTTTTTATAAACAGTTTGGTGATTTGAAACGATTTGCAAAGATTAAAACCAAAACCAAACCAAAACTTGTTGTCTTAAAAAAGCGATTTCGATTTGATTTTACGCTCTGAAGTTTTGTAAGAGACATGCCATTATCATGTGAATATCTTAATCGAGCGGATTCTTCGTTGTCTCCCAAAAAGAGAGACACACTATCTAAATTCGAACAGATAGTCTAGTATTCTCCACCTTTTGGACAATATATATTGATGATTCATACGAAATTATCAAAAGTAATACCATTGGTGATCATCAATACACATTCGGCAGTGATTATCGACATCAATATCGTAATAATGTTACCGATATAGCCTATAGTGTTTCCATCATGGCATTGGAAGCTTATGTTGATGTTATTCCCAAAATCTATTCTTTATAAATTTTATTTTTATAGGATAACTGATATATAAGTCTAAAAAAGCATTTCCATTGTTTGTTTATAATATTATACCAACTTATAAGTTATTATTTTAACTTTTATTTTGTTCTTGACATAATTTGTATTAGCATTCAGTTTTTATAATTTTATTTATTAACGAAATACTTTTTGATAAACTAAAATTTGTTAAACTATATCTATTTGTAGTATAGCTAGTTTGGCTCCTATTTTTTGAAATGAAAATGAGTGGAATAATATTTTTTTTTTGAAAAATGAGTGGTTGAAAGAGAAGGAAAAATTTTCGATTTACATATAATATTATTTTGTGGAAGATTGTGTGATTGAAAATAGGAGAGAGAAAAATGAAATATAATTTAATGGGGGTCAAAGGGTAGTAAGAAATCGTTCCTAATCTTTAATTTTTTTTTATTTTGTTAATTACTGACAAAGGTTTTAGCAGAACTTTGTAAATTTAAAATTAGGGGCCATAAATTGAGCACTTGGGCAACCACCACGTAATGTTGATTAAACTATAGTAAAGTTAACAAGTTAAGATATAATAGAAACAAAAAAATTAAAAATTAGAAACATTGCATGTCTTCATTACTATAAGTTTGGTCAAACATAGCAATTGAAAAGTTGCATTCCCACTTAGCCTCGCTTGAGTATAAATTTATAAATAATTTATATATTTAGTTAAAGTAAAAAATTAATTTAAATTACCCTTTATTATTTATACGTAAGATTCACTACTATTCATCTTTATAAATTATTATAAATTTGTCAATTGAAGGCTTAGTGATAGGTAATTAGTTCGTGCGAATTAGAATGTGGTCAACTTCATGGAAAGGTTAACGAGACTAACAAATTCAACACCACCATATTCCTAATATGATTGCAAGACCCATATGGATACTAAAAAAAATTTAAAGATTGTATTGAAATAAGATACTTTGTGCCGATTCTGAATCTAGAGAAAGGGAAAATGTCACACCAATAAATTGAAGACACCCGAGATTACACGGTTATAGAACAAGCTTTAGGTTCACATAACTAAGTGCCTATTTGAACCCCATTTTTGGGCTAAGAATGCATTTCCGATAAAATAAGGAAAAATTTTAGATTTGTTTAAATTATTATATTAATTGAACAGTGTGTGATTAAAAAGAAGAGAGAAAAATGTATTTTAAAAATAATGAGGATGGCGCAAATGCTAATTAATGTTTTAAAAGGACTCCAAGTTATTTTCACATTGGGATTGTTGATGTGATATTTTGACAAAATCTACCATCAAACTTCTTATCAGGAATTCTTTTTTGTAAACTTGTACAGGTGAATGTTGGATTGTTCACTGAATGGCACATAATATATGAATTTTATAAGAAAATTAGACATTTTCTTGTTCAAACTTTTGAAATTTACCTACAAGCAAAGCATTGTGTGCTGCCAAACAAGAAGCAACAGCCTGCACACTAAAAAATTTTAGCTTCACTGACCAAAAATTTAACGATTAATCTAAATGATTGGTAGTAAGACACTATCATTGACCAAAAATTGGCTGGTAAATATTTTAGTACGTAAAATGGAACTAATTTTTTTACATTCTTTTGTGACCAAAACTTAGTTGCCGATTTCAAGTGTCAGGGACCATACATTCAGTTGGTCTCTAAAGATTACGACAGGAAAAATTTGCATTTCGGCTGCATAAGAGTCAGCCCCAATGACCACCCTGTGATAGTTATTTAGTATGCTTGAGCAACCAGGCTTTGGTTGGTTGTTGAATAACTAGTTAAGTAAATTCCAAATATCTTTCTTGTGGTTTTGGATTTATCAGGGATTATCAAATTTGGTGGCTAAAAAGAGACACCTTCGTTGACTAGACTAGCCTGCTAGTCGATGTTTAGTATGATTCGCCAATGAGGTTTGTTTGGTCGTTGAATAATTTGATGAGGTAAATCCGAAATATTTTTTTCTCGTGATTTTGGGTTTATTAATTATCAATGACCATCAAATGATTGAATATATTATTTGGAGTTTTAATTATTTATAAATAAAATGTTCAAACACACACACATTTGGTACCAGTCACCAGACCGGCATTGAAATGGGAACAATGGAAAAAATAACATGGGTGTCGTCATTGATTTGAAGTTTGAGCACCCGTAGGATGCTTGAGTCTGATTTCTTCTTTCTGATTATTTATTTGGAATTTTCTTTGTGTCTTTTTAATGATTTGAAGTTTGCTCCCTCGTAGGATGTGAGTCTGATTTCTTCTTTCTAATTATTTGTTTGGAATTTTCTGTGTCTTTTCAATGTAGATAAAAAAAAAAAAATTACCTTCAAGCAGAGGTGGACCCATTAAGGACTCAGCAGGTGCAATTTTATGCACAGGACCCTTAATTTTTGACATTTATAAAGTTGTCCGCATAATTTTTTAATCCATAATTTTAAGTTTTTAACCCATAATTTTTTACATAATTCTGTCTCGTCTCCATTTAATTATATTCCTGGGTCCACCCTTGCTTTCAAGCTTAAATAAAGCACATTTTTCCGCTTTGGGCACAAATGATATGTTTCAATATAATAATAATAATAATAATAATAATAATAATAATAATAATAATAATAAAAAACTGATTACTGAATCCTATAAAATGTGTGAATAACAAGTGAATACTAATAATGAAAAATGTGCAATTAAAATTAATGTTTGATTTTTACATGATTTTATAATGTTTCTAAACAAGTACAAAACTTAAATTACCTATTAAAAAATTATCAAAAGTTTAACTAGGAAAAGACAAATAATTCAAAACTTCGTATCGGCATTAGGATACAAGTTATTCAGTTTTCTGAATTTATAACAATGTAAATGCAAAGAGTATCATAAAAATATAAATAATATTGACGAAAATATAAATAAATATGCATAAACACTTTTATTATTTCTCATAAGAGAAAAATGAATATAAAAAATATATTACTTCATGGTATGTTTCAACAGGATTGCAAATAGAACGAATTGATCAAAATAAAAATTATTAAAACTTACATATTTTAGTAAATTGTCTTTTTATTAAAATCTAAAGTCAAGGACACTGTATCATGGTCTTAGGAATTTGCAACTCCAGATGTTTCCCAAGACTCAAGAGTGAAGCCAAGAAACTCAATCCTAAGAGTCAAAGTCAACAATTAGTTTGGATCACATATTTCATGGGATTTACAATTTTTCAATCACACATTTCGACACTTATATCAAAATCTACAAAAAAATTGATTTTAATCCCCATAAAAAAGGAGCATATAAATTATGAATTTGTGTTTGCTTGCTCATTATTTAAGAACAAATAAGTCGTTCACGGATATATTTTAAAAACATGGAGTTTCGAAAGAAACTCTATATTTCATAGTTTCATTTGATTATTATTACATAAGCTCAAATGATATTTCTTTTAACTAAAAGAAATATTTCATTTAAATGAAAAATCACAATCTCATTAGAAAAGAGATAAAGAGGAAATTTTAAATATCACTTACTCATGGATTTGAATATATTATAAGGGTTCATTTGACATGACTTTAGAAAAGCCAAAAAGAGTTTTAGAGATTCAAAAGTTTGCTTCTGGATTCGCTTGGCTAATATTATAAAAATGCTTTGTCTCGTTGGAAGAATTTTTAAAGGAAGCTAGTCTAATGTGACTTTCTCTAAAAATACTTCTAAAATAGAAAACTCTTTTAGAAAATAATTTTCCGAACAAAAATAAGGGTAGCTTCCTCCAAAAACTCTTCTATAAGTTTTGAAGGTAATACATTGGCAACTCAAAAGTATGTCGTGTATTTGCCGAGCTACTATCCAACCAAAAGTGTGCAAATATGATAATTCAAGAAGCATGGAGTGGATTCAATCATGTTGGGTTTTTGATACTCAATAAATCTCGGGTTATGATGTTAATGTGGGTTAATATTATTTCATAAGCATAGGCCGATGAATGAAATAAGTCCAACAATCAAGTCTATGAGCTACACCCAGCCCAGTTGTATTCCCTCTTGGATGGCTTGAATCTTGACCCATTTAAGCCTCTTAAAGGTCCAACTAAAAGTCTAACCCTAGAGTATATATAGGATATAATCCTAGCCACTTTTCTTGTATGATTTGTGAGGTTTAGTGTGAGAAAAAGTGGAATCCCAGCTGCTTCGTTTGTTGCGTGAAAAACAGTCTCTAGAAGTGTCCAAAATGCTTATTTACTTTGTATAATTGGTGGTTCCTTCATAGTATACATTTGTGATATCTTTTCCTAGCCTTTGTGGCCACAAATCATCACATTTTCTTATCCTACATGGGTAAGATTGAATAGCAACCGAGGTGAATTACATTGGTTGTGGTTTGGAGCCGTTGCTGGTAGAGAAAAGTACGTTGGATTGAGCTCGAAAATCACCAATTTGAATATCTTTGGAGAGAGCTTCCGCAACAAACCAAATATATTACATATTTGAGTTTTCAGGAGGATTTCTTTATCTCATGTTTCGAAAGAAAAAAAAAGGGACTAAATTTGATTGTAAGAGTAATATATCATCATTGGATATGATTCAAGGTCAAAAGGTTACAAGCTCTACAACCTAATGAATGACAAGGTGATCATGAGTAGAGAGTTGTTGAGTTTGACAAATAAAGAATTTGGGACTGACAAAATCAATCAAATAAAATTATAATTTCTTCCTTTCGATGACGATGAAGAACAAGTTGATGTGATTTTGCCTCACCTAATTAACACCACCATCAACTCCACCACTAAGACATGTTCAAGATACACCTTCATCTCCATCATCCTCAAGTGATATGCCACAATGTTTTAGAAGTCATCATGAGATTTATGATAATACCAAGGAGTTATCTTAACATCTAGAGGAATTAACTTTGCTTTGTCTATTTGTGGATCATGAATTTATTTTTCATGATGCCATTTGAGATGATAAATCGAAGAAATCCATGAACAAATAGATCGATGTTATTGAGAAGAATGATAATTAGGAGTTACATTTCCTAATGATCAGAAGCCAATTGGAGTTGAATAGATTTTTAAGGAGAAAATGAATGCAATTGGTGAAACCAAATGCTAAAAGACAGGACTGGTAACTAAAAGCAACGATGAGAAGCATGCTATGGATTATGATGAAGTATTTGCACCTGTAACTTGTTTCAAACCAATAAAACTTATTATTTCCGTGCAAACACAAAATAGTTCGAAAATTCACTAAATAGATGTTAAATCGACGTTTTTGAATGAGTTTCCTACAAGAAAATGTATACATACTACAACCTCTTGGGCATGTATTGAAAGGACACGAAGAGAAGTTTTTGAAGTTGAAGAAAGCCTTGTATGATTTAAAACAAGCTCCAAAGGCATGGAATTCGAGACTTGACAAATTTCGTCAAGCTAATAGATTTCTCTAATGTCCCTAAGAGGATGCTTTCTATTGGAATATGAACACTAATTGTTGATATCTTAATTGTATGCTTGTAATTTTTACAAGCAACAATCTAAGATTATTTGATGAATTTAAGAGAATCATGGTGAAAGGATTTGAGATGACAAATATCGGGTTAATGACTTATTTTCTTGAACATCGAAGTGAAACACGAAAATGATAAGATCTTTATCTCTCAAGAAATGTATGATAAGAAAATTCTTGAAAAGTTCGAGGTAGATGATTGCAAGTCAATTTGCACCTCCGTTGATTATGGAATAAATTTTGCCAAATTGGATGGAGAAAAAGTTTATTCGACTCTTTATAAGAGTATTATTGAAAGTTTGAAAATAATTAGCATGTACAAGGTCTAATATTTTGTTTGGATTTGGTCTCTCTTTAGTTGATACATGGAATCTCCTTTTATTACACATTTGAAAGGCGTGAAAACATTTGCAATATATCAAAGGTACTATTTGATATGATTTATTTTATTCACATATTGATGATTTCAAGGTTGGTGGTTGAGTGATATTGATTGAGCCGGAAATAAGGATGATCGAAAAGGTACAAATGCTCATGTATTCTTCATTGGTGATACGACTTTTACATCATCATCTAAGAAGCAACCAATTGTTTCGCTTTCAAGTTGTGAAGTAGAGTATGTTGTTGTTGCATCCTGTGTTTGTCAAACAATTTGGTTAAGAATTTTGTTAAAGAAAGTTAATTTGCAACAAAGTGATTCTACAAAATATTTGTCGATAACAAGTCGAGTATCATTTTGTTCGAATGAAGCACATCGACAAGTATCATTTTGTTCAACCCACGCCAAAAACTTATTTGATGAAATCACTCAAGCATATGAGATCATTGATAAGTAACATTTGATGAGAAAGAGTATTGTCTGATATGAAATAATCATTAAATTGAAATTCTATTAATTCATTTTTAACAGCCTAGATAAGTGTATAAAAATATACTTATCAATTGTGTTGACGAACAATTTGTGAAATTGAAGTTTGTAAAGTCCTAAGGTCAAATAGCAGACATTTTCACATGCCATTGAAGATTGATTCCTTTTTGAAGTTTCGAAACTTGAAGTTACAATAAATGAAGTTTACGGAAACGTAGAAAATTTACACTTTATTTATTTAAGTTAATAATTTATTAGTCAAGTTCATTCATATCTTTTGGGATAATTTATGCTACACTAGTGTACTAGTTTATATTCACGCATTTAGTCTAGTGCATTCATGTACTATTTTTTTTATAACTCAGGTGTCCAAACTTCACTTGATTAATTTTGAGGCGTAGCGGCCTTCTCTTTGGTTCGTCACCCAGGTAAATTTGGATGCAGATACAGCTTATATACATTTGGGCTGAACATTCGGGATGCGATTCTCCTCCTTTAGACTTCCCTTTATAACGTACGGAGAGGACCCTGAAGGGGCGACAAAGCGCACCATAATTTTGCCTCTACAGGACAACTGCCTTCCAACATAAATATTACCTTCCAGCTGTCGTGGGGATTCGAACCTCCAATGCTTCATGTGGAACCCTCCTACTTTACCACTGCGCCATGCCCGTGGGGGCCATTCATGTACTAGTTTATTATGTCTTTTGGCAGGCTCTTTGTAAAGTTTATAAAAGGCTTGTTATTGTACTCATTTTCAACGAGTTATTTTGGAGTGTTAAGAAATAACATGTCCGTTTTCATAAAATATTATTTTTCCCAATTGTTTTTCCATCTCCAAATTTATGAGGAAAGATCCATAGCAAAACTAGCTTTCCTTGCTTGATTTTCTATCCTCTCCGTACTCTTTGCTTCAACTTTCTTTGTTTGATTTTCTATAGTCTTCTTACTTTTTTGCTCTATTTCATCATAACCATCTTTTTTGCTACCCTCTCCTTCCCTTCATTTTGTTTGTTGAATCTCATTAAGAATGTTTTAATTTGTCTGGGCTTCATAAGAACCCTTTCTTTTGTGATGAAAATGATGCCTTGAATAGTTAATAGAATCAGCTCTTTCTCTTGTCACGAGACTTCTGAATGAGACTGGCCATGCCATTGGTTTTTCAGTTGAAGAAGGCAGTTGTCTGATTCCTAGCTTGGAGCCCCACGGACAACGGCTTGTTAATTTGTCAAAAATTCTCAACATTTGTCGCTGTCACTGATCAACAGCTGGTTGATTAAGGTTTTAATCGACCAGAAGTTGACAGGGATGACATTGGAACCTGGAAACTTTTTCGAATGTGTGCAGATTTTGTTCAAATTCAAGATAATTGAAGAAGGAAAACTTATAATCATCCCAGAGAAGACCCAGTCCAAGTGGTGTCTACATTTCTCTTTTTCTGTTTTGCACCTTCATTTTCTATTTGCATGTATTTTGCTACTACTGCTATTATTTCCTTTAGTTTAAGAGCTGTTATTATGTGCAGGTAGTGCTTCTTTTAGTTTAGGAACTTCTTGGTATATATAATGAACATGAATGAAAGGCAGGGAAAAGTTTATTCAATTAACTATGGCTTTTTTCTTTCACCCAAAGAAAGAATTATAATTTCAATACTTTTGGCTCTTGATTGGGACATATCAATTGGTATTAGAGCCACATTATCATGGCTACAAACAAGGAAAGGATTAAAGCCTTGGAGGCAGGACTCGACAGGGTTCAACATGGACTGCAGCAAATGGAGATTGGCGTCACTGACAAGCTGAATCATCTGAAGGCAACCATCCAAAAGCTTTCCAACGCTATCCTTTTAAACAATGCTTCATCCAGCCAAAGCAATCGTGAAGGTGAAGTGCCCTTCCATTCACATCGCGAAGAGAATGAAAGTGGCCGCCAACTTTTCTCTTCAAAAGTGGCAAAGCTAGAATTCTCAAAGTACTCTGGCGACGATCCGATAGAATGCTTCACTTGTATGGCCCAATTTTTTGAGTACCAAGACACCCCCAACAACCAGAAATTGTCCCTTGCTTCTTACCACCTGGTGGGTGAAGCAAATCGATGGTGGCAGTGGTTGCACAAGGCATATCAAGAAGAACGCAGGCTGATCACATGGGAGCTCTTTTCGGAAAAGATGTGGGCATGTTTTGGGCTGACAGAAGTAAAGGATTTTGACGAAGCCCTCTTGCATATCACACAGACTGGTACGTTGAAAGACTACCAACGAAAATTTGAAAGGCTAGGCAATTGCATAAAGGGATGGACTCAAAAAGCTCTTGTGGGCACATTCATGGGGGGCTTGCAACTTGAGATTGCAGATGGCATCCGCATGTTTAAGCCTAAAACTTTAAATGAGGCAATTAGCTTAGCAAGGATGAAGGACAAACAGCTACAACGTGAAAGAAGGTTCATACAATTAGCATCACCAACTCACACTGAACTCACGCTTCCATCCCCAGTACAAACTATAGTTTCATCAGCCGTGAAGAGAATCACTTGGGATGAAATATAGAAATGGAGAGCACAAGGTCTTTGTTTCAATTGCAATGACAGGTTCACTGCTTGTCACGAATGTCAAAAATCATAAATATTACTGCTGGAGGGATGCACAAACACAAGTAACATTACCTGTGAAGAGATCATAGAGGGCAACCCACCTGAAGACAAAGCAAAGGATACGAGTGAGGTAGTCTCAACCTTGCTGGCAGCCGCAGTGTGAGGGTTCGATTCCTGAGATTTGGAATTGAAATCTTTGTGGACACCAGTGTACAGGCAAGCTCTTATTCCTTGGCCTGTTGGGGCACTTCCCGTGATTTACCTCTCTCACGATGCTCCAGGAGCGGGGCGGTGGAGGACCCTCAAGGTTGGGGTTCAACCTTTAAGAGCAAGTGATCCATATCCAGGAAGACCTCCAGAAGCAACCTCTAGGTGTGGACCTTGGGGACAAGTGTCCACTTGAGGGAGAAGTAATGTTAGGCCACGTAGGAATCTTATCAGAATAATATCCCAGAGAAGACCCAATCCAAGTGGTGTTTGCATTTCTCTTTTTTTGTTTTGTACCTTCATTTTCTGTTTGTACGTATTTTGCTATTGCTGCTATTATTTCCTTTAGTTTAGGAACTGTTATTATGTGCAGGTAGTGCTTCCTTTAGTTTAGGAACTGCTTGGTTAGTTGTTATAGCTCTTGCCTATATATATATAATGAACATGAATGAGAGGCAGGGAAAAATTTATTCAATTAACTGTGGTTTTTTTCGTTCACCCAAAGAAAGAATTATAATTTCAATACTTTTGGCTCTTGACTGGGACCTATCAGATTACTATTTTCATACATAAACCATATGGAATTTTTATCCTTTAACATTCTAATTCTGGTTCTAGATATAGAAGGATCCAGTTTCTCATAAATATAGTCTTTAAATTAAAAGTAGACCAAGCTTGACACTCTTTTATTTTATTTTTTATTATCTTTATGTGCTTTTAAATTTAGTTTATATGTTACTTAGTTGACTTATTATCTATTTTTAACATAATTATTACATTTTTTTATGTATAGTTGGAATATTGGATTTTTGTTGGGAATGAATATCATTTGGAGTAGAAAAAAAAAGTTCCTGTTGGGTTTTGATACCCAATAATCCAGACGATAATTTAAAACAGTTGTCGGATTATTTATTGACACCATGGACTTAGCTCGACTCGAAAACAAACTACACCTTTGGATGGCTCGGGTTGGGGTTGGAAGTTTCTTTGGTTAGTTGGATCATTTGGTGATTAATATGAAGTTGGACATTAGCTCATTAGTTTAGGTTAATTGGTAGCCCACTTAGTGAACCTTTGGCCCAATCGGAGTGACCTAAACTAACCCTATATATGCCATCTTCTTGCAGCCATTTCCTTGATGGTGGGCATGTGTGTGTTGAGAGAGGGAAGAGCCGAGAGAGAGAAAGACGATTGAAAGGTGAAGGGACAGTCGGCTTTGTGGTTGTTGGAGTGAGTCTACCATTGTTGCTTCTTCTTCTTCCCATTACCACCACCATCCCTTCTCCTTTGTGGGGTTTGAGATAGCTCGGGGCAGTTCAAAATGCAGTGGAAGTTTTGGGTCGAGCTGAGATAAATCGGTGTTCGTTTGATTATTTTCTGAGCCCGAAATCAAGATTTATCGAAGAATTTTCACGATAAATGTTTCAAAGCCTATGTAGTCGATAAATCTATGATTTTTTGGGCGAAAAACTGGTTGGAAATGGCCTGAAATCGTGCTAGAAAATAGGCAGAAAAAATTGGATGAATCTAGCAGATTTTTCAAAAACTGGACGGATTTACTTTTGTGTTTTCTGGCCAAACCAGTTGCCATTTGGAGAAATGATGACCACTGACGAACTGTGCAGACTGAGATGCTTCAGAAATGTCGATGAGGCGCGTGGGGATTCCGTTTACGCCCGTGTGAGGAATGGAGGAGAATCCGACAATTTCACCTCCAGACAGAATGTTGCCGGAGATGAGACAAACCATGTGGTGTTGTCAGATTTCAATTTTGAGCAATGTAGTGAAAGTTGGACAATTTTGCCCTTAGAAGTTCGGGTCCCAAATGTCGTTTTATGTTGCCACGGTTGCTGAAAGCATTGGAACAAATAGTGATAGTCCTAAAGCAGTGAATTTGCATGTCTCAATATTTACGGACTTTCAGACGTAGTCCGCTCGATATTTGCTCTTTGCACTTTATTGTTGCAGTTAAAATTACTGTTATGGTAATTATTTGTTTTTCGCATTAGAAGTCATCCTGTGAGGTTATGTTAGGTTTGGGGTTACCGTGAAAGGATAACCATTGGCTGTTGCTAGATCTAGAAATTACATGTTAATTATCTACCTTAAATTCTTTGTGAATTTATTACTAATTTTTCCATACCATTAGAATTGCATGTGATCTTAGGAAACTTTGTTGGACTTTTCTGTGTGAATCATGTCTGTACTTTACTTGTGGTCATTATTTGGTATTGGTGGCATGTGTAGGTCTGAGGGAAGTGTGAAAAATAAGATATGTTTTAAGTATGGTAAAACTTGGACAAAATTGAAAGAGATTGTCCTGGAAATGATAATAAAAGGAAAGATAAGAGAGAGGTAAGGCGAATGATGTCATTGGGTCGAGTGATGACCTGTGTGAGGTTTATGAGAGAGTAAACCTGGTTACTGTAGTGCATCTGTGTGTAATCCTTTCTGCATGTATGTGATCATTTAATTCTGTTGTAATGTTGATATGTTACACTTTCAATATGTTTGATGTGTGTAATTGCATGAATGAGTGATTTATTACTTTGTGTAATGTGTTTGCATGCATAATGGGTTGAGATTTGTGGTGTACTCTGTTTGCTCTGTGAGTAGTGCGAGAGTGTGGTAGTGAAAAGAAAGATGGGCAGCTATTTTCTCCTCTATCTTTGTGAGTTTGTGTGGTTTGTGAGATTGTGTGAGGCAGCAATGTTAGGGTTATCTTCTTTCTATTTGTGAGCCTCCTTTGTGAGTATAGTGAAGTAACCAATTCTTTCTTCGATTCTCTCTATGAGAGCTACCTTCACCCTTTCCTTTGTGAATTTTTGAAGCATTGGTGATTGGGGAAACCTAGGGTGCGTGGGTCAATTTAAATTGAGCCTTAACCTTTGTGGTCGTCGAAAGGTATTGATTTGCCATAGTGTATTTGTGAAGTACTAGCGGTGAGGATGTCTTTTGGTAAGGTGGAGTATAGATGCCTAGGGGTACTTTGTGGTTTGTACCAGGGAATGTGGAGTGTGACATTTGAATCACAAGTGGAGGTGTGATTAAATGTCTAGAATCCTTTATCTATGAAGAGACCCTGATTGGGTGGAGTATGAGAGAGGTACTTTTATCACTTCTGCAAGGTGGAGACCCATTATTTACGTAGATTGGGAGAAGTGATGTGGTGATAGAGGATTATCTTGAGAGCTTAGGATCTATTGTGACTTATTAGTTAGGCATGAGTTGAATGATCATCTAGTGAGTATAGTAGGCGATGCGAGGAGATATGTGTTCTCAAGGTGGGAGTAACATAAAATGGGATAGGATAAGTACGGTGAGATCTTTTGGGGCGTCATTTATGCATTTGTTGCATATGTGTTTGACCGTGTTCTGATGAACTTGATGTTAATATGTGGTTTTGTGTGAATGTAATTTTGAAAGGATCTGTGTGTTATCCTATATAATATTTTCATCACATGATTATTTGTTCACTATAAATATTTGTTTCTACTTGGGTGTTTTTTGGACCTTAGCCCTGGTAAGTATATGAGCAAGTATGGTATGTGTTGCAGGTTGGAAACACGAGGTAAGGTCTGTGATTCCAATTTTATTGGAATATGTTGGTTGTACAAGTAAAAATTTTGCGTTTTGTTTGCTTTCAGATTATTGGGCATCAAGGTGGAGATTGTTGGGTTTTGATAACCAATAATTCGGACGATGATTTAAAATAGTTGTCAGATTATTTATCGACACCATGGACTTGGCTCGACTCAAAAAAGAACTACACTTTTGGATGGCTCGGGTTGGAGTTGGATGGTTCTTTGGTTAGTTGGATCATTTAGTGATTAATATGAAGTTGGATATTAGCCCATTAGTTTAGGTTAATTGGTAGCCCACTTAGTGAACCTTTGGCCCAATTGGAGTGACCCAAACTAACCCTATACGTGCCATCTTCTTGCAGCCATTTTCTTGATGGTGGGGGCATGTGTGTTGAGAGGAGGAAGAGTTAAGAGAGATGGTAGAAAAGTGAGGGGACAGTCGGCTTGGTGGTTGTTGGAGTGAGGCCACCATTGTTGCTTCTTCTTCTTCCCATTACCACCACCATCCCTTCTCCTTTGTGGGGTTTGAGAGAGCTTGGGGCAGTCCAAGGTGTAGTTGAAGTTTTGGGTCGAGCAGAGATAAACCGGTGTTCGTTTGATTATTTTCTGAGCCCGGAATCAAGATTTATCAAAGGATGTCCACAACAGTTCTAAGTGCATATTCACTTGAGCTATTTCCTATTAGTATACAGCAAATGAGGTATCTGATATATATTGGGAAGTTTTTCATTTTTCATTTTTTTTTTCTCTTTGCCCTAGAGTTTATGAGTTAAACTCAACAATTTATCACATAGACAAAAAGATAGCAAAGCAGATAAAGATTTAGAATCCAAACAGATAGAAGCTATAGACAGCTTAAAGAAAAGGCATTTTTGGCTTAACTTAAAAGTAGAACTTTTTTTAAGATTCAACACATGCACAAATATGTAACCTTTTCTTATTGAAAAAGTAATTATTTTAGCTGTAAGAGAGGGGTAATTTCGACATGTTAAAAGTTGCAATATATTAGTGTTGATACTTTGTTATTATTACTATGGTCTTGCATCTCTATGCTATTGATGCCTGCCTTCTATATAGGATGGCTAACATGGGCGGTGATATCGCCGTGGTCCCTGAGGCCATAGTTAATTCAAACAAGAGGTCTCCATTGAGGTATATACTTTTCTCCAATCTTCCATGTGATCATTTTCATTTTGGTAAAAACTTATGAGGAGTCGTCAAACTTCGTGATAAGTTCTTAGCCTGACCAATGGAAAACACTAATGAGCGAATTGATGATTTGTGTTCAAAATTAGTTAACAGAGTCTGAAAGATTGAGTTTATTGAATCGAAAGTGTAAATTACTAGGGATGCCGATTTTTGGTGTAATGACGTATCCAAGCTTGTAGATATTACAAGCTATATAGGTTTACTGAATCATTTTTTAATAAATTAAATATCATGAAGGAAGTAAGTCCTCAAACTGAGAGTGACCATTCTGTGAAGCACATAGTAGTGAATCCATCAAAGAGGTACTCATTTTGTTTTTGTTATTCTTTTGGTCGACATTATTTATTTAATTATGGATCATATTATGATTTTCTTTCGTTATTCCTGCTTCTTAGTGCTCCGACATTGCCTCTATTCTCATAAGCAATGTAATCTAAAAAATTTTAACAAATTGAAATTGAGAAGAGTAAGAAAATGGAAACATCATCATCAATTACCAATTTTTTTTCCAATCCGGTTCTTTGAGTGTATCATCCTTAGTAATTGTTTGAGACCACTAAAACCTTCTGTATATAAGTAGAATAATGATCTAACGTCTTTGTTAAAGTATTTTCAATTTACAACTGTGTGTAATGAAAAAAATTAACTTACTAAATCTCAAATTATTGAGATCAAGGCTTATTGGGTTTTTAGTTCATAAAATTTGTCTTCGTTTTGTATCATTATCCTAAGGCGGAAACAAGCACATTGAAAAACAAGTAATAGGTTTATCCTTTGCACAAAAATAACTTATTTTAGTGTACTTGTAAAATCTTAATCTGAAATTCCTTTGAGACGCCTTGTTATGTTAGACTAGATATTTATGGACAAGGCTAAAGAAGAAAAATCATTTTGAAAACTTGTCCGTGCTATCATGTGTAGAGTTGTACCATCAGTACTGCATACTAATCATGCCCTTAATAATAGCTTATTTTGCTCAACCTAGAGGTGAAATTTATGCAGGAAGACAACCGCCACTTATACGCCATTGGATGGATCCAAACATGATACATTCGAGATCAGAATGTCAAATTCAAGTCAAACGAAGCATTTTGAGAGAGAGGGAAATGGTCCAGATTTTCATTATCACCACCACCACTACCACTACCACTACCACTACCAACTGCAGCTTAAAGAGCAAGTAGAATATGAACATGATCATCCGCTTTACTCATCCCACGTTCCAAACAAAAGATACCACGACCACATCTTTCTATTCGGGTTTGCTTTGCTTATGGTTGTTTTTGTTCATATCCTTCTACTTGGATACAAATTTACTCATTAATGATGTGGTATGTTCTGATAGGGATCTGTTGTTTTAATTTTGTTGTAATCTTGTATTATAGAGTGTTGCCACGTCTCTAGCTAGGACTCTTGTATGGTAAACTGTACTTGTATTTTATGTGTACTGTATAAAACTCTACAATAATGAGTCGAAGCTAAGTTTTGTCTCCCCAAGTGTGTTCTTTACTAGCATGTTTGGTTGGCATCTTTCGATAACGCTCGACAATATTAATGTAGAAAAGTTAAGTGTTCTCACTAAGTAAGCACCTACCTGTAATGTGTGTAGTGTTCTATACGTAGCGGCAAATTCAGGATCGGAGTTAGGGTGGACCGTTGACCTTTGATCATTGACAATCAAAAGATCGTAATAGCAAGTTCATTTATGAATATTCTTCAATTTTTACTTAAATGCACTAAAATATAAAAATTTTATACATATGAATATATAAGTCAATGCAACTCAAAGTACCCAAAAAAAAAAGAAAAAAATACAATACAACCTTGCTATGTAAATGTAAACTTAGACAATTACATTCTACAAGGTCTCATATTTTGAAAATGTTGAAATATTGTCTCATTCTCAATTTTCTCAAAAATGTCTTTCTCCATGCAAACCACCAAATTATCATTTAACCAATCATATCCCATTTTGTTGCGCAAGTCACTCTTGATTATTTTTTATAGCAGAGAATACCCTTTCAACACTTGCAATTGCCACAGGTTAGCCTATAAACTAATGAAAAATAGCAAGAACTTCTTGTTTCAACAAACTTCTGGACTACACAAGATATGTTGTTATAGTTAAAGAAAGTTTCGTCCATTCTCACAAGCATAAAAAACTTGTCAAGTTGAGGTCTAAGTAATAAAAGTTCTTCAATGTTGAAGTCCAAAGGATATAAGTACACAAGACATAGCAATTTAGCCTTATCAAAAACTGCAAATGAATCTCTTGGACTTAAACACAAAATGTAAATAAGAAGTTCAGTAGTTGTCTCTGAAAAACGATCTTTCAACTCTTGAAAAATTGAATCAATGACGCGATGATAAGTCGTTTGTAAGTTTATTAATTCATTTTCCATAAGACGTCTAATCTAATGCGTGAAAAAAATTTCATAAATGACCAAAATGAGTGAAGTGCTCGATTAAAAAGGTATCAATCTAATAAGTACGTTGAAATCACTCCAACATGTTGACAAATTCATCGATAGTTTTCACTAGTGTAGAATATAATTCCAAAGTCTATAGACTACATATATTGCAAATGAGTAATGAATAAAGGGTGAAATGCTAATCTTCTTATTCTTTTCTCCAAATTCATAAATGTATTCACAAAAAAAGGAGTGAAAAGAAAAAGAAACAAAAATAGAAAGGTGCTCACACAATTGGCATCGGTGTCGACTCGTCGCCCGTCGGTACAACAGCAACAGCAACCGATAGGTTCGGGTACTTTGCAAGTCGCCAGCAGCAGAGTAGGGAAAACGGAGAAATGGAGAACTAAATCCTAAATGAAGGGTTTGGTAATTGCTTTGCAGCCGGGTATTATCCATCTCCATGGATTGGTCGATTATGGGGCCTAATATTTAAAAAATGCCCAATTCCCAGCCCAAACAAAAGGCCCAAAACAACAACAACAACAACAAAAATCCTAAATTCAAAAATTTTCCCTTCTTCTGTTTGGCTCTACAACTGCCACCTGGTTCTGGCAAGTGGCGCTTGGTGGCTGTTGAAGACTTCGTCGGGTGCTGCCTCTGCCACTATCCACACGTGTGAAACTGTCAATGTCTATGTTTTGAATTTAAGAAAATTTTGACTTGAATGTTAAGTAATTAAATACGTGAGGGTTATTTGTTGGATCAATGGTTGTGTAAAATGAAAAATTTTGGTGGGGGACTTCAAAAATTGCGAATTACTACACTTAGCTTACCATACAAATTTAGGAAATTTTCATATTTACGAGATTAAATATGACCCATTTCACAACTAAGAAACAAGGTTTATTAATCAGATATTAATTAAATATATCAGTGTTACAGTTTTATATAATTTATGGTCACGGTTATGTAATAGTTGTAATTACAAACTTTACAGTCACAAGTCACAAATTTTATAAGTCACAACTTATTTCTCGATCACAAATTTATCAAATTTATAGGTCACATATTATTATTTGGTCAAAAATCACAAATTTTATAACTTACAACTTATTTCATGCTCACAAGATATCAAATTAATTATCACAAATTATTTTTAGCACAAATTATCCAATTATTGGTCACAACTTATCAAATTTCTAGGTCACACATTTTTATTCATCACAAATTAATAAATTTTTAGGTCACCACCACAACCACGAATAGATCATCATTTTCAACTATGAGACCATCACTACTACTGCCATATCCACTACCACCAGTGCCATCGTCAAATCCAACAAAAACCACCGCCACTACTAGATCCAACAAAGCTAACATCAAATCCACCACTACTAATCCAACAGAAACCACCACCACCACCATTCCAACAACCAACAAATTTGTTGTAGCTCCAACACCACCAATGAAATCCCAAAAATCGACAACCATGAACACTACTGCACCACCACCACCACCACGACATCAGAAACACCGTACAGAATCTTTTGCTACATTGTCTATAGCCATAGTCGAAAAGCCCCAGAATCTATTGCCACTTCATTAGCCTCCAACAACACTTCTACTCAAGCTACAAAACATTCACCATCTGCCCCAACAATCATCAAGCCATCATTCTTCCAAGTTGATTTGTCCAACTTACACCTCCACCAAGCTTGAAGACTTCCCGCCACGATTGCAACTACAAAAGACAAACAACAACCTTCACACCGTTAATCATGCCACTCAATAAACCATAATATCTCTAACCTAAAGCCATTGCCTACACTGCATGTTGCCAGCCATCACCAACCTGATATAACTCAAACAGTAAAGCCAACAACATCATTTTTTTTTCTACATCTTTGTCTTTTTAAGTTTTGCCTCTGTTTTTAAATTTCATAGATTAGTTCATTTAAAAGAACTATGGTGATGATAACGGTGATGATGGCCAGTTAGATCTACTGCAAATAGAGAGAAGCCTCGCATGGCATTGCATCGCAGGTCATTTTTAGTTTCGACACCTTTCCACCTCTTCTTCGATGTATTCGTTGGCTGCAACAATGGGTAGAGAGAAGGAGAGGTATAATAGATAGAGAATGGATTGAGAAGGAGGAAAAAGATGAATATTAGAGTTTGGGTGTGGGTTTATAATTAATTGAATTTTATAATATTATTATTTAATACTAAAAGTTGGTATTATCATCAGATTTTTGTATATATAAACTATGATCTTCTCTTTTGAAATGCAACTTTTTTTTAAAACTAGGCATCCATATAATTTCCACTAGAAATTTTCTTGGGATGTGCGTACTTAAGAAATTAATAATTTCTTGGCCCGATGTACAATAGCCCTGTTGAAACCCATGACTCCATGAGCTCAGCTACTTATTCTTAATCATATGCATTTCATGCTTGAATGCAAAATAAGAATTATTCAGCAACTAAAAAAAGTAAAAAATTATTTCAAAAATATAAAATCAATAAGATGTTCGCATGTATATGATATGAATGATAAATTATTGAATTTTTATCCAAATTCGTTGATCAATACTTGACTAGATCTAAATCACAAACTTTAAGTTTTAGTTTTATCACGAACTTCTAGCATTTAATTAATTTCAAGAACTGATGTTTTCAACCTTCAAATCTTTTATTATATTTTCCAAAATAAAAACTATATCGACAGGTGTATACAAATTAATTAAATCAATAAACTAATTTCAGATTGGATAGACAGAGAAAATAAAAAATAATTTTTTTCTCTCCAAATTTTACTGAAAGAATTATTGTATGCTGTGTAGGATTTTTTTATTCCATTTAATCTCTATTTATATATATATATATATATATATATATATATATAAAATTGTTTCAAACCATGTACATCAAGAATTTCAAATAAAGTCGATATAGTAGCCTCAATTGAAAATTAAAGTCTAAGTCCAAATTATCCACAATTTATTTAATTATAAGTGTAGTCCTAAAGTTCAATTACAATTACAATTAAGTTTACAACTTTCATAGAAACTAAAATTAAATTCAAGACTTTATAGTAGTTGTAATTAAGTCCAAAACTTTCCTAGTAATTATAATAAAATTCTAATTTTTTTCAGTATTTCGGGAGGAAATGGTGGCAGAAAGCTACCTGGCTTTGCCATTTTTCCAAAATGGCCTTTGACCCAAAATATCTCATTAAAAAATAAAAAAATTAAAAAAAACTGAAAAATGTAAACAATACCCAAAGGGTCGAAAATACCCCCAAATAAAGAGAAGAGAAGAGGAAAGAAAGAGAAAACTAAGAGAAGAGAAAGAAAAATCTCATCACTGACGCCACCTACGGACCGCTCAGACCGAACCAACTTTGACAATTGCCGGAGATCGCCATTTCTCAAATATTAGATTTGTTTTTTTGTAATTTACTCACATTGAGGTCTAACACATGTGGGAATTTGAATGTTTAAGTTTAATACATAAAAATTTGAATATTTAACATTTGAATATGTTAAATTGTGAGCTGAATACAAAATTTTATAGCTAAAATAGAAGGAAAAGTCAAATTCGAGGTTAAATTGATTAAGAAAAGTGAAAAAATAGGACGGAACTCGTCGAAAATGGAGTTTTCAGACAAACTAGGTGGCAACGATGCACCGTCTAGATTTAGATGACCCCGACGGCCAAGACGGCCAAACGACCCTGACAGCCCAGATGGAGCCATTAGTCTGGATCTAGATGGCCCAGTTGTCTGGGCCGTCTGGATTGACCCGTGCCAGCCTTTGTTTTTATTATTGAATTTAATTGTTTATAAATATTTCATGAATTATGTAAATTGTTTATTTAAGTAAAATAATTAATTATTTTTTATTTCATTTTATTTAAAATATAAATAATTTAAATAATGAAATAAATATAATAAACAATTGAATATTCAATGAACAATTAATATAAATAAGAAATTAATATAAATAATTAAATGAAGCAAATATTTATGAAATAAACAATTAAAATAAGTAATTAAATAGAGTAATTAAATATTAAACAAACAAATAAATGATGAATGAAATATTTAAATAAAAAATTACATTAAATATTAAATAAATAATTTAATAAATCAAAATTTAATTTAATTGTTTATTTAAATTTTTAAGTAACTACTTTAATTGTTTATGTATATTATTTGTTTAATATATAATTATTTATTTTATACTTTATTTATTTATTTAAATATTTCATGAATTATGTTAATTATTTATGTATATTTTTTATTTAAGTAAATAATAAATAACTAATTGAAATAATAAACTAATTGAAATGATAATTAACTAAATGAAATAAATTCAATCAAGACGTAAATTAAATATTAATTAAGCAATAAAAATAATTAATTAACATAAATAACAAATAAATATATATAATAATAATAATAATAGTTTAAATAAGTAATTAAATATTATATAAACAATTGAAATAAATAATTAGCATTTTAATATTAAATAAATAATTTAAATGAACAATAAATATAAATAATAAAAAATAAGTAATTTAAATAAGTAATTAAACAATTTAAATAAACAATTGAAATAAAAGAATTAACATTTAGGTATTAAATAAATAATTTAAATGAACCATAAATATAAATAATAAAAATAAATAATTAAATATTAAATAATCAATTAAAATAAACAGTTAACCTTTAAAATAAACAATTAAACACTCAGTTAACAATTAAAATAAATATTAGATAAACAACTAAACAATTTAAATAAACAATTTAAATACATGTTTAAATATTGAATAAATAAAATAAAAAATAATTAAAAATTCAATATTAAATAAACAATTTAAATAAGTAAAATAACAATGGCACGGTTAGGAGACACATTCAAGGAATGCAACAATATATCTGACAAGTTGAAGTTGGGGATGGTGTTTATACTGTAGAGTATACTGTATAGAGCATACTGATGTGTCATCACAAGTAGATGTCGATCAATGTCTTTCATTTGAATGTTGTTGATGACATTGACACATTCAACAACTATTCATGAGGACAAAGCTGACAGTTATCAACTCTTCTCGACGAACCTAAGGTACATATTATTTATTTGTGATTTTATGTCATACGTCATTTCGAAATATCGATGCATGGTCATTAACTCGGTGAAATATTAATATGTCAGCTTAAAGTGCTCATTGAGCTGACAACATTGATCGAGGAGGAGGGTCAGAGTTATATCGGAGGAGATACATATTTTTATTTATGAAATAATTGTATATATTGTAAAATTTATTTAAATAAGGTAATGAAATACTAAATACATAATATACACAACCAATTAAGATAATTTATAAATGCTCTGAGGAATAAGGAATCTTCTGCATTTCTTTAATTTCTAAGTCATTTTCGGGGCACTGACTTAAGCTGAACTTGTCTCCTTTAGCCACAAAGATGTCATATGGTTTACAATCTTGCAAGTCATATCTTTTAAGTACCTTTTCGATATATCACTTTTGTGATAATCCAAGAATACCCCGAGAACGATCTCAGTGTATCTGAATTCCTAATACAAAAGAGGCGTCACCAAGATCTTTCATCTCAAAATTCTTTGCTAGAAATCTCTTGGTTTCTTGCAATAAGCCTATATCGTTGCTGGCAAGCAATATGTCATCGACATATAAAACCAGAAAAATATACTTTTTCCCACTGAACTTGTGGTATATACAATCATCGACCAAATTCATCTCAAAATCAAATGAGATGATCACTTGATGAACTTGTAATACCATTGACGAGACACCTGTTTGAGTCCATAGATGGATTTCTTTAATTTACAAATCATTTATTTTGCATCGTTCGATACAAAGTTTTCTAGATGTACCATATAAATTGTTTCATCAATATCACCATTGAGAAACGCTGTCTTAACCTCCATCTAATGTAGCTCAAGATCAAAATGCGCTACCAATGCCATTATAGTCCTGAAAGAGTATTTCGAAGAAATCGGAGAGAAAATCTCTTTATAATCAATGCCTTCTTTCTGTGTAAAGCCCTTTGCGACAAGACGAGCCTTATACCTCTCTACATCACCTTTCGAATCCCTCTTGGTCTTAAATATCCATTTGCAACCAATGGGTTTTGCACCTTCAGGCAATGGAACGAGGTCCCATACATCATTGTCCTTCATTGACTTTATCTCTTCATTCATGGCATCGAACCACTTTTGAGAGTTAGAACTTTCCATGGCTTGACAGAAGTTGATCTATTCATCTTCCACCATTTCAATGTCAATTTCATGTTCTTGGAGAAATACGATGTAATTATTCAAAACCGCACTTCTTCTTTCTCTAGTGGATCTTCTTAATAGCATTGGTTCTTGAGGCTGCAGAGTTTGTTCTTCTGGAACAATTTGTTGATCTTGAGAAGGAGGTATGACATTGTCTTGATCCAAAGTTGCTTCTTGAACAATATCAGGGATAGAAACCTGATCATTGTCAATGACAATTGGAGGAATTTCAACATATTTCTCCTCAAAGACAAAGCCTGTAACCCTTTCTCCCCCCGCAAACTCAACATCCTCAAAGAATCGAACATTTTTTGTCTCGAAAATTACCTTAGTTGTGGGATCAAAAAACTTGTAACCCCTGAACCTTTCAGAATATCCAATAAAATAGAAACTGGTGGTCCTTGCGTCCAGTTTCTTTTAATTTGGCTTATAGGGCCTTGCCTCAGCTGGACATCCCCATATATGTATATGCTTCAAAATAGGCATCTTCCCCGTCCAAAGCTCATATGGGGTTTTATCAGTGGTCTTAGTTGGAACTCTATTGAGTATATAAGCTGCTGTCTTTAATGCTTCACCCCAGAGAGATTCTGGTACGGTAGAATGACTAATCATACTCCTTACCATGTCCTTGAGTATTCTGTTTCATCTCTCAGCAACACCATTCATAATGGGCGAACCCGACATAGTGTGCTGTGGGACACTACCGCATTCCTCTAGGAATTTAGCAAATGGTCCTGGACGTTGTTTACTTGAACCGTCATATCTGCCATAGTATTCATCCCCACGGTCAGATCTAACGCTTTTAATCCTTTTGCTGAGTTGGTTCTCAACTTCAGCTTTATAATTTTTGAACACATCTAGTGACTGTGATTTTTCATTAATGAGATATATGTAGCTATATCTTGAAAAGTCGTCTATGGACGTTATAAAATATTGTTGACAATTTCAATATGGTCCATAAATATCTGTATGTATAAGTTCTAAGACGTCCGAAGTCCTATTGGCTTCAAATCTCCTTTTATTGGTTTGTTTCCCTTTATACAGTTGACACACAAATCATAATTTGTAAAGTCAACAGGGTCGAGAATCCCGTCTGACACAAGTCTCTCAATTCTCCTTTTGGAGATGTGACCTAATCTCTTGTGCCACAATGAGGCAGGATTCTCGCTGGCTAATTTTTGCTTTACACCTCAAGTACTTACATGCAGGGATTCATTAAAAGAAGTAATTGTATAAATTGAATAAAGATTATTGTAGCCTAATAAAGAACTGGAACCAACCAATTTTGAATCATGAAACAAACTAAATTTTTCATTTCCAAATGAACAAGTATAATCGAATTTGTCCAAAACAGAAATAGAAATCAAATTTCATCTAAAAGACGGTACAATAAATGTCTCAACAAGATCCAAATAAAATCCAGTCTTTAACAGTAATCTAAATTTTCCTATTGCCTCTATTTCCAGCTTCTTGCCGTCTCCAGTATAGATGTATCTTTCACCATCACTTGATTTTCGGTAACTCAGGCAGCCTTGCGTAGACATACTGATGTGAGTTGTTGCACCAGAATCTATCCACCATGTATGTCTAGGTACCGAAGTTAAATTAACTTCAGAACAAACCAAATGAAGAATAATATCTTTCTTTACATGCCATGCGTGATAATTGGTGTAATTCTTCTTCTTATGACCTGCAGCTCCACAAAAGAAACAACTACCTTCAATTGGTTCCTTATACTGTTTCTTTTGCGGTGCCCTACCCCCAGCTTCCTTATTAATCTTCATTTTCTTGTTCCTTTTGTCCTTAGAGGTGGTGGCCAAATGAGCACTTTCTGTCTTCTCATGCTTCAGTCTTTCCTCTTCCTGGACACAGTGTGAGATGAGCTCATTAAGGGACCACGAGTCCTTTTGACAGTTGTAGCGCACCTTGAATTGACAGAAATGTACCGGAAGGGATAACAGAACCAAGTGCACAAACAAGTCTTCAGATAAATCCAACTTGAGTGCCTTTAGTTTTGAAACAATGTGAGACATTTTCATAATGTATTTCCGAATGTTTCCTTTCCCTTTATACCTCATCGAGACAAGGTTTGCCAAAAGTGTACATGTTTCAGCCTTTTCATTCTTGGCAAACCTCTTCTCAAGATCCTCAAGAAAACCATTAGCTGTAGTCACCTTATCGGACACAGTGCCCCGAAATGCTTTTGGAATAGCACGTTTCATGACCATTAAACTTATGTGGTTCGATTGTTCCCACTTTTCCATCTCCCTCTTGTCATCAGAGGTACTCTTATCAGTAAGTCCAGCAGGTTGATCGACCTGTAAAGCAAGGTCCAGGTCCATGACTCCAAGAACAATCATTACGTTCTCTTGCCATGTCCTGAAATTTGTGCCATTAAGCATTGGAATTGAATTGATGCTACCAGAGATATTAGCAATAGAACCTGAAACTGAATTAGAGAACGATTATTATGAATAGCTCACATGAATATCTTTAATATGCAAATAATAATATTCTCAAATAGTAGTAGGGTCCATCACAAGATACCAAGCACAACATCAATATCTAATCTTTGGACAGAGATATTGACTTGTAAGCGGTACTCTTGGCGTAGTGATCAAACATTGACGATAAAACAACGTGTCAATCAATAAACCAAATAATCGTCACACATTTATCACAACAGGTGCACGCGTATTCTGCTAAATTTGACCTTCCTTTAGGCCGACCAATATTCTCATGAATAACACATGCGCAAAACACATTTTAATATTCTAAGTTAGTCAATTTTCACAAGAGAGGTTGCTTTGGCAACATGTTGCTTCAATTAACCAACTTCCAAATATTATATCTCTTAAAAGAGTCCTTAGTACCAAAATTTGAGAAAGAGAATCACCAATTTTGCATATTTTGATTAGTTTTAAAATTTAGGGGCCTTAGGATTAATAATTCAAAACTTTAAGGGGGCAAAATTAATTAATTCAAAACTTTAGGGGTTGAAATTAATAAAGTTGAAACTTTAGGGACCATAATTAATTAATTCAATACTTTAGAGGATAAATTAGAACAAATTTTAAAACTTAAGGGGCTAAAATTGACCAATTCAAAACTTTAGGGATCAAATTTTGAAAAGTTGAAACTTTAGGGGTCAATTTGAATTAATTATAAACTTTGGGAGCCAATTTGAATTAATAATTAAAGTTTGAGGACTTTAATTATAAAATTCAGGACTTTAATTGCCCGAATTAATTAATTTTAAACCTTAGGGACTGAATTATTAAATCCAAAACTTAAAGGCCAAAATTTTAATATAACTTAAAGGTGAGGGACTAAAACTTTAATTTTATAACCCTAGCCCTAATTGCAAGCATGGGCCTCAAGTTATTAAATTTACTGATGCAGCCCCCGCCCCCAAATCCTGCAAAAAACTGAAAAAACCTTAGAAAATTTTTCTCTTTTCCTCTTACCGTTGGCGTCGGCCCACAAGAAGCAGCGCCGGTAACCGGCGGCAGTGCCGCCGTCAACGTTGCCCCCAGGCAGCTAACCTAATTTTTTTTTAATTCTCAAAATCTGTAATTTTAAAATCCAAAAATCTGTAATTCCTTAAGAAAATTCAGAATCGGAATTCCAAAGTCTTTATTCCAAATATGAAAAATAATAACGAAAAATATACCGCAAAAAGCTTTGAAATTCAACAAAATAAAGATCTAAAATTGTTAAATTTGAAAACTTCAAAAGAATATTGCAAGAACCAAATTTTAAAGCTTTGATTCTTAATGATTCAACATGAAAATGCTCTGATAACACCTGTATGATAATTTAATGCTTTAAATCACCGGATCTTTCATGTTAAATCATCAAGCAATACAAGAATTAAAGCGAAAGTGTACCTGAATCAAACATGGTTAATTCAATAATGAATTTCGCGGTATAGTCTTCCAAATCTACACGCAGTCTCCTTTTTTCTCTCTGTGATGGGATACAGAAGAGAATGAATAATATGTACATGTGATCAGGGGACCATAACCGTATTTATATAGCGACGCCCTTTAACCTAATTCGGCCTATCATAGAATTAAGATTTGGGCCCGGTCTCTACACATATGTAAACCCACACTTTAATTGGATACATTAAAACTCAAAATCGAAGCCTTATTAGATCACTTTAATTGGATTGAATCGAATTTGATAGCCTTTAATTTAACACACAATTATTCACACATATAAACCCATTAATGGATTAAAAATCCTTACAGTTATTTTATGGTTTATGGTTTGCATGGGCTGTTTGGAAGATGGTGGAAGACCTAATCATTGCAAAAGCAAAAAGGAACCTGCATGCTTTAGCTGGATTTAAATCTGGCTATCGGATGAAACTAATCCTGGACTTTCTATGCAGTGTACCCTTTATATTACACGTTTTGCTAATTTTTAATGGATATAAATTGGGTATGGCAAAGACTTGTGTGGGTATTTTTGTAAGACTTCTCTCGAGTAATATAAAGGAAGATTCTCCTAACTTGTCTCTGTTTTCTTGCTCTTGCAATCTGTCCCTTTACTTAAGTCTTCAATTGTGCAAGTTCGATTAACCTCGACGGGTTGATTGTGTGACTTGGTTTCAAGCAGACTTACTTAACCAAGTTTCTAGAAAAAGGGTTAAGGCCGCACGTAGGTCGAAAGTATTGGTGAAGCAAACCTCAGTCCGTGATAGCTGCTCTATCGGAAAAGCGTCACCCAAAATTTATAAATACAAGAAAGATATGTCACAGCCTAATACTTTTTTCTTCATTTTCAATCTCGAGCTTTAATTTTTCAAGTTCATGGCTTTTTTTTATTCATCCACTTCCTATATTTGTTTCTCATTTCCAATAGATATTGAATTGGCCACTCTTTTTTGATAGATTTTATAATAAGCTGAGAGAGAGCTCTCCTGAATGTTTACTCACGTTCTTGATTTATAGAATGTAAAATTAGTTCAAGAAATACGTTCAGTTTGGGTTCCAAAAGAGTTATTTTGTCATAATTCTCCTCAATATCTGATTAGGACTATTCAAATTACGTTGAAAATGTAATTCAAAGGTATACAATTATTCTAGAAATATTGTGTTAGGTTGTGTAATTCAAAGGTATACAATTATTCAAAGGGACTAAATATGTTAGGTTGTGTTTGTAATATAAACCCTAACATGTATGTAAAACCAAAATTTGACATTACACTTGGATCTAACACATTCCTGGACGATCGAAATGTGTATGCACTGTAGATGTCAAAAAGGGGCCAAAATCTGAATGACAATGAAAATTCGAAGGTCTGAGCTGAGTTACACCCTAAACTGGACCTTGGGGGAAACTTTTGCTAGGAAGTAGGAACTAATTATAAAGATGAGGCGGAAGAGGAATACGAGCTCGGATGGGTTGACATTTCAGATGCAAAAGTGCAAAATTTTGTGCTCCCAAACATTCAAATGAGATCGACATGTAAGTTAAGATTAGACATGATGTATATTTCCATCGGACCCTCAACAAGGAGCTTAAGTTTCACCACGTTTTAGTCTTTCAACAAACTTGCTCAAATTTATCAATTTTTCAATCACACATTTTGTATGATCCAGAACTTTTCAATTACATATTTTGTCAAATTTTATTTAAATTTATTAAAAATCTAATTTTTAACTAACCCAAAATTAAGTCTTAATTGCATTAATTGAAATAATAGATATTCCATGAATTCATGATTAATCAATAAATAGGAAAATCTAGAAATTCCACTTCAAAGAATCTCGAAGCGTGGCATGGATTGAGACACTCACTTTTCGAAAGTAAACATTCCTCTTCATTCTCCCGTTGTTGTAGAATACTGCTTTCAAAGGAGGAAGTCAAATTTTTTTAGGGTTTACTTGAAAATGGGCAAGGTCCTTGCTATAAGGTGAACCAAATTTCATAATTCAATAATAATTACAAATTACAAGCGCTTCCAGCCACTATTAAGCTAAAATCAATTAGTTTATATTAAGCTAAAATCCATCTAGGTATAATAAACCAAACATAATATCAATATCAATATAATCTAACCCTTGTCACCAGTGTAGAGGTCGACATTTAGTTTACACGACAATTCCGATTATTAAGCAATGCACCATAGGACCACTTGTTAATTATATTTGTCTAGTAGCGTTTGATGAAGGGTAAAGCTTATTATAAAAATGTTTTTAGTTAAAGGGAGATTATATTGATGTACATCACATTTTATAATTACATTAAAAATAAAATTCGTTAAATCCAATATTAGCAACCTCACACTCAATTACCCCTGCCTAATTGAGGTACACTGGTGTAAGGGCAGGGGCATGGGCCGGATAGTGCGGGACGTCGTTTCCTTAAGGTAGGTATAGAAAATGTAGTCTCCGCCTCATTTAAATTTCATTTCATTATACAAATTTTTTATTATACAAAAAGAAAAGAATCACAACATTAGTTGTTCATCAATTTTTAAAAAAGTAACGATTTTTACTCATTAAAGATGTGAAAAAAATAAAAGCAAAAAATAAAATAAAAATTACTAAATGGAGGGATAAACAGGACAAAGTACCCATCCCCAGAGATAAAAATATTCGATCGGCATGAGCAATGGGAATCACGGTCTCAAACTGCACATTGCCATCCCTACCAACATTCTTATTTTAACTTATCATTAGTTAGCATATTTCATCATTAATTACGATTGGCATCAAAAAATACTAATATTGTGCAGAGGAATACGAGCTCGGATGGGTTGACATTTCAGATGCAAAAGTGCAAAATTTTGTGCTCCCAAACATTCAAATGAGATCGACATGTAAGTTAAGATTAGACATGATGTATATTTCCATCGGACCCTCAACAAGGAGCTTAAGTTTCACCACGTTTTAGTCTTTCAACAAACTTGGTTTTGTTAATATAGGAATAAGAATGCTATGAAAAAAATGGAAATCATGAATGTAATAATGATTAAAGATTATTAATCTTTCATACAATTAAAATGCAATACAGTTATTAAAAAAAATGGTGTGATTATATTCTCTCAAGTGTGATGGTTGTTACAATGACCTAATTCCAGTTATTTTGGATGTATGTTAATGAGAGACAAAGCAAGGGCATGGAAAAAGCAAAAGTCAAATCCCAATAAGAATGTCATGAAAATGCCATACGCTCTTTTATCTTGTCTGACGCGTCATTCTTTGATGTTTTTATACGTTCAATTTTCTTGGATGTCGATACTTGCTAGAAATTGTCTCTTTAGTTTTGTTTGTCGAAATTTTAACGAAATTTTAACATAGATAAATTTGGGATGGTTGATTATCGTCTTTTTCAAAGTTAATTCAACAATGGATGCATTTAGCATTGCAAACATATTTGTTGATACTTCGTTGCTAATCCATCAAAAATATTTGAAATATGATACAAATTTTTTTTTTAATAATAATAACATAAATTTTGACGGAATTCATATTGGTAAATAAAGAAACAATTCAAAATTAAAATAGATAGAAAATCACCGACGGCAGGGAATCCTTGGGTATTTAGTTTGAAAAAATATTGGGAAAATTAATGACGGCCTTCTATAGTGTTTATTAATTATCTTTGCCTCTTAAGTTCGTTTGATACAATATAGGTAGAGCTTTATTTTTTATTTTTTAAATACAAAAGTGATGTGAATATTAAATTAATTGTTTGACAACATAACTATAAAATATTTGTCATAAACTTATATTTATTTAGTGAATAATGCTATCCATGTGATATGATGTGATAAGTTCAATAAAAGGTATTTAGTGAATAATGCTGTTTAAGTGAGTCATTTAATTGTACCTCTCATTTAATATTATATTAGTACCACCTATATGGATATTTTTTGTCACATCTAATGTCAATTAGTGTTAACTCTCAAAAAAATTTCTTTTTTGATAGATTAATACTAGGGATGGCAATTCAAATTGTCAAAATCGAAAACTACGGTTAACCGAATCAAATGGGGCAAAAAAATCAAACCGATAAGCCTTGTCCCGAACTGATTACCGACTAAAAATAATAATAATAATAATTGGGCAGTTGGGCCTTCCATTATTCTTTCTATGATTCTATCTAACCCAAAAATTTGGTCCATTACCGACCCGCTAAGTTCAACTAACCTAACCCAATAACCCTACACCATACTACACAAATATTAAACATCTACGGAAATTGTTTGTTAAATTCGGATTTCGCATTTGGGAATTAAGATATTGTTTGCGTTTTCATTTGGGGTATTGTTTGCTAAATTGGCTTAGTATTGTATTTTTGTTTTCATTGATTTTTTTTTTATAATTTTTTTTTTCAATTTGACGACTAACCTATAAAAAATAAATTTTTTTGTGGTTATTAACCGTCCAAACCAAGATACAAATCAAGCCGAACCAAACCAACTTACGTGGTTATGGTATGACAAAAAAATTGATGGTTCGATGATGGTTTTGACCGAACTGACCTCTAACCAAATTGTTGTCAACCCTAATTAATATGCATTTTGTTTATTTTAAAGCTTCATTACGTCTAAATTGCAACTTCATGTAAAAGCTAGATAGAGCTTCTTTAGAGAATCTCAAAATTTTGATTTCTCCTGAATAACTTTCTAAAGCTGTTTTTGGTTGGGGGCGGGGGGGGGGGCGTTTTGACTTTAGTCAAGCCACTAATATTTTAAACAAAGGAGCTTTTGACATCAAAAAATACTTTCAAAGTTTAGAAAAGCTTTCCCCAAACACACTTAACCCATATTTTAGTAGATTTAGAAGAAATTTGATATATTGTGTGGTTAAAAAATTGTGTCTCATTAAATATATGCTCAAAATTAATTGTTCATTTTAATTTACATTATTAATTAAGTTAAAAACCTGAATCGAACAGGGACTTAGTATACGGACTATCATTTTTTTTCCTTATCATTTTATTTAATGGACATTACTTTGTATGTCCTCGTTCGAAGTTTATATTTCGTTTATTGTCCACATTAATAAATACTCCTGCCATGTGGAGGTTTGATTAAAATTTTGCAAAATTAAAAGTCTAACCTATAAAAAACATAAAATAGATCAATAATAAAGAAGATAGATTCTCTAAGTAGTTTATATATGGATATCTTATCACCACTAATTTGCTCATCCTCCAATTGCAATTGCGTATTCTTCTTCCAATTTTCCTTTTGTAGGGTGAAAAAAGAAGATAAAAGAACTTGCAAAAGATTTTACGTTATAAAGGACTAAGTAAAAAGGCTAAGGCTAATAACGAAAAGTTTGAAAATGCAAGGTTAAACATTTGAACACTGATAAGTGTATTTTATCCACTTATTTGAGACTATAAATAATTTATTGTAGACATAAAAACATAATAAATAAATAAAATGACTTTTATCGATTTAAACAATTAGCCCAATTAAATTTTAAGTCTACTAAAGTCCATAAAACCCAAAGGCTCATATCACATTTTAAATAAATAAACAAATAAATAAAAAATCATAATTACTCAATTATTTATTTTAATTATATATAATTTAGTGATTACCATATCAAAGATTTTCTCCTATAAATAGGACCAGTGGTCTCTAAGGGAGGAGAATCAGAGAAAAAGCAACGCAATTACGAAGTGTTAAAGAAATTCCAAGGCCGAAGAGAGGGAAGAAATCTTATCAAACCTCAACTCGATGAACCCGAAGAAGATCAAAATATTCTTTGAATCAAACAGGTTCACGCCAAGTCCGAGAAGATTAAAGTTTTCTTCAAATCAAATCAAATTCAAGTTCAAGCCCCGAAGTTCAAGTACCGAACAAGTCAAGTCTCAAAAAATTCTCGAAGATTATGATTCAAGCCACGTAGCTTCTCTTCTTCAATTATTTAGATCATTAATTAGATGATTTTTATAATTTTGCAATTACACGAAGGCCAACATCGCTTGTATTTTATCAAAATACAATTTGTAATGATTTCTATATTTTAATGTATGAAATTTTGTCGTACAAATTTCTTTGCACACCCAGTGTGACCTTCTTGTCCTCTCATCTTTTGATCTTAGAATCTTCAAATTTCAACCACTACATTAGCAATGGCAGTCGAAAAGACGAAACAAACTATGACTCATCATGAAGAGACTCTTGCCGAACTCTTCTATTCGACTAGGGCCCAAATAAAAACTGGGAAAACTCAACTAGTCCCACTACTGAAAATGTTCTCCAACAAAGGTGAAATGAAAATTGCATTCAAAAAGTCAAACTCTCATTCGATAGAAAAGACCATGAGTTCGACGAAAAGCTCCTGTTCGGGCTCCATATCTAGTGGTGGATCCTCTCATACCACTTCTTAGCAAAGGTAAGAAGATGATGCTTCATCTAAAGAATCAATTGAGCCAATGATGGTCACAGAAGCAGCATCGGGCTTAGATGATTAAATTCAACAAATGGCCTTAGCCATTGAAAAATTAACAAAGTCTTTGGGAGATAAGGATGCATAGATTGCTGCATTTATACACAGGCTAGAGTCTCAAAATGCACCGGCTAAAGAAGATCAAGAAAATTCAATATCTTCCAAGGTTAAAGAACTAGAAGTTCAAGAGCACCAACAGAAGCAAAATATGTATGATCGGACAGTTGCTCAAAACGTGTGTGTACACCACTCAACTTTTTGTTGGTGCTCTATCTGTCCAACAACTTCAACATATGATTGCGAACACCATTCTTGCCCAATATGGTGGTTCATTGCAATCTTCATTGGTGTATGCCAAGCCCTATAGTTGTCGAATCAACGAAATAAAGATGCCAATTGGTTACCAACCTCCGAAATTTCAGTGTTTTGATGAAAAGGGCAACCTAAAACAACATGTTACTCATTTTATTGAGACATGTAATAATACAGGTACTTACAATGACACAATGGTAAAGCAGTTCATGCGCTCTCTCAGAGATTCTGCATTTGAATGGTATACGAACTTACCGACAGGGTCAATTAATAGTTGGGCTTCTATAGCGCCAGACGAACCATCAGCCTTCCAGAACTTGCTCGAACAAATCAGAGTACGGAAGAGCCTATTATGGAGTGCATTGAACGCTGGAGGAACCTTGTGCTTAATTAAGAAGAACGAATAAGTGAAGCATCTTTCATCGACATGTGTGTACAAGGCATGTATTGAGGATTACACTATAATCTCCAAGTAAATATGTCTCACTCATTCAAAGAATTGGCGACACATGCTCATGACCCTGGAGCTCCAAATTACAAGGCATGGGAGTTACTTATCAAGTGATCTACATGACAAGAAAGATCTTAAGAAGGAAATAAAGAGGACGTTAAGACAAGTAAATCCAAAGAGGCTATGGTGATTTCTACTATTACTACAAAGATAGCCTTCCAGAGGTCGAGCTCGAACTCAAAATCGAAGCCAGAGTTCAGACCTAACAAAGGACAAGTCCAAAGCAGAGGCCATGTGACTCTGAAAGAACTTGAAGGAAAAGAGTATCTATTCTCAGATTCTGAAGTTTCTAGAATTCTAAATGAGCTCTATGAACATAAGATAATCGAACTCCCAGTACCAAAAAGACTCGAGGAAGCTGGTAAGATCGATCATCCTAAATACAGTAAATTTCATAGAATCATTAGCCACCCAGTGGAAAAATGCTTTGTCTTGAAAGATCTTATTGTTTATCAGGACAAAGAAAATAATATCAAACTTAAAATCGGAAAGAATCCAACAGTCGTCTGCTCTATGGTTTCATTTGGATCATTAGGGGAGAGACACAAATTTTCTAATGTACACAATACCTATAAATCCTCAGTTAGGGAGTTTGGACCTCAACTACCAGAAGAAGCCATCCCAGTGAAGTTTGAGGTAGACAAAGAAATCACTATCAATTACGTCTATCTAAGGATGGATGGACCAAATGCACCCAATCCCTTTTATGAAATTATGACAGGTGACTTGGATGTTTGAGATTTTGACTCAGCATTTGAAGATGAAATCTATAATGGATGGTCCAACTTTATAAGGAAGAAAGAGAAATACCAAATGCTAAACAAAATAGGTAAAATATAACCTTCTGTGCTTGTAGGAACAACATTAAAGGAATTGGGTACAAAAATTCAACCCAATGAAAAGGAAACACTAGAAGAAGATTAGGGGGCATGGACCCTTGTGAAAAGATTTCGTCGAAATGCTCCACAACTCCCAAATTCTAATATTTGTAATAAGAAATCAAGGCCAATGAACAACCAAAGAAGAAGATCTAAAGTCAAATCTAGAGTATCTACTAAATCAACCAAGAAAGAAGCAGCTTCACGTGTTCTTCCTAGACTACCAACCTCGGGTGATTATTTTTCCAAGAGTTTGTTTGATAAAGAATGTTTTACCTCCAATGTAGTCAATGTAGAGGAGAAAAATGAAATGAGAAACTTATCAAGGCAGACTTCAAGACAGAAGAAAACTATCTCATGACTCAATAACATTCCTGCAAATACAAGTTTAGCAGAGTTTCTTAGTCTTCCTTTCGATGATCAAATGGCTTTGGTTGCAGCATTAATCGATTCGAAAGAATATGAAGGCAAAGGTTTAGAACATATTGGATCCACAACTCCTCAATACTGTATGGCCACCATAACATTTGACAATGAAGATTTATAGCTGGGATCTCGTCCACTTAATAGACCACTGTATGTTAGCTGTTAAATTCAAGAATGCAAGATAAATCGCATGATGATCGAATGTGGATCTATAGTTAATATTATGTCGGTTAAACAACGAAAGAAAATTAGAATTAATATTGGTGATCTGTCCAAAACCAAAATCATGAATTCTTGAATTCAATCGAAAAGGTCAGCGAGCTATTGGCATGATTCGCCTAAAATTGCAAATAGGAGAGATAATATCCTCAGCTTTCTTCCATGTCATTGATGCTAAAATAGACTTTCAGTGGATGTTATAATCTTCAAGTTAAAAAGTTGTTCGAAAATGCTGGGTTTGGAAAAGGAGAGTCTCGTAAATTAGATGATCTTAATGCTATCCTTTCAGGAGGGCATGTCCCTTCTAATTCTAATGGAGCCTTAGTGTCCTAACCTAGGTATGGTTTGGGATATGATCCTAATTCACTAAGGAAGATTAAGGTTGAAAATGTTTCCTCAAATCCTATCATGGTTCAAATAGATGAAGTTGCAGAAATTAGAACAGTCGAGACCTTCAGTGTTCGATCGAATTGAAAATAAGAATGCCAGAGTTTCGATGTTTACAAGGTTAAAAGGAGAACCCTTCCCACTGGTCGGCGTAAAAGGTAAAGTCTCTATCTTTCAAAGGTTAAGTGAAGATCCTTCTCCTTCCACCGAAATTTATAGGAATGCACAAGCTCCTCAGATGTCATCCCAAAGACAATCTGCATTTTCTCGACTTGGAATTAAAACTTCTGATCCAAGTCCAAAACCACAACTATCATGAAAAAGAGGAAGACATCAAAAAGTTCGCCCGTCCCCAAAGGGTAATGAAGATAAGGAAAAAGTTTCATATTGGTGATCTATCCAAAAGCAAAATCATGAATTATTGAATTCAATCGAAAAGGTCAACGAGCTATTGGCATGATTCGCCTGAAATTGCAAATAGGAAAGTTAATATCCTCCGCTTTCTTCCATGTCATTGATGTAAAATAGATTTTCAGCGGATGTTATAATCCACAAGTTAAAAAGTTGTTCGAAAATGTTGGTTTGGAAAAGGAGAGCCTCGTAAATTAGATGATCTTAATGCTATCCTTTCAGGAGGGCATGTCCCTTCTAATTCTAATGGAGCTTTAGTGTCCTAACCCAGGTGTGGTTTGGGATATGATCCTAATTCACTGTGTATGATTTGAAACAATTGAATTTGGGGACCAAAAAAGACTTGAGACCAGTATTTGTAAGTGCCATTCTCAGTCAAAAAGAGGAATCCGAGGACATTAATTTGCTTCGGGAATATAAAGACGTGTTTATGTGGGATCGCGAACATTTTTCCTGTCAAAAAGAAGAATGGACAATTACAAATTGGTGTTGACTTTCGGGATCTGAATCAAGCATGTCAGAAAGATGATTTTCCACTTTTAATAACAAAGTTGATGGTGGATGCAACTACTAGGTATGAAGTCTTATTTTTCATGGGCGGATTTTCTAAATACAACCAGATATGGATGAAGCTGAAAGATGAGGAGCTCACATCATTTCATACTTTTAATGCCTTTTGGACTAAAAAATGTGGGGCAACCTACCAGTAGGCAATGCAAAAGATTTTCGATGACATGCTGTATAAGAACGTAGAATGCTATATAGATGATCTTGTTGTTAAAACAAAGAGAGATAGCAATCATTTACAATATTTACAGGATGTTTTCAAAAGACTTTGAAGATGTCAACTGAAGATGAATCCTTGAAATGTGCATTTGGCGTCACCTTTGAAAAATTTCTCGACTTCATTTTTTGACACCGAGGCATTGAATAGATCAATCAAAAATTGACACCATAATCAACATGCCAAAGCCAAGAAATATATGTCGGCTGAAAAGTTTTCAAGAAAAACTTGCATACATTCATAGATTTATCTCTAATCTTGTCAGATGTTGTCATCCATTCAACAAATTGGTGAAGAAAGATGTACTATTTGAATGGAATGATGCTTGTCAAAATGTTTTCCAAAGCATTAAGTAATATTTGTCTCATCTACCGGTACTCACAACTCCAGTCCCAGGGAAGCCATTGACTCTATATGTTACAGCATAAGAATATTTTCTAGGAGTGCTTCTTGTCCAAGTTAACAATGAAGGAAAAGAGAATGCACTATATTACTTGAGCTAGATACTGTAGGCGCTGAAACGAAGTATTCATCTATTGGGAAGATATGCCTTGCGTCAATCTTCGCAGTTAAAAAGTTGAGACATTATATGCTATCACACACAATCAATCTTATTTCAAAGATTGATCCATTGAAGTATATAATGTCTAGATCAATTCTTTTTAGAAGGATCAAGAAATCGACACTACTTTATCTGAGTGCGAAATCAAATTTTATCCCACAAAGGCCATTAAAGGACAAGATTTGACAGATTTCCTTACTGACCACCCAATTCCAACGGAATGGGAACTTCAGGATGACCTTTCCGATGAAGAAGTTTATTTACCAAAGTCATACCATCATGAAGGCTATACTTCGATGTGGCAGCCTGAAGTTATGGTGCCAGAGCAGGAGTAGTCTTTATCACTCCCTATGATCTTGTCATACCGTACTCATTTACCTTAACAGTGAAATGTTCAAACAACATGGCGAAATATCAAGACCTTATCCTGGACTTAGAGACTGCATTAGATATCGATATCTACTAGGTAGAAGTCTTTGGAGATTCAAATTGATAATCAACCAACTTTTAGCTAAGTATGAAGTCCGTAATTCAGACCTCAAGCCATATCATGAATATGCGTCAATGCTTATAAGACTATTTGATTTGATAAAAATCAAATTTGTCCCAAACAAGGAAGATGTCTTAGCTAATTTGGCAGTTGTTTTAGCTAGGTCAGATGAATATTTCTCTCACTCCACATCAATTGCTTAAAGATGTGTACTTCCATCATTGCTACCCAGTACTTTGGAAGAAAACGATAGTGTCAAAGTAGTCGAAGATAAGGAAAGAGAAGATTGGAGACAGCCAATAATCGATTTCATTTAACATCAAAAGTTACAAGATAATCCACGGTGAAAAATTGAAATCAAGAGACGTGTCTCTCTCTTTATCTTTTATAGGAAACACTTTATCGATGATCATTTGATGGAGTTTTCCTTTGATGTCTAAGTAATGATGAAGCAACACAGGTTGTGGAAGAAGCCCACTCTGAAATTTGTGGTTTCCATCAGTCTAGATCCAAACTCCATTTTTGAATAAAGAAGATGGGGTATTACTGGCCAACTATGGTACAAGACTTCATGGATTATGCAAGAAAATGCGAAGCTTGCCAAGTCCGTGCTAATTTAATCCATCAAACTCCAGAACCATTACATCCAACAGGAGCTTTATGGTCGTTTGATGCATGGGGTCTTGATATAATTGGACATATAACTCTAAAGTCTTCAACATGACATGCATACATCATCATCAGGATCAACTACTTCTCTAAGTGGGCCGAAGTCATACCATTGAAGGAAGTGAAGAAAGAAAATGTCACGGATTTCATTTTTATCCAAATCTTTATTGATATGGTGTCTCGTGACACATCATAACTGATAATGGCAAACCATTCTGTAATATCCACATAAACAATTTATGTGCAAAGTTTGGATTCAAACAGTACAACTTATCCATGTACAATGTGACACCTAACGGATTAGCAGAGGCGTTCAACAAAACACTATACAGTTTGCTAAAAAGGTTATCTCCAAATCAAAAAGAGATTGGCGTGAGAAAATCGATAAAGCTTTATGGGCTTATCGAACTACTTATCGAACTCCAACACAAGTTACTCCTTACGCCTTAGTATATGGGGTGGAAGCGTACAAGATCGTCAACAAAGATGAATTGCAAATCGGGCCTATCAATGGAAGTTTTTTAAAGTGTTTTTACGCCTGAAGTTCTTTTTTTTTATTTCTTGAAATTTTCATTGTAAAAAACATGTTCTTATAATGAACTACGTTCGACTTGATCTTGTTTGGGTCGTAGGCAGCTTGAATAAATTATAAATTCAAGTTCAGTCACAACTAATAAATTCATTCAATTTCTTTACCACTTTCTACAAAAAAAAAATGTTCATCCAAAAAAAATAGCAAGGCAAAATTCATACAATATGGTCTTTAAAAAAAGATCCAAAAGTCTTGAATTCATCAAGATCACTCACATTGATCACTTGCTAAAAACTATCTTCAAGGGTCTTCAATTTTTGGTCAATGGATGCTATGCTAATGACATCTCTTGTCTGTGATTCTTTCAAAGCTGCTTTCTTATTTTCAAGCATTCCCCTCTGTTCGTGATGGGCTTGAAGTTTATCATGAAGTCTATCTAGCTCTTAGCTGACTAATTTTGCCTTCTAGTGAAGAACACATGGAATCTTTTAATTCCAGCTTAATGTTCAAAAGTTTCAACTGCTCAGCCTTTTCTTCAACGGTTGGACAATCCAAGTGTTGCTTTCTTCAGATAAGGAAGAGTCAACTTCTTTTAGAAACACATTCATGCGCTTCATCAAAGGCGCTGGGTCTACCTGGAATAAGCTGGTAATCACGTTTTGAAGAATTAAATTATTTTCATCTCACCAAGATTGAATGTTGGAGAATCCATATTCAAGATGTCCTTAAAACACTTTTGAAGGTAATTAGTCATGGCTTCTTGAAGCCCTCAGATAAGGAGACTCTTGGATAATTCCAGGTGGAGGGCTAGACATGAAAGTACAGCCATATGATTATTTGTCTGTGAAAGCGGGATACTGACTAAAGATAACGAAAATTAAACGACAGGGACTCCTTGGTTGATCTCTGAAAGGTTAGCTCTCACAGTCCTTGAATTCACTTCATCTTTGATACTAAAATTATCCATGATAAGTACCGAAGTACCTCCATTGATGATACTCTAATATTTGCAAGAAAGGTCATGAGAATCAGGAATACCACTATTCCTTGAAGTGCATCAATTGGTCGTCATTCTCGCCAGTCTGATCTTGCAAAAAGTTTGGATTCATGGAGAAATTTAGTTCTTCAGGGATATACAGAAAACCTACAAAAAAATGAATTATGATTTCAATTAAAAAAAAGAGCATAGCAAATGAAAACAGGGAGCATACCTACATTTTGTGTCCTAAGTGACATGTCTAAAAATCTACAGTCCGATGGTGTGTTCGAGAGGCTAATGTTAATGTAAGAAGCTTCAACTTCAACTTTTGAAGGACTTGGAATAGCTTGAAGTGACCTCGATTTTACCGGTCATTTGATTTTGTATATTCAAGAAAGAGGAGCTTGAAATTGAAGATTGTCACAGAAAATCAAATGCAAGCAATACGTTAAAAGAAAGGAAAAAAGAACTATACCAAATCTCTAGAACTTTCATCTTCTAGAGTTAAAGTCCTTCTCGGTGCTTGTGATGCTCAATCTTTGGGACTACTATAATCTGGAATCAAAATTGCTTCTAGTACCTATTCAGCAGGAGCAGAGGTGGCAGCAATCATTGCTAACGGAACTATAATTTTAATTCTCTTAATACCTCTTTCATTTTGATGGTTTGGATTCCTCTTTCGAGAAGCCTCTTCAGGAACAATATTTGGAGGGCTTAACCCTCTAGCTATAACCCTGTTCGAAGTCGAGCCAAGACCAAAGTCACAACTCTCACTAGAAAATAAGACCTGCACTTGGACCCTGGTCAAGAGTGGAAATACTTGGCTATTTCACCATGCCTGGTACTCAGTATCAACGTTTTGATGTGTATTTCTCACATACTCTGGAATATGGAATATAGGCCCATGAGTCAAAGACAACCAAATGCGATACATGATGCTTACATTGGGGGCAATGCCCAACTTTCTTGGCGAACCCGAAAGTTCTGTCTAAAGCCAAGTTGTCTTGCAAACCTGTGAAGATTATACGCCTCAAGAATGAAAGGTGATTTCCTCGACGATAAGAAATAAATCCAAATCAAATACTCATCATGAATTCTGAAGTATCTACAGACCTCGGTTGGTCATCCACACATACACCAAGATGAGACGATAAAGGTAAGGGATTCTAGCAAAAGTCATTGGTATCCATCATTCCACAGATAAGATCCCAACCAACAACATTTTTCTCCCAAGTCTGGAAAGCATTCAAAGTGCCAGCATATCTTCGAATTATAGGGCGAGAATAACTCTTGTCTACATAAGCATAAATACCTTGAACAAAATAAGTTGCCACCCAAACATAAAGAAAATGTGTAGGAAATGAATGTGAAATTGAGCCAAGGTCCGTGTTTGTTTGAAAGTTAGATGGTCGTGTAAGTCTTCCATAAATGCTCGCTAATATGTGTAGAACCAGGCTAAAAGTGTACCTACCTGCCATCCTAGAAGATGCTTTGAAATTCTTAACTCTTATACATTCGTTCCCAAATTGAAGAACGAAATGACGAAGCGATAAGGAAATATAAGCTGCTATCTCTAATTTCTCTTATTCTTCCATAGATAGATATACTGGAAAATTGCACCAATGACATCGATCCCTACGAGTAATGTCTCTCGGCTTGTCTACCACCATGGGCCTTCGTATTTCCTTCAATGCTCTTTGATAACGTCTTTTGAATGGATTTAAATTCGTAGCATTCTTATAATATTTGTGTTGTCAAGGATTCTGGACATAACCATTCTTGTGAAAACCAAAAATCAATCCAATTTTTATGAGTAACCCAATCAGATTTATTCACATGGGCAATCAATGTGAAAACATTAAAGAGGCATAGAAAAGACTTGGGAAGATGACCCGTAACCTCTAAAAGGCTTGGGGCTACTTCCTCATAGTAATGACCCATGATCGAAAGTGCACTTATCTCACAGATGTCCTAAAGAGAAATGCCAATTTCACCACTGGCAGTCACAAAGGTGTTGGTCTCTGAACACCAAACCTCAATAAGAGCCCTATAAATAGAGTTTGGGCAATGGTAATCTTTTGTAGCAGAATCAACTGCAAAAGTAACTCACAAAGATTCCTCTTGAGTAGAAGTTTTTGGACCCATAAAGACCACTCCCAAAACTTTGGAAGAAAAGAAATCTCTCCTCGATTGGCCAGTGCATTTTCCCATCGTATTTTTTTTATTGTTAATCATCCCACAAATTACGACTTTTGGAATGCACTCCATGCTCTGGGAATGATGAGGTGGAAGACATAAAAAGGAAAGATGACAGCTAGAGCAGTTGAACTTGCCAATATCCAAACTCTCATGACATTCACTAATGGTGGGCATATACAACTCCGACAATAGCTCCATTGGGTCAAGAGAAGGATCTATCATTGGCTTATGGATGCTAAATTTAAGTTCACCTCGTAGGCTAGTCTGGGATGGTACCTCACATCAGTATCTTTGAAACGCAAATAACTTTTGTCTTGATTTTTAGACTCAACAATTTCGTGTATGTCAGAATATGTTTTATCATTAGAATTTGTTTCAGCCATGCCTACACAAAAAAAAATATTAGCAAAAAAAGGGGGAGCAGTAAATCTTTTAAATTCGTTTATTGTCTAATATTACGAGTTTCCTAGATATATAAATGGCCTCAACACAAAACTCCTTGGATAGTCAAAAGAGCCCGTCCTTGATCATCAACACAAAGTGTCTTGAATAGTTGAAGGAGCTAGTCCTTTGTCGCAAACATAAAGTGCATTGGACGGTCGAATGAGTAGGTCCTTGGTCCTTAATATAAAGTGCCTTGGACAGTCGAAGGAATAGGTCCTTAGTCCTAAACATGAAGTGCCTTGAATGGTCGAAGGAACAAGCCATTGGTCCTCAACACAGAGTTCTTTGGACGGCCGAAGGAGCTAGCCCTTAGTGCTTAACAGAAAATGCCTTGGATGGTCAAAGGAGCCAGTACTTGGTCCCGAACATAAAGTGTCTTAAACGGTCGAAGGAACTTGTTTTTGGTCCTCAACACAAAATATTTTGGACGGTCAAAGGAGCAAGTCCTTGATCCCCAACAAAGTGCATTGGATGGTGAAAAGCAACAGTCCTTGGTCCTCAATGTGTACGAAGGTTTGCAATTTTGAGTTTGTTCATAAGTATATATTTCCTGAACTCATAAAATAATTGCAACATAAAAATTTAACATCTACATGAAGAAAATTTTGAATTTCGAAATCCTTTATTCACTTCAAAAAGTTGAATTCCTAAAAAAATGAAAAATATTAGTTTTGACTTTAATAAAATACCCACTCAAAAAAATGCAAACAAGAATAATAAAATTTAACCAAAAAAAAGGACAAAAAATATTTTTAAAAAATAAAAGAAAAGAAAGAAAAAGAGAAAGAAACTGAAAGAGAAAAAGAAAAAGAGAGAAAAAATGGGAAACATGAACGATAAAATAAAACAAAAATAAAAAAATAATAATAATTTGGTTTCTGCCAAAACGGTAGAGACCAAAAAGAAACCAAACAATTGTTTGGTCTCTGCACAGAGACCAAGCAATTGTTTGGTATGGTTTCCGTTGCCATCCCATTTGGTGCAGAAACCAAGTAAATATATATATGTGTTCAACGTTGAAACCAAGAAATATTAAAAAAAATTATTAAAGGTTCTGGCAAAAACCAAGAATACCAATTGGATTCGATTCCAATAGGTAATAAACAAATGTTTGTTTCTACCATTGTTTTTGCCATTTGTTGACAGAAACCAAGAAAATAGAATAAAAAGAGAGAAAGAGAGAAAAAGATTCTTTACTTCTATTTGTATGATTTAACAGACTTGTTTTCAAGTTTCATAATTTATTCATGTAAATAGGCTGGTATCGGACTTTACTCAAGCCCAATCTACCATGAAACATGAAGCATGTTCAAGTCAAATTTGTTGGGGGTCGTATAAAGTAAATAAATAAATAATCGAAATTCAAATGTGAAGGATAAGAATTTCATCAAATTCACATTCATTCTCAAATTTTCATTTGTATTGATTAACTAATGGGAAGTTCAAGTTCAAATCAAATCCAAAAATGGAAAAAAATAATAAAAAAAATTGGAACAAAAAAAATCAAAAATCAAGATTTATTAATTTATTTATTTCTTAATAAATAAATAAATCTTGACGAAGCATTTGTAGACATAAAAAAAATAGTAAGTAAATAAAAAGAATTGGGTCGATTTAAACAATTAGCCAATTAAATTTTAAGTCTACTAAAGTCTATAAAACCCAAAGACCCATATCACATTTTAAATAAATATATAAATAATCATAATTACTCAATTATTTATTTTAATTAAATATAATTGAGTGATTACCAAAATTAACAGAAATTTTCTCCTATAAATAGGGCCAATGGTCTAGAAGGAAGGAGAAGAAGAGAAAAGCAAAGCAAGAAAGAAAGTAGAGAACGCAATCACGAAGTGCTAAAAAAATTTTAAGGTCGGAGGAAGGGAAGAAATCCTCTTAGACCTAAATTCAGTAAACCCCAAGAAGATCAAAATATTCTTCGAATCAAACAGGTTCATGCCAAGTCCAAGAAGATCAAAGTCTTCTTCAAATCAAATCAAATCAAAGCAAATCAAATTCAAGTTCAAGTTCAAGTTCAAGCCCAGAAGTTCAAATACCGAACAAGTCAAGTCTTAACAAATTCTCGAAGATTAGGATTCAACCCACATTGCTCCTCGTCTTCAAATATTTAGATCATTAATCAGAGGATTTATACAATTTTGTAATTACAAGAAGGTCAACATCACTTGTAATAATTTCTATATTTTAATATACGAAATTTTGTCGTATAGATATGTTGTAGTTCTTCTGATGAAATATAGCCTAATTCATGTTATATTGTGTCAAATAGGAAAAACTTGATGTTTCATTAAGAATTAGAGAAATAAATGCAAAAATAGTGAAAAATGGCGAAATCTAGGAGTCGAGGATAAATTGCAAACAATCCATAGATGAGACGGGCAACAAAATGAAGATGAAACATGCCAAGAATTCAATTGGATACAATATAAAGATAAAGGAACAAGATTACAAGAGAAAATGGAATGATCGAATCAAATACAAAGTTGGGGACTAAAATGTAATACTTCAAAAGTTGAGTCAAATTACAAAACGATGATTCAAGAATGCCAAGGGTCGAATGGAGTTGAAGCGAAGTCAATGGGATGAGAATTTGTCGAAGATGATCAAAATGCATGTGTGAGAAAGTGCTTAAGCATAGGCTTGCAAGCCGTACTTATGAAAGGTCACAAATATTCACTTCAGAGACCAAATAATGTGTACTATGCATACGCTTCAAATGAACCATGCATAGGCATGGTTCAATTCTGGAAAAAGAAAAAAAATTCTTTCCTTATTTTGTTTTTGAAATTTTTTATATGCAACCTTTTGTCACTCTATTTATACCAAGAGCCATCCAAAAGATGTGGGAACCTTCCTAGGACCTAAAAATCCCTATATTCTATGTATTTTGGAGGCGAAAAACGAGGCTAAGCATTAAGATCAAGGAGGATTATATAAGTTTATTGAAGAATATTCATTCATTTTCAAAATTAAAACCAAGAAATTGGATTTCTCCACTTTCTTTATTATTTCTTCTTTCCAGGTGAAGTTTTTCCAATATTTCTTGTATAATATAATCATTAGAATGCTAGGCTAGTTTTTCTATTGTATTGGATGAATGACGAACCCTATTGCATATTTATTTGGATTTAAGACTATTAATTTAGTTATTTCTTGATTTTTCATATTTGACAAAACATTTTTATCGCTTCCTTAATTTAGAATTAGTTTGAATAATAATAAAATCACATCTTTTTTGTCAGGAACATCGAACTTAGTAGTAACTAGTGAACTATAATTAAACATTATTTTTCGTGGGACGATAACTCACAACTCACTTTATAATAACTTATCAACGATCCCGTACGCTTGCGAGTTTCATGCGAACAAGTTTTTAGCTCCATAGCCAAAGAATAATGAATTTAGTTTTAGTTTAGTTGTTAATATTAAGTTTTATTTTTTTTTTCTTTTTTTTCTTTTTGTTCTTTTTAGGCTTTAATTGAAATGCAGGATCTCTTCTTGTTTTCATTCTACAAGATCCTAATGAGATCGAGATCCTCCATATAGATCCTGAGATCGAAAGGACCTTCAAGTAACGCCGAAGAGAACAGAGAAGAGTAGGGGTAATGTCTGATAATCAGAAACAGATTCAGGATCCACTGTAGAATGCAGCACTTTCGGTTCGGCAATCGCCTTCGACTTAGCCTAAATTGGTTGGGAAATACATGAATCCTCTACTAGCACCGATTCAACCTTCAATCATTTATCCATCCTTTAGACAAGCTAACTTCCACATCCGACCAGATGTCATAAATCTCTTTCAAAATCATCAAGACATCGAGTTTAGTGAGAAAGCTCCGAAAAATCCACACTAACACATTCAAGCTTTACCGTGCAGTGTGACGTAATTACCCATGAGTAGATGTTACAAGATGTATTTTGAATGCGTCTATTTCCCCACACTTTGAAGGAGGGTGCGAAAATACAGATGATGTCACAACCTCTTGGGAGCATTGTATCGTGGAATGACATGATACAAAAATCACCATTAAGTTCTTCCTGCAAACTCGAGTTCATCAAATCCGAAATGAAATCCACACATAAGCAAAAAGACATGGAGAGCTATCCATAGGCATGGGGAAAGGTATAAGAACTTATTCAGGAAGTGTCCCAATCTTAACATTCCTAAACCAGCGCAAGTATACCTTTTTTACTACGGAATCGCCAAAAATTCAAGAATATGGTAGATGCTTCAGGGAGAGGATCGATAATGACTATAAAAATGGACGATGCTTATGAGCTATATGAGATAATAGCAGAAAATCTATCGATGTGGCCGAGTGACAGGGAAGTCCATAGGAAAATAGCTGGTATATATAATGTGGACGCAGTGACAGGTTTGACAGTACAAATGGAAGTAATAACATAAAAATTTGACATTTGACCCATTCTGTGTGTGATTAGTGTCTAAAAGTGCTTCAAAGATATATAATTTACAAGGCATTTTACAATCAATTTGTTTAAATTCACTAATGTTAATCTCTAATTTCAATTCTCTTGCTGTAAATTCAATTTTCATAAATACATGGTTAAAAGTGCAATTAATCAAAATACGTATTTAAATACATGTCGGCATGAGTATCATACTTTTGAAAGAGTATTTATTTGATGTATTTCACATGTATTTCCAAGGTAGAACAAGTGGAGCAAGTGGAGAAAAAATGTTGAAAAGTAAAAAATGATTAGCTGTCTTGCTAAAATGGTCATAACTGGAGCTGTAGATATCGAAATAAGGTGATTCAAGTTAGGTTAGAAAGATAAGATATGCATATACAACTTTTATGTTTACAAGAAGTCAAATTCTCATCATAAGGCAGCAAAAGTGATCGTGCAAAGTCCAAATTGTTACCTGCCGGATACAACTTTCTACCTGTGAAGTAGCACTCATTTTTTTGGCCATATCTAGAGTTATAGAGATCCAATGGACCTGATATTTGAACAAATGGAAAGAAAACTCAAGTGACAACAATTTATCTAGTGATCAAAAGTCCAAATTCACTACACAAAATATCTGAAAATTGGGATCAAGTTGCATGTTCCAGCTGTCTGGGAGCTGGATAGAAACAAGTTGCATTGTCCATTTACATTTTGGATGTTCCTTTGCCTATAAAAGGGGACCTTGGCCAAGATTTTGAGAGCATCAATTCCTCTTCATCATATTCTAGTTTCCTTCATTTTCTCTGTAACATTTCATTATGTATTTCCAAACCATTAGCTAGAGCTAGGGATGAAACTTTGGTGAATGCGTAGTATTGTCCTTGATCTTTCACTTTGTTCTTCAATGTTCATCTTCTTACTTGGTTAAAGTATATGTTCTACAAATGATTTTGGTTTGTTAAAGATTTTGATTTATTGTTGATAAATTTTGGCACAATAAATGCTTAGATAATCTCTACTTATCAACAACTTATTTTGACATATTCTTTCAAACAATTATCAAGATCTATCTTTTAGTATATTTGCGATCAATGTTCTATCTTCCATATGAGATCACTCTCGTTGATTTTCATATAAGTTAAATAAAAGATAAAGAGTAATTTCTACTCATTTATCCGAAGTGAATTCCCAACGCTCTAGCGTTTTTCTTCATCGTATTTCCACCAAATATTCACTGCTTATAGACTAGTTTATTTCATTCCATTTCCTTGTGGTTCGACCTCGGACTTCCGAGTTTACTACTTGAGACAACCTACACTTCAGCTTGCAACCTTAAGTTGTAGCAGTGTGGACAGTACAAACTCTAGCTCTAGTATGTGCAGGTTGTAGGGAAGATCACATTATTACAAGCCGTCCTTTGGCTTCTACTCATATGAATCAGACAGCAGAGGTCAATTATGCACAAAACTTCCAAAGGCAGCAGAATTATCCCAACAATTACCATACAGACTGGAACAAGCAGGAAAAATCCTCAAGGGCTAATAAGCAAGGGCAATATTATCTGAATAGACCACCATGGCTCCAACGGCAACAGCAATATCAGCAAGAGTGAAGGCCATCAGTAGTTAGATTTGTTATCGCAGTACATCACAAAGACTGAGACCAATTTTCAAAATCAACAAGCTTCTATCAAGAATTTAGAACATTAGGTGAGATAGATAGTAGCTGCAATAGCCAACAGACCACAAGATATGTTGCCTACCGACACAAAGAAAAATCTACGGGAGCAGGTACTAGCAGTTGAGGAAATGAGTTCTGAATCTAAAGAATCACCACAATTTATCCCCGCTACTCAAGTTCAGGCTATTATCACTAGAAGTGGGGTTCAGCTATCGAAAATTATAGTAAGAAGAACGTGACCATGAGCATTCAAATATCTACGAATGGTAAAGAACAAAGGAAGTATTCTGAAGAATCAGCAGAGAACGATCAACAAAAGTCCTCGTACAGTGCACATGTTGATGTAATAGTTCCTATCAAAGCACCTATACACCCAGTCCCATTCTCTCAGAGGTTGAAAAATATCAAGTTAGAGAAGCATTTCACAAAAATTTTGAAAGTCGTCAAAAAGCTGCATGTCAACATCCCATTAATTTACGTGATCCTTCAAATCCCAAACTACTCCAAGTTTTTGAAGGAAATGTTGACCAAAAAGAGAAAGTTGTCCGAGCACGAAACGATAGCACTATCTGAAGAATGTAGTACGATCATCCAGCACAGGATCCCTCCCAAACTAAGAGATCCAAGTAGTTATACTTTGCTTTGCTCTATAGGAAATTTATATAACATAAATCAAAGAAAAGGCATATTAGAAGCCAATAATTCTTGGAAGGCCATTCTTGTCTACAAGCCGAACCATGCTGGATTTTGGTACTAATGTGATAGTTTTGAAGGTGGAGGATATACAGCAGAGCATTACTATGAAGAATCCAATCCGGTAACCCTCCTACTTTGAGAATTGCCGACGACCTGAACACTGGAAAAAAATACAAAGGTAGACCAAATCCTGGAGAAATTGTTGGTAGGGACAATAATGGAACCATAATTGTTGGGAGAGTCAAGGATGAACCAAAGAAGTGCAACCAGTATCTAAAATGCAAGACTGAAAATTCCCCTTTCAAGCTACTATGAAGAGCCTAAAAACAATAGGAATCAAGCTAAGGACTTTAAACAAGCGCTTGTTGGGAGGAAACCCAACACGTCTATCCCTTTTATTTATTCTTTTTTTTTTAAGATTTAGAATACTTTAAGATAATTTATCGTAGTTTTTATTCAATTTTAGGGGCTCATCATCTATACCCTATTTTCCCTTTGGTCTTTTAGACATTTGTTGGTTTACTAGATATTTGAGCTAAGTAACACTTGTTCCAGGTTTTTTTTAGCCTTAATGCTTTATCTGATGGCATTGTACAAGAACATGACGTCACAGAACACTTAAACCAACATTGGCTGAGGAGATAATGAGAGCAATAGGAAAAGCTAGTTATTGGATTTTACGTGCATATCAAGTGAGTATTTTCTTCGATTTCTTTCCCATTTGGTTATATGCAGATTTAAAATTTCAGACATTGAAGACAATGTCTATTTTAAGTTTGGGGATAGAAAATATGAGTTTTCATTTATTTTGTGTGTTTTTGTATGCATTTTAATTCTTTAGATATTACCAAAAAATGGGAATATTTCTATAGATTATTTCTTTAGATAGATATTACAAAAAAAAAATGTTTTCTTTGATGCGCTTGTGTGAGTTAGTTAGCTTGGCTGACAGTGAGTAATATGTTAAATTATGAATTAATCTATGAATAGTGAATAAGTTGCATCCTTAAGGTAGTTTTTACTTTTCCATGTAAAAGTTGATATATATTGAGCACATGAATTAAGTTAAACATTGTATAGGACTAAGTTGATTTCATAATTGGATAGGTTGAAATAGTGGACCATATATGCTAAACTCAAAACCACTATATTTTACATGTGTGAAATTAAAAATCTTGTGTGGATTGTCTAAAGTCAATAGTATAAAACTGGGGGAAAGTTTGAAGTTAGAAGTCAGTTTACTTGGATGTGTGTTTAATGTGGAACATTGCACTAATCAAGGTGTGTATATATTTGAAAATTTCTCTTCGTAGCTTTTATGATTGAATTATTAAGCATGTAAGGGTGTTAAAATTTGTTGCCTAAAGTCAACTAACTTGGAAATATCGATCTAAAGCTCGTTAAATGGGTCATTTTGAAAGCTTAAATGAGAGAATACTAGAAATAAAGGCAAATAAAGGGGAAAAAAGTGTTGAAATAAAAATTGAGGAAAAGATAGAAAAATAGATGTATGAAACAGAAAACGCACTGAATGACAAGGTTAACTCCCAAACACTTGTTGAAGAAAATTGACTTTTGATAAATGATTATAAGCCTTGTTGAGTTCTGGAGATTGAAGCAATCAAACAATGGGGAATCCTTGTGTATTGTCATATTTGCTTGTAATTAGTGAGATTTACCTAAACTAGAGAGATGAAGATAGTATAAAAATTTAAATTTAGCTCACACATTCGAAAAGAGTGAAAAGAACAAATTTGGTGTGTGTAAATCTCACGAGTGAGGGCAAGGACATATTTGACTATTAAGGGTCAGGAATGGAACAACTTATGAATTCATGATGCTATACTTAATTTTCCACATGCACACGTTGACTTTACATTGGAAAGTAGACTATGTTTGTATTGTGATTTTGAAGTCGTGCTTAGATTTAATATCATTTTTTCAATTCTAAGATAAAATACCAGGTTAGCTAGTTTAGTATTTTTTTGCATGCTTGTGTGTTTGTTTTAAGTTAGGTTATGATTTTGTTTGAAAACAAATAAATCTTTAAGCTTGGGAGTTTAATAAGTGTATTTTATACACTTATTTGAGGCTTTAAATAATGATATTTAGTAGTTCTTCTGATAAAATATAGCCTAATTTACGTTATATTGTGTCAAATAGGTAAAACTCGATGTTTCATGAAGAACTATAAAAACGAATGCAAAAATTGTGAAAAATGGCGAAATCCAAAAATCAAGGACTAAATTGCAAACAATCCATAGATGAGAAGGAAACAAAATGAAGATCAAAGATGTCAAGGATTTTTGGAAGATGAAGGAACAAGATTACAAGAGAAAATGGCTCGATTAAATCAAACATAAAGTTTGGAGACTAAAATACAATACCTCAAAAGTTGAGCCGAATTGCAAAATGATGATTCAAGAATGCCAAGGCCAATTGGAGTTAAAGAGAAGTTAATGGGATGAGAATTTGATGAAATGGATCAAAATACAAACATGAGAAAGTTCAGAAAAAAATTGTACTGTGCTTAAGCATAGGCCTACAAGCTGTGCTTAAGCAAATTCACAAAAATTCACTCCGGAGACCAAATCATGTGTACTATGCTTATGCACCAAATGAATCATGCATACGCATGGTTCAATTCTGGGAAAAAAAAATTTGCTTCCTTATTTTGTTTTGAAAACTTTTTGTATGCAATATTTTAGCATACTATTTATACCAAGGGCCATCCAAAACGTGTGGGGACCACCTTAGACTTAAAAACCCCTATATTCTATATATTTTGGATGTGAAGAACGAGGCAAAGCATCAAGATCAAGGGGGATTATACAAGTTTATTGAAGAATATTCTTCCATTTTCAAGATTAAAATCGAGAAATTTGATTTCTCCACTTTCCTCATTATTTCTTCTTTTCAGGTGATGTTTTTCCAATATTTCTTGTATAATTTAATCATTAGAATGCTAGGGTAGGTTTTCTATTATATTGGATGAATGATGAACCTTATTGGCTGACGCAATTGGCAAATATGTCTCATAATATTTCTCTATAAATTGGATGCGTAAATAAAAAATTGATGAAGAAGAGAAGATAGAAGAAAAAGTGCGAGTAGCATTGCACAGAGAATTGAAGCGAGAGAAAATTAAGAGATTAAATCTACGTAGACAAATAACATACAGAGTGTATTGTTGTATTCATCTTCTTCTCTTCTTGATATAGTGAAAGATTGGTGTGAGTTTGAGAACGTAGGCACAATTGCCGAACCACGTAAATTCTTGTGTCGTACTTACACTTATTTTTTTATTTTTTATTTGTTTTCAATGGAAAGACCTAAGTGTAGAAACTTGAAAAAGACGTAAAAAATGTAAAATTAAAAATTTAAAGACTTATAGTATTCCATTCTTATTGATTAATTTAGTTACAGGGAAGATAGGCCTTGTCATGGTGTCAATTCTTATGAGTACAATTTGGACAATAAGAACTACATGAAGTTTTGGGACTCATATTACAAAAGCATGCTTATGTGTCTCTAAGAAAACCAATTCACATGTTCAGAAAAATAGAAGCAGGGTGTGAGGGTACGTGGCATTTTTTTGAAGAGGCCTCTTGAGGAAGTTTTTTCCTAACGTGATTTCTGACATTTTGATGTTGTTAGTTTTTTGTTTCAAGTTGTATAATAAAATCTGAATAGAGTTGTTCTTTGGACGCTTGGGTTTCAATCATGATTTGTTGGTTGTTGCAATTTCTAGGGACTTTAGGACGAATAGTGGTGCTCCTATATTGATAAATTCGCATCTCTCATAATTTATGGAATCAGATTAGTCCGATCTGGTATATTGGTTTATCTCAATTTAAATTTCAGCATTAGCACGTCATCGTGTGGGGGTGACATTAGGTTTGTTGCCGTGAAGGTATAACATTGCTTGTGCTAGAAATTTATAAGTTATTTGCCATATTTGAAGTGTTGTGTTTAGATTGCAAGTTAGTAGTTAATTTTGTGCTTTAACTGCATTGCATGAAAATTTGAACTTTTGTTTACATACATTCATGTTGCATTGATTATCCTGTTAGAATTTCGAACGTGACCCATTTAACATTTCCCTTATCTAAGATCTTGAATCTTACGAAACTCTGAGAATCTAGAATGGTATATATTACGATCTTAGGATTACTTTGTGTGACCTATTTGTGCATTTGGCCGTTCCGTTCTTCCCGAAATGTCTTCATAATTTAAAGTTGGAATTTTTAATAGGAAAGGGGATTTTTTTAATTTGATAACAAAAGATGAAGGGTATTTTAGTCCAATAAAAAGTTTCAAAAGCTATAGATGGCAAATTTCCTTCAAACTTAACAAAAGTACAAAAGGAAGAGTATGATGAACGTGCATACACTTCAATTATTTTACACCCGTCAGATACTGTTTTGAGAAAAGTTGGAAAATTCGATTCTACCAAAGAACTTTGAAAAAAGTTGGAGGACTTATATTTGCTTAAGTCCACTCCTAATAAATTGTACTTGGTTGAAAGATTTTTCAGCTTTAAAATGAATCATTCAAAGGATCTTGACGACAATCTGAATTTCTTTAACAAATTAGTTCAAGACATTGTTAATAGTGATGGAAAAGGTCTCTGAATGTATAAGGTTTTTATCTTGCTTAATTCTATGCCTAATTCATATAGAGACGTAAAGAATACAATTAAGTATATTAGGGACACCTTAACACCCGAGGTTGTCATAGACGCACTTATGAGTAAGGGGATGGAGATTAAGGCTGAAAAAGAGAATAAGAGGAGTGGCGAGTTACATATGATGAGGAGTAGGATGAAGTTTAAGCAAACAAATTTGGGTAGAACTCAAGACGATAGTGATTCGAGTAGTAACTTGGGTGATGAAGGTAGTAAGAAGAAGGACAAGGGACGGGACAAGTCTAGTGGTAGATGGTATTATAGTTGTGGTAAGTCTAGACACTTTATTAGGGACTGTCCTAAGAAGAAAGATAAGCTAAAGGGTAAAATGAGAGGTGAGACAATTTGGCTTTAGGGTTGAGTGATGACCCTAGTGATATTTATTGAGAGTAAACCTAGTTACTGATTTGCATCTGTGTATGATCCTTTCTGGATGTGTGTAACTACCTAATTTGTTGCAGGTGATATGATGCATTTCGATGTGTTTGATATGTGTATTTACATGAATTTTGAGTCAATATGATTACCTGGTGTGATTGTTTGCATGCATAGTGGGTTAGGATGTATTAGCAGTGTATTAGATGTCTTTTGGCGAGGTGGAGCATAGATGCCTAAGGGTACATTGTGGTTTGTACCAGGAATGTGGAGTGTGACATTTTGATGGCGAGTAGAGACGTGATTAAATGTCTAGAAGTCTCTATCTATAAAGAGACCCTGATCAGGTGGAGCGTGAGAGAGACACTTCTATCATTTCGATTAGATGGAGACCAATTATCCATGTAGGTTGGGAGAAGTGATGTGGTGTAAAGGATTATCCCAAGGACTTAGGATCTATTGTGGCTTACTAGTTAGAAATGAGTTGAATGATCAGTCTAGTGAGCATTGTGGGCGATGAAAGGAGATATGTGTTCTTGAGGTGTGAGCAACACGGAATGGGATATGATAAGTGTGGTGAGATCTTTTCGTAGGGTCATTTATGCATTTGTTGCATATGTGGTTGACCATTTGGTGTTAATCAGTGGTTCTATGTGAACGTGTTTCTAAAAAGATCTATGGGTGTCATCCAATAATATATCGTCATCGCATATATATTGGCTCTTGATTATTTACTGTTGAATATTTGCTTCTACTTGGGTGTTCTTGATCTTAGCTTCGATGAGTACACGGAGCAGGTATGGTATGTGTTTTAGGTTAGAAACATGAGGTAAGGTCTGTGATCCAATTCTATTAGCTACTCTGGTTATGCAAGTGCCAACTGTGTGTTTTGATTGCATGTGAATTCATTGGGCATCAAGATGGAGGTTCGTTGGATTTTTTGATATCCAATAAATCTCAGACTATGATGTTAACGTGGGTTAATGTATTTCATAGGCATAGGCTGATGAATGAAATAAGTCCAACAACCAAAATCATGAGTTCTACCCGATCGAATTGTATTCCCTCTTGGATGGCTTGAATCTTGGCACATTCCTTTCTTTTTGATCCAATGAAAAGTCTAGCCTTAGAGTATATATAAGACTACGACCCTAGCTATTTTCTAGTGTGATTTGTGAGAAAATAAGTGAAAATTCGGTTGCCCCTTTGGTGTGTCAAAAGCAGCCCCTTTGAAGTGACAAAATTGGTTGATAACTTTGTGTAATTGGTGGTTCATTTATAGCCTACCTTTGTGGCCACAAATCATCATCGTTTCTTGTCCTTTACGGGTAAGATTGAATAGAAACCGAAGTGAATTATATTGGTTGTGAATCGGAGCCGATTGGTTTGATTGTTAGTAGAGAAAGGTACGTTAGTAAGAGCCCGAAAAACACCGAATTGAAGATCCTTAGAGAGAGTTTTGGCAACATGCAGAATGAATTTTCCTTCATTTCCCCTAAAGTTACAAGAAATGAATTCCTTGTATTTCATGAAATGCTTTTTCCTTTTTAACCTCTTTGCCACACAAAAATATCGTTACTTTGATTTTTGTTTATTGTTGTAATTGTCTTCCTACTTATTGTTGTCAAAATTATTTTTGGATATGGTACATAAGTAACATAATGATGGGTAAAGTGTTGAATCCACGAGTACTAGTTATTTACACATTTACTTTTATTAAAATAGCCTTATTTATAGAACATAAAATTTTTATTCTTTTGAGATTGATTTTGGTTTTATCTTTTATCTACAAGAAATAAACAAACAATTATTGAAAGGAAAATATTCTGCTGAATGTAATTATGGACTTGATAAAAATGTAGATATCAGTGAACAGCCAAAAATTACGAAATTATAATAGTGATGGAAGGAAAAATATAAGTGCTAAAAGTTTGTTCACTTCGATATGTTTTTCCTCCATTTCTAGGCATGGGAATAATTTTACCTTTTTATGTTTCTTTTCAAGCTTTTGTAGTCTTTTAGGTTTAATAAAAATCCAAAACGTTACATCGACCATCAACAGCATTTTTTGTAGTCATAAACACTTTTAATTTTCTTAAATACATACTCGAACTTTAAATATATTTCTCATCCATATCTAATTTAACTAGACATTTCTTATTGGTATCCGAACTTTCATTTTTTATAATCCACACCCGACTTCTAAATATGTGCCCCATCCATACCTAATTTAACTGACCACTTCAATCCTCCATGAAAATCGATAGTGTTAACTTCTTTAGCAACATAATGAATGATATTACCTCAAATTCTATGCATCACGCTCTTTGTTCCACAATTCCAATCCCACCCTAATCCATTGGTATTAATAATATTGCACTAAATCATTCTTTTTTCCAAAATCAATGCTATCTTCACTCAAAATGTCAGTTGTATATTGCCTTGTATCCTCTCATCCTCTTTCAACACCGATTAATCTCGAGCTTCATTTATTGATTGAGAGAAAAGTAGTAATTAGCTACTTTTTTTTACGTTTCTAGGACTTCTTTGTTCGAATAGGGACTCATGGTTTCAATGTAAACTTGGTTATTTTTTATTAAATAATATACTTGGACCTTTTTGAACAAATTATTCGTTACTTCTCGATTATCGTGCACGAAACAATGAATTGTGTTCACGTACTATTATTCTTTCTAACTTGTGACTGCATCACAAATGAAAACCAATAATTACATTGAACACAAATATCTTTAATGCATAGCGAAAATAGAATTTTTCAAAAGTTATGTGGTTTAGTAATGCCTTGAAATATCATGGAGTACTCAGTGTAACAAATAAGAGTAGCTCTCGAGTGTAACTATCTTCCATCGATTGCAGACATCGAGAGTCCATTAGCTGAAAACTTTTCGGACTTGCCATTTTCAAGTTCATAAACTGTACTATTTCTGGTGACAAATGCTGGACAGTTTGGCATTGGCAAAGGCATCATTTCATTTTTTAACAAGGATATAACATCCTCAATTGTAGGGCGATCAGTTGCATGATTTTCCAAGCATAAAAGACCAACATGAATGCATCTTTTCAATTGATCAATACGACTGCGTGAACATTTCAGCATCGGATCCATGATCTCGATTGCAGCATTGTTACTCCAAAGTTCCCAAGCCTATAATAATTTTACACTAAATCAAAGTACAAAGAAAATTTGAAATGAGATGAATCTAAAAATTGATTATAAGTTAACTTACATATTCTACTAGATTGAGAGGACCTTCTTCATTTTGGAAGCTATTGTTTTTTCGACCACTCACAATCTCAAGTACTAAAACTCCAAAACTATAGACATCTGATTTGATAGAGTAAATACCCTGCATCGCATACTCAGGAGCCATATAACCACTGTGAAATCAAGATAGCATTAATTCGCTAGTAATGAGTCGTGAGCATAAATAATATATACATTATTAGCAGACAATATGAAAAAGAAATATTCTTCATTACTTACTATGTTCCAGCACACTTATTTGTATTTGCTTCTATCAGATTCTGCTTGAAGATTTTTGCAATTCCAAAATCAGATATTTTGGGGTTCATTTCCTCATCAAGTAATATGTTACTGGCTTTCAAATCCCTGTGAATTATCCGTATTCGCGAGTATTTGTGAAGATAGAGTAATCCTTGAGCAATCCCTTCAATGATGGTGAAACGTGTATCCCAGATTAAGAGCTCCCTCTTAGCTGGACATGTCATGTACAATATTTGTTTAGTATCTCATTTTATTGAGGCTTATACCTTGACTTAGTGAGGCTTACACGTCAAACCAACTAAAGTGTTCGCATGTTTGCCTTGCATTTTTCAAATAAACTTAAAGAAGATGATGATCACATTATTAGTGATCATATAAAAAATTAGGAGTCATAATTTTGTTACATGATTACTAATTTGAGGATTTATTATCTTCTATTTTCTTGATTTATTTTATGTTCGTTGCAAGTTAGACTTTTAATTTTGTTAATTAGTTTTATGATCAATTTTTGAAAGGGACGTTCATAATTTATTATGAACACATTTTTATATTCTTTTGAATTCTTTTATTGTTTTATGTTGAGGCTCACGCATCAAAGTGCCTCGAGGATTAGTCTTTCTTCATGTAGATAAAACATCTGAGTACCTAATAAGTCTTTTTAAACATTGCTATAAGTATATATATTTGAACTAATAAGATGTAAAAATTAATTAATCTAAACAAATAAA
>NC_036246.1:26196636-26205791 GCF_002742605.1 Olea europaea var. sylvestris
CTTTATTTATTATTAAATTAGTGGATGCTATCAATAGGAGTGGCTATGCGATATTTATATTGAAGCAACACGAATATATTTATCAAAATAACAATTAGTTGCAGATTGAACATGTATGGTAAGTGTTTATAAACAATTTAAATCATAAGCAGAAAGAAATGAATGTCGAAAATGTAGGTAGTACTTGTGAGTCTTTCAAAATGTGTGGATAAAAGAAAAAAAATTGAGCATTTACAAATAGTTTAGAAACTCAAACTAAACATAGGATAAAATTGATGTGTCCTAAGAAAGTAAGATTCAGGACAACGGTTAAGAAAGAGAAAAGGCAATAAGAGTATTTTTGCTATTTGAAGCTCCAAAGGGCTGATCCTATTCAAACAACACATAATATTCTCAATTCAAATTTACCTTATAAACAGGGCCAAAACCACCCTCTCCCAGTTTGTTTGTCGACGAAAAGTTGCCCGTAGCTCTAAGGATAGAGGAATACGTAAACAGTCTAAGATGATGACCCTGTCCCCTATCACTTTCAACTGGATGTGTTTCAGTATATCCCTCTAGGGTCATTAGTTCACGTAATTCTTCCTTCTTCCTTTTACCTATGAGATGATCATCCAAAGCGTCAACATAAGAATGCCAATGAATATCATTAGAAGAATTAGATCTAGAAAAACTAGAAATATCAAATTAAGCATGCAATGGAGATACTAAAAATTCTCAGTGATATTTACAAAAACACACCATGTAGAGATATTGTTTTAACACTTTCACTTGTTATATATTGACTCTCCTCACTTCACTTTGCTCTGTTCCAACATCAGCCTATCTATTCCAATAAATATGTGTTCTACTCTATATGAGCGACATATTATAACAATTACAATACTCACTACATAAAAAATGACAGTGCAACTGTGCAACTACAACTCTTGAAATGAATCTTACTGTCTTTTGTAATCATATTTCCAATCATTCTATTGAAGTGAAATTGTACGCATAAAAATATCAACATAACATCAAATATGAAACACGTAGAACCTTCTTTATAATCTTCTCTTCTCCAGCTTGCAGATTTTTGTTATGGGTATTTTATTTGTATGGAATATGAAGAAGGTTTTTCAAAGCTACAAGTGATCAGAAAGATACCTTGCTTAATTTTTCGGATGATGAACCATACACAGCCCAACAAAAGAGCAACTACTGAAATAACCAAAGTAATGATTTCCCATGACTTCCATCCTGTCATTTATAATTTGATGATAGTAAACACATTGCTGAAAGAGAAATGTCTCTATGGGACGTCAAGAATTGAAGAAAAGGGAAGTACATTTATTGAACTGCATAGTGCTTTATATATCTTCAACATATTTAGTCCGAAGAAATTTCTTTTGCAAAAAATCAAAAATGAATGAAAATAAGTTTATTAAATAAAACAAATGGATTATGAACACCAAACAGAGGAATTGAAGTAAGGATGTGTGCATATGTTGAAAATTTCTTAATTTGGTGATATGAACTTACTTTTGGTCGAAGGCTCTGAAGCCTTTAGAACAAGAATGAATTGTTTAGGTTCAGAACCATCATAACTCTGTACAAAAGTCAAATTTTTCCCTTTCCAGAATGTACATACATATTCAACACTGACATAGGCAAAGCCTACACATTCACAGTCCTTCCAGCACTTCTCTCTGCAGTCACTCTCAGTAAGATTATAATCATAAACAAATTCTGAAACAGGCTCGCTCCCATTTCCATTAGCGAAATGCCCTGATTTCAAAACAAATGTCTCGTTATGATTTCTGCAAATGGGCTGCTCCCATGATTCACAGCCTTTGTAAATGTTGTAACCATAACAAAGACTCACTTTTGCTATCATTGTCCCATTATAAGTGTCAAATATATCCCCGTTATAACTCAGCTGCCATCCAGAAAGAGGCCCATGGATAGCTGTGGGGTATGTTATACGGGAGTAGCTGAAGTAATCCTCCGCACCATTTGAAACATTGGTGAAATTGTAATTGAAATCTTCAAAATTGGGTTTAGGTATATTCTCAAATTCCTTCACATTCAATCTCAAGCTCTGATTAGTATAGTCTTTCAAGTTGCCACTGGTCCAATAAATCAGCCCTCGTCGTCGTACAATCAACATACGTGTGCCTGGATCCCATTCCAACGTAAAAGCTCCTGAAGCGGGATTGTCTACGCCAAACCGTGATGTAAGATGCCAATTTCTTCTAGTCCTATGATTAACACCTAATTTCATCCCCGGAAAAAGAGTATCAGTTGGGTAATCAAAGCTTTCCCACAACACCCTATCCGAAGAATCGTTTATATTCATCTCTCTCACTACGAAATTCCCCGAATTCAATAGTGTGGCTGTTATATTTTTGCCATTTCGGCCTGCATAAAGCACAGTAGGATCTGATGTGTTGCTTGTTATAATAAGTTTTCCAGCACTATTTATTGTGAGAATACCAGAATCATCACTAATACCGTTTTCTCTGTTACAAAGCCATACTAAATTGTTCCCACCTGTTTCGTTCCAATACGTTATTCCTAAATAACTATCACCGGAAAATTTGAGCTTAAAGAATCCTAATGTGAAAAATCCGTCAGCAGAAACTAAGAAAGCAGATGAATTTAGACTATCCCCAGGTTTAAGGGTGTCAACAGATGAAATTGGGGACACAAAACAAGAGAATATCAAAAGGAAGAATGATATAGTTAGGATTATAGCTTTCTCCATTTTGATATGACCAATTGTTAAAGCTAATCATATAAATAAGTAAACACCAACAATAACTGAAGAGAAGTGGGACCATCTTCCCAATATCAATTATACTACTATTCAAAGTCTTCCTTCTTTTTTTATGGTGGGAATAAGTTTACATATTTTCTATGTCGTTTTCAAGTTCTAGCTTGTCTACATTTTTTGAGTCTTCCGAGTGTTTCCTTTGATTTTTTCAAAACACGTCCATTCTAATTTGCATACCTAATATTAATAAAACAAACATCTATTTCCAAAAATAGACACCCAATTTAGCAATAAACTAATTGGATCACTAACAGAACAATTTCCACACATCAAAACCCATTTATTCATCAACTTTTAAAGACAAGTTCAGTTGATAATTTGTACCTACTAAAATAAAAGTGATTTCCATATTAAGAATAATGTTACGTAGTCTCACTAAGGTTGCAAGGGTTACACCCCTAGTGTAGGTGGCACTACCTAATTGGTTGAATAAAAGATGAAATTAAATGAGTTATTTAATTCTATCTATCAATTAATGTCACATTAGCGCTACCTAAATTGGGATTACAACCCCAATAAGGCTAAATAGCATTACTGTATTTTATTAGGCATTGTGAAAAACGAAAAATAAATAAATAAATAATTGACAAAAATTAAAACGAACAACTAAAAGCATATTTAACTTAAAATTACAACCATTTATGTAAATAACTATAACTGATAGTTAAGAGTTACAGTTTGCAAAGGAATTTTTCATTAGTTTTGCTAATAGAAATAGATGGTGCAAAGTTCAAATTATTAATTCAATACTATAATTGGTAAAATTATACTCGAACTAACAATAGTTGAATAGTAAATGGGACCATCTTTCCAATATTAATTAGACTACCATATAAAGTCTTTCAAGTCGGCTTATTACTCCTACCTGTCTTTTTCAAGTTTCTAACATGTCTACATTTTTTTTGTCTTTTGAGTCTTTCCTTTGATTTTTTCAAAATGCACCTGTCGAGCCTTATTACTCCTACCTGCCCATCCTGAATTGCAAATTTACTACATTCCATTAAAACTATGTTTATGAAAAGGGAAATTAAAAAAGAACAAATATAACAACAGGAAAATGTAAAATTGCCAAAATAAATGGAAAAGAAATAAAATAAAATAAAACACTAATTTCGACAAATGGAAAACCGAATAATTTCAACATATCAATATCCATAATTCATCACTACATTTTATGAGGCATTGCGAGAAGAAAAGGGGAGAAGGGGGTGGGGGGAGGGACTAAAATAAAAGCGAACAATTAAAAGAATATTTAACTTACAATTACAATCATTCAAATAAATAAGTTCGATCAGTTTAAATGATAGTTAAGAGTTAAAATTTGCAAATGAATTTTTAGTTAGTTTTACATAGGGATTATAATTAAAAAAAAAAAAAAAAGGTTGAACTGAATAGAGACCACTTTTTTGAATGTTGAACCGAAAAACGTTTTAGTTTAGTTTTAAATTTTTGTGAACTATTTCAGACGGGCAAATCGCTTCAAAAATGTGAAAATCAATTAATTTTAATTTTATTCAACCCAATTAAAACTAAACACATCTCAATATAAGAAAATATATATTTATATTAGACCCAGCACTATTACTTTATAACAATTCATACAATAATTTCATCTCCGCCCAAAATCCCTTTATCCCTGCATCAACATTAGAATCTGAATTTTCTGCCTAAGGTAATAGAATTGCCACATCGTTTATGTTAATTATGTGAATTGAATTTAAATTATTGAGCATCATCATTTGCTTGTTATTTTTTTTTAATCCAAATGAATAAAGTAGCAGAAACCTGGTTTTTTTTTTCTTTTTTATTTTATTTATTTATTTATTTTGCAGCGGTAAGGCTCACCAATTTGTATTTAAGCTGGTCAAGGAATAACTTTCGCTTTTTAAATTTTCTGGCCTTATGCGGCAAGTTGATAATGATGAATCTTTTTTTAATTAGAATAATTAGTTATCTTGTTAATTAAATAATTAATTATCGAACATAAATTTGGATTATTTTCTATTTAGACAGTTTATGACAAGGACAGGAAGGGTGTGGCAGCTAAGTTCAGGTAGCCATCTAGACTATATAGTAATTAAAGCGGTTTGGTTTAGATTTCAATTTTTGTGAATCGTTTCAGATAGCCAGATCACTTAAAAAAATGTAAAAATTAATTAATTTAAATTTCATTCCGCCCATTCAAAACTAAACAGGTCTCAAAATTCTTACCTTATAACAATTGCTTAAAATAATTTCATCTCTGCCCAAAATCCCTTGTTCCCCCCATCAACACCAAAATCTGAATTTTCTGCCCAAGGTAATAGAATTGCCACATTGTTTATGTTAATTATGTGAATTGAATGTAAATTCTTGAGCATCATCATTAGCTTCTTGTTTTTGTTTAATCCAAATGAATAAAGTACTAGAAAACTGGAGTTTTTTCCGCAGCGGTAAGGCCCTCAGAAAAAAAAAAAAAAAAAAAGGTTGAACCCCAACCTTAAGGGCCCCCACCGTCCTAGAGCATCGTGAGGAAGGAAATCGCGAGAGTTCCCCAACAAGACAAGGAACAAGAGTTTGTCCGTACACTGGTGCTTACAAAGAGTCCAATTCCATATTTCAGAAATCGAACCTCACACTGCAGCTACCAACAAGGCTGAGACTACCTCACTCCTATCATTTGCACCACTAAATTATGCTCCGGGGAGCAGCGGTAATGCCCACTAATTTGTATTTAAGCAGGTCAAGGAATACATTTTTCTTTTTATATATTCTGGCCTTATACTGCAAGTTGATAATGATGAATCTCTTTTTAATTAGAATAATTAGTTAACTTGTTAATTAAATAATTAATTATCGGACATAAATTTGGATTAATTTCTATTTAATCCCCATTTGACTCTCATTAAATTTCATTACATTACATTCAATTTTTCTCTATCATATTTTCAACCACACAATCTTCCATAAAATAATATTACACGTAAATCAAAAACTTTTCTTATTTTTTCAACCACTCACTTTTCAAAAAATTACTATTCCACGGATTTTTATTTCTTGAAAATGGAGGCCAAACGGGGGCTTGGACAGTTTATGACAAGGAAGGTTGTGGCAGGCTGATTGGTATAGCTATATAGACTAGCTAACCTTTAGACAGATTTCGCCTACCTGATGGCTAGTTAAAAAAGAACCCTGCTTGTGTAGAGCAAGAGGAACAACTCTCTCACACGAGAGAGACCCACGATTTAGTGCTATACAAGCAAAATTTCCTTAAAAAAATTGTTAAAGTATTTAGAATTAGTGGCGCATATATCATGTTTTTTTAGTAATGTGGGCTGATATATCATCTCTAAAGTTAAAATAAAAATAAGGGGTTGTTTGGGCCCGATTTTTCACCTAAAAAATTGATTTTTAGACCGTTATTTTACTATTTCAGCTGTCATATTTGACTTCTTCTTTTCACAGGTGGACCCCACTTTTCTCCTAACGATCAAAAAATCAATTCTCAAAATCACTCCCAAACAAGCTCTAAATAAACATTTTGTTTTTAAACAACTTAAAAATTTTAAAAGTAGGACTGAGAAAATGACATATTCCTCCCTGACCCTGCTAGGTATGTAACAGCGAGGAGGCGAGGGACATGGTCCTCACCGGATCCCAAACCTATCCGACCTTTTATCTTTTATTATTTTATACTTTAAAATTTATATCAAATTTCTTGAAAAAATAAATAAACGTGATGATAAATAAACATATTTTAGTCCTCACCTCGCCACAGTCTTGGATCTCAAAAATGCCCAACAGAGTGGAGACGGAGGGCCCCACCTCATTGCAATCCCTAATTAAAAGTAGTAGTTCAAGTGGGTATTGGAAGAAGAAAAAGAAAATATGAATCACGGTATTTTCAGTCAAGCAGAAGTAGATAAGTAGATACATAAAGCATTTGCCTTCTAATACGTCAAAAAATTTATAATAAAGAACTGGGTTCCAACTTCAAACTGTATTTACTTGTAAATTTCAACAGAACTAGTATGAGCAGTCTCGTCGGGTGCTGGCTCCCTCATTATGGGCAAATATGTAAGCATCAATTTAAATGTGGGACTAGTACATTGCGAAATCATATTAAGGGTTCCAAATCGAGCTTTGTTCACCGCTAATTTTACTAACAGAAATAGATAGTGCAAGTCACAAATCACAAGTTCTAATTATTAATTCAATATCTTAAAAGTTACCATAAAATGTTTAACGACCTACTTGAAATTTTTGTGTAAATAAATAGTCATTAGAGAATTTGACACCTTTTAAAATTATTATGTTCCCTTTCTAAGTGAAATGGAACTGTAAACTCATTGATGCATTACGGAAATTTTAATTACTATCGTCAGTGGCATGTTTAATCTATGTTGCGTGTTCGATGATGCACACGTATTAACATAATTTTTGTTCACTAGATCGTCAAATTAACTTTATTATGAATCAAACTAAAAGACAAAACCAAATTAGATAATAGTTAAAAAAAAAAAATGTGGAATTCCCTGATACAATTGAAATAAAATATATTGATCAACATAAAATTTAGCAATAAACCTACTTCCACCTTTGTTTTTAATCTTATATTTTGTCTTAAAATATGAAAATTGACTTGTGACTGACATATGCTATTGAGAGTTAATAATGGATGAAGTTCCTTTGTTTTCAATCTTATATTTTGTCTTAAAATACGAAAATTGACTTGTGACTGACATGCTATTAAGATTCAAGAATGGACGAAGTTAGGGAGTAATTAAGGTTTTTCATTGTCAAGGTAAATGAATTATGAAATTGAAATTTCCGAGTTAGTTGTGTAGAATATTCCTATTCTCAAAGTTATGAATTTTCCAGTTTGTACAATAGAATGAGCTCTCTATTCCAACAATGACGTCCCAGCCCTTTAATTTCCGGGACGTCTTAGTATTAGTATTTTTAATTGCACCTTGTTTAATTATACTGAAGGTTCTTCAATCTTTGCACATTGTTAAACTTGTGTCCTCAATATTCTTTTATCGCATGCTTGCCTTTAATCTTCCATCGATTAGAACATTCCTAATGATGATTTTGTCCACATAATCTGTTAGGAAAGCTAAAAAGATTTATTTATTTTTCATATATTAAATGATAAAAAAAAGTGAAAAATACGAAGTTCAATGCAATATTATCACTCATATCAAAGTATGACAGTTCCCGTGAGTTTGCGAAGGTAGCTGGATTGTTGATCTCACTACATAAAATTATTTCAGGTGAGTGATGCAAAAGTTCGCATAACTATTTAAATTGTTCGTGATAATATAATAAAAGTTTGCGAGGTGGCTTTCGAGTTCTTAGTGAGTCTCTATCTCAAAAATAATAATAATTATTATTATTATTATTAATTTTTTTAGCAAATTTTAATGGTAATAGTGTTAAAATGGGACCACGAAATGTATCCAGCTGAACTGTCTGATCCAATCCAGTCAGGTTTGACATCGTAGAAAGGAGCACAAAGCCTTGTTTGACATGTTGGGCAATTTCAATTATTGCAAGAATAAATTTACCAATCCAAGCAATTAATTAGAACGATCAACTATGCAAATAAATAATCCAAGCAAAAACAAGAAATGCAACACCAAATTTTTAAGTGGAAAAAACCCTCCAATGTAGAGGGAAGAAAACGCAACTCCGGCCAAAATCCACTATAATAATTAATATAAATTACAATATTCAAGTTTATACCCCAAAACTTGAATTCTCCACAAATTGGAAATATCACAATAATCTATCTTTAAGACAACAATTTATCTCATCAAAAATCAATAATTTGATCAACCTTGTGAGAACCCAATTTGAATACAAATCCAAAATATATCTTAGAGAAAATTCCAATAGAGAAGAAAAATAATCCTGTGTGATACCTATTGACACACTAAAATTGCAGCCAAAATCAAATAGCCCAAAGAGTGAAACCCAATTGGGGAGTCCAGGATAAAGATCCAAATAGGATTATTAATGAATGCAGTGGAAGCCCACGAACACAGTAACATCATCGCCCAAACTTGCAAGACGCCCAGAATCTAAGTGAATGGAGTGTCCTACGGTCGCCCAGAGCGGTGACTCTGTTCTCGTCCAAACCTTCGAATCGCCCAGGATCTTAGCAAATATAAAATATTATGGTTATCCAAAATAGCAATTATTGAAGTAGTTATTGAATAATCTTATCACATTCCACGATTCAAGGACCCCAGTTGAAGGCGGTTAAACGACAAAGAGTAATGGCAGCAGTTAGAGACGGCAGTTCCACGACTAGTTAGCCACCATAAAGAAAGTGGGTAGTTATAAAGCAATCAAG
>NC_036246.1:26206631-26240227 GCF_002742605.1 Olea europaea var. sylvestris
TGATGAATTATATATGTCGAGTTTAATCTAATTTTCTCAAATTCAGAATTAAACCACCAAGTTCACACAAATTAAGTGCACATTAATTGTTGAAATAAATAAACCAATATAATCCATTCAAATATCCCATCGAACTAATAATTCAAAATCATGAAATAGCAAGTTTAATAATAATTACATGGTTCATCGATCACCTTGTTGCAAAAATCTAGCCTATCATGATAAAAATAACGAAATCTAACAAAGTATGAATAAAATACATCACCGGGTTATCAAAACTTGAAGAAATTTTGTAAATCTCGCATCAATTCTTGTTCTTGCCTTCAAATCCACTCCATGATGAATGTTTTTGCCTCCCAAGTCGTTCGTGCGGCTTCTGGATATTTTGTTGCTATTTAAACCCGTCCAAATTAGGTTACCAAAGGAGTTGCAATCATATAAGGAAAATGCAAAAATCGGCAAAAAATTATACCTATACGACCGCGTAGGCATAACCTATACGACCGCATAGGCATACGAAAAATGGCATTTTTAATCCCTGGAGGGTCACTCGCGACCGCATAGGTTTTATCCTATGCGACCGCATAGTTGATCAAACTTCTGATTTGAGTCATTTTGATCCTCAAGTTTCATTCCTTCACTTCTTGACCTCCTCTCTTGTTTCTAATTGTTCCAATGTTCCATTATAACTTCCAATTGGTGCTTGGTTTGATCAATTGCTTGATGTGTTCATCGGGTCAACTTTCAGATAATTGCAATTTGGTCCCTGGATTTCCATTTTGCTCCAATTTGGTCCTTTTTTGGTTCTTTTCTCCTGAATTCCACCATTTCCATAGAATTACCTACATTGCATGAATTTGACAAAGTTAAGTAACAACTCAATCATTTTACTTGTATTTAAGTCATGTTTGTGATGTAAATAAGTGTGCAAAAATACACTTATCAAACAGCCCTACTTTTGAGCCAGGGTAAAAACCAGGCTCAAAGATAGGTAGGGATGGTAACGGGGCGCCCGTGAGGGGATGGGGCAACTTTTTGCCTCGTTTAATTTTTTTTTTTAAATTTTCAAAGTTTCGAATTATGTTATTATTAGAGAATAAAATACAAATTTAAAATGGGTTTTTAACGAGTGAATTGTCTAGAAATAAAATTATTTTTAATCTCTTTTTTAATCTACCTTGTCCCACCAACCCGTTTGGGGCGGGTTTTTTTGCTATCACTACTCCAATAGGGGGGGCGCAACACCTGGTTTTTAACCTGGCTCAAAGGCTTTTTTCAAATGAAGAAGGATGAATTGCTTTGATTTTATCAAATCACGAATGCTCTAATTTGGAATGTAAACAAGAACAAGATGGACAGATAGAGTTTGGGATTGGTACTAGGCTGTGTTGGGCTAAGTTAGATTTTTTTGGCTTATTTCTTTTTTTGAAGTTTTAATAATAATTGTACTTTTTGTAGGTTGATTATTATATTACTGCACAAAATCACCCATTTTTCACAACACTTGTGATGTGGTTTCTATGTAGATATTCTTGTTGTGTAATGTGGTGCTTTGATGCTATACTAATGTTGTATGTTGTTTAAAATATTTCTGTGCATGTATTAGATATTATGTCATTTTTAATTGAATAACGTTGTTATATAAGGTTGAGGTCATTCAATGTAATGTAAGATGAAATGATAGGTCAATTAGATATATGGATATGAAGCCTACTTTGTTGATTTTATCATTTAATGCTATATTATACGAGAATCATTGACACTTTGTATAGATATCATTATTCTTTCTAATGACCCACTAATACTGGAAGATTATGAAGAACACGATTGACATGACTTTTGAGTAGTTAAAATAAGCTTTTGAAACTCGTAACTTACTTTTGACTCGTTTGACTAATTTTCTTAAGTTCTTCTTCTAGTTAAAAGCGCTTTAAAAAGAAGCTAACACCATGATTTCCTCTATAAAAGCTCTTCCAAAAAATGAAACTCTTTTAAAAATTGATTTCCAAATTATAATTAAGTTAACTTTTGCTCTTTTACAATAAGTAGAAGCGAAAGTCCTACTAAATGGTCATTAAGTTTTCAACCAAAAAGTTGTGATGATTTTGAGGCACTCTTTTATAACCTCATGCCTATTTTGGATTGAGTAATACTATTTATCTTTCAATAATTCAAAGATATGAATTTCATGTCCCCATATTTAATTGAATATATCATTAATATCACAATATTACAATATAATGATTATGACTGATAAATAGCATTATTTATTTGAATTCCATCATGTCATGAGAATTACTATTTAAATCTTAAACTTTTGTCGGGAGAATTCATATAAAATTTTGAAACTATATTAGGAAAGTTTATAAAACAAAGTTTAATTTATGATTTTGCAGAAATTTCTTACAAATAGCATAAAGGGTGCTTCATTTGTTCTCTATCTCCAAATTTTAAAGTGGTCCTTCGGGTTTTATTTTATTTTATTTTATTTTTTTTCTTTTTTAGTTTCCAATATTCTACAAAACGATTTCTACTTTAATATTCTCACGACATGATCTACTAAATTAATTATTTCACAGTTCAATTATAAAGAAAATTACCTCAAAGCGTGACTAATTCATAAATTTCAATTCACTGACCAACTCTACAAGCTTCCAAATTCCTTGATCTCTAAGAATTTTCTTCATCTTCAAGCTTCAAACCTTCCAAGTTTTCTTTAGCATCTTCCAAGTTATGATTCTCGAATGGACACTAATTCCAAGAGCTGATTAATTTTGCAGCTGTGCTATAGGCACAGGCTCGAGAACCGACAAAAAAATAGGGGATTCAGGTGATGCCACCTCAGCCCCCGATTTCAACTTCATTTTTCTTTTCAGATTCAAGGGTCGAGGTGTTGCCACCTCGGCACCCTGAATTTTGATCTGTTTTTGAGGTGGGACAACTTGCATTTTCCTTAATTTTGAGTTAAACCGGACGAGAAAATAATTTCTCTCTCGCTTTGTAGATTTTTCCATGGCAGTCTAGAAATATTGACCAACCCATGCCCTATAACTATTTTACTAAGTTTAGGACTACCCCTGTCTACAAGAGTATTTTGCCTCCTTCATATATCAGTCCCTGGACTTTCATTACTAGTGCAATTAAGTCTGACACTTTAAGAAGCTATAAAATGGGCCTGATCGGATTTATATAATTTCAACTCCAAATATTGAGCCACAGTCAAGTCGATCCAAGATTGTTTAAGATAATTATAATTTTCAGATCATTCCACTGAGAGGAAAAAACTGAACTCTTAAATTTTATAAAATTCCTTGCAATTACATCCTCTTGACTCATCCACTATGTTTTATCCACGTCGAAAGTTGAATAATTAGATCTGGGCTAAAATAATTGTTCGCCCTTCTAATTATTTTATCAATCAAGCTATCTTTTTCTTTAAGTTTCTTGATGATGCAATTACGGAATAATGATTCCAGCATTCCTAAATATCGAGCTCAGATTTAAAGTACTCTTCAAAGAAGAATGTGAGCAAAATCATTAACCTATCGAACATGATGATACATTTCAAAAACAAATATGTGCCTACTGCTTAGATTCTTCTCAACTCTCAATGTACTGAGATATTTGATCGTATAACTTGATCTCACTTATTGGCACATCAAAGAACATCGAGTTCATGAATATCATTTACAACCCACAACGGATTTAGGTGACCGTAAGACAATCAAATGAAAATTAATTTTTGTGTGCGGCCATGCTAGAGAAATTATTCTACACCTAGTGGTCATGTCTGATGCCTTTGAGATATACTCAGTGTACTAGTTTCAATACTCAAGACAGAACTTTCTCTATGATAAACTACATAACTTGATTGGTAGTATCTGACCACCCTAGAACAAATTAAATCTTGATTAAAATATGAATATTATTTATCCATGCTTCTCAACACAAACACGTTGCTCATATCATCACAAAGGCGACTTGAAAGCACTTAATCGCATGCTCATAGTTATAAATGCAATAAATATTTAAATCTAACCTAAACAATTAAAACATATCTATTTAATACAATCCAAAAATGTCAATAATTTTGTCATGTCCTAATTACTATTAAGAACAAATCCCAACAATATCCCACTTGTCCTAAAGTGTGTGTTATAGATTGTGTATTCTCATGATTTTCACGTANTGGGCTAAAATAATTGTTCGCCCTTCTAATTATTTTATCAATCAAGCTATCTTTTTCTTTAAGTTTCTTGATGATGCAATTACAGAATAATGATTCCAGCATTCCTAAAGATTGAGCTCAGATTTAAAGTACTTTCCAAAGAAGAATGTGAGCAAAATCATTAACCTATCGAACATGATGACACATTTCAAAAACAAATATGTGCCTACTGCTTAGATTCTTCTCAACTCTCAATGTACTGAGATATTTGATCGTATAACTTGATCTCACTTATTGGCACATCAAAGAACATCGAGTTCATGAATATCATTTACAACCCACAACGGATTTAGGTGACCGTAAGACAATCAAATGAAAATTAATTTTTGTGTGCGGCCATGCTAGAGAAATTATTCTACACCTAGTGGTCATGTCTGATGCCTTCGAGATATACTCAGTGTACTAGTTTCAATACTTAAGACAGAACTTTCTCTATGATAAACTACATAACTTGATTGGTAGTATCTGACCACCCTAGAACAAATTAAATCTTGATTAAAATATGAATATTATTTATCCATGCTTCTCAACACCAACACATCGCTCATATCATCACAAAGGCGACTTGAAAGCACTTAATCGCATGCTCATAGTTATAAATGCAATAAATATTTAAATCAAACCTAAACAATTAAAACATATTTATTTAATACAATCCAAAAATGTCAATAATTTTGTCATGTCCTAATACTATTAAGAACAAATCCCAACAATATCCCACTTGTCCTAAAGTGTGTGTTATAGATTGTGTATTCTCATGATTTTCACGTAATAAAGGATTGGCGGGATTCTATGCATTAACAATCTTGCGAATCAATGGAATCATCACATTCTTATGATGGACCATTGTTCTCAAGAAATGATACTTTTGTTCTGTGTTTCTCCCTTCGATGTTTTTTAGGGGGTGTATTCAATTGAAACTTTTAACGATTTTTTGGGATTTAAAATTTTTAGAGGTATTCAATTGAAACTTTTAGAGACTCTCTAAAAGTTACGGTGCATTCAATTAAGACTTTTATAAATTTTTAAAAAGTTTCTAAAAATTACTGTGTATTTTTAGAAGTCTCTATAAGTTTTGGGTTATTTAAATTTTAATGACTTTTTATATGGGAAGAAGAATGAGAAGGAAAAGAGGAATTGTGGGAACTAACGCCTCATATATGAGAATTCCACACCTGATCCATGTCAATTCTATTTCTAATGAAAGTCCACAAAAAGTTTATAAAAAATTTAAAATGAAAATCCATAAAAATCTATAAAAGACTTCCACTAATTCCATATAAATCTATAAAAAACACACGAGAGTCATCATTTAAAAAAAATTCATCAAAGTCTTTAAAAGTTTCAATTGAATACACCCTTAGGCTCTTTAACACAATATGACATGAAGGCTTGTGCTGACATGGTGCCATCTCTAAATCTGCAAGGAATTTCCAGAGCTAGACAGGCTCCTTGGCTGTTTCACAAGTTGTCATGTATTTAGCCTCCATTAAGAATAAACACAAATCCAACACCGACTTTCTCGAATCCTTGTCTGATTGAAAATTACAGTCTCTCCAACCTGAATACACAAGTGCATCTTTTGGTCCCTTTATGTCTAAACTTCACTCTTTTTGCATCAATCGCCGTTAGATTGGGGATTTAGTCTACAAACATCAATATACCAGAAAATAAAGTAGAAATTTGCTCAATTAATTTTAATTGAAGTAAATTTAAGAATCTAAATAGGCATGTAAAATATATTTCGCGAACACCCATAAACATTACTTTTGCTAGTCCCGAGCAACCATATACTCAATGACTCTAACATGTACAAAAACAAAGAAAAAATCACTTAAGTAGATAGTTTATCACGAAGATTTCACGTTCCGAATTGAACAATTAGTACATAGTAATCTCCCAAATAATGATACCAAAAGAATTTAACTTATCCTATGCTTGGATAGTGTGTTTGTGAATAGCAACTCCAATTATGACCTAGGTCCAGCCAAAATTGCATGAAAGATAAACTTTCAAATTAGTTCCATCCCGATCATTAATGGTCAAAATTTTTTTTATTTTTATTTTTTTTCTTTTCGACTTGTGAGAGATGCACCACTCCAAACTTAGAATTAATGTCTTTCTTGAAGTGTTATTTCTATAGTTACTCTCAAATCACTCATTATTTCTCATTCAAGTTTGGTTGAGTTGAACAAATAAAAGTAACTAATAGACACAAATATTCTTTGTAATTTTGAGTATCTAAAAATTCAAGCCTACAATAGGCAAGTCAAACATACTAGTTATCTAGATCCCCAAATTACTCTCCTACACTTGGTCATGATTCATGCTAGATAAAACTCCCTAGTCAAACCAGACTCGAACCAAATTGAGTAATTCGATTTCATTATTCTTAGGTTAATTACTTGAATAGATACTAGAATTGAGAATCGACGAATTTGGTTTAATTTCCGATTCTAGACTAAGAACTGAGGGACCAGATTTTTCTAATTTTTTTAATATGGAATATGCTAAATTATTTGAATTTAAAAAAAAAAATCTTTAACTAGCTAATTAAATGATTAACTACAATTTGAGGAAAGAGTGCGGAAAAATGTTTGGATTATGAAATTATGTATTTGAATATTGAAGTTTACACAAAAATGTATATAAGACAGTAGAATCCATATGGAAATCATGTATTTAAATAAATTAAAATTTCTAAACTCATAACCTTCTTACAGTATGTAGAGATTGGCTGATTCTTCTTACACTTCTTTTTTGTATATTCATTTGTCTCACTTTGATGAATTATCTGGACTGTCTTCCCTAATGACCTCCTACCTGACAGTACTTGTTAGTCCCATGGATTCTTTAAAGATCCGTACATAAGTTTGTATATAGAAATAAAAGTGTATGAAGACATGGTTAAAACATAAAGTTTTATTCAAATAAAGAAGGTTTAAGAGTTATAAGGAACTCTTAAAATTATTTAATTACATGAAAGATCTAAGAATGGATCCACTATCTTTGAGGGTTTAGCCTCGAAGTGTATACATCAAGAATTCTAGATAAAGTTTTTGTTTAGAATTTTTCCTCCTCCTCTTCTTTCTTGAAGTCCTCCTTTTATAGTAGATTTGAAAGATTCCTCTTACTTCTCATTGGATACTTTGTCAATATCAACAGTTTTTCTTTTGCATAAAGCAAAAGTAGTAATAAAGTAATATGACAATTTTCCGCGTTTTTCAAAAGCAAGTATCTCTTTTTCAAAAGGTTGGTGCCATTTTGTCAAAAGTAGATGCTCCATTTTTTTCAATCTGATTGGTCCTCTTGATTTTTACTTTCGGTGAAAACCCCACTTGGCTCATCATCTTCTGTCTGTGAACTTTTTCCTTTGTCTTTTTCTTGAATTTTATTACACCATTGACATTCATGATATTTTTCAAGACTTTGTTTCAACGCTTTACATAATTGACCTTGGAAATTTGATGGAACATTGGGCAAATTATAAAAATTCTTTTCAAAATTGCAAAGAATTTTTATTCCTTCAATCTGGATTGGTGATCTTGTCTTGCTGGTGACCAAGATAAAATTTGGTGAATAATTTACCTTGATTTTTGATTCATTGTTAAAAGATTTTAATCCCGTTAAAATTCTTTGATAAGAGAGATTTCTCCATTCATGAAGTGTTTTCTCATTAACACATTAAATTTGTCCTTCAATTGGTTTATTCAGAATCACTTCTAGAATAGTCTTGATCTGAATATGGTGATATCTTTTGATTAGAAAACCTTCATCATTCCAAAAAGGAATCGCACTATTGATCTTCAACATCATTTGTAGTTTCTGGTCTTTAATAATAATTTTTTTAAAAATCCTTTAGGACTTTAATCAAATTGTTATCAATCATTTTGATCTCTTCCATTGTTTCACTAAGGATTATCATTTTTATCAATCCACAATGAAATGCTGTCTGTACCCTTGTAGGATCAGCTCCTTCAAAGAAAATAAACTGTCCAAATTTCTTTTCAATTGTTCCATAGTATCCTTTTTCTGGAACATAAGCTGCAATAATTCTGGCTTCTTCTTCAAATTGAAGAAAACCATTCATTGTAATTCCACTTAAGAATGGACTTTCTTGTGGTTTTGGAATTTTTCCTATTCTTTTGAATCTGTTTGGAATAGATTCATTTTTAGAATGGGATTCAACTGCATCTTTGAAAGATATCAGTCTAATTATTTGGTTTTCAATTGGTGGTGGTCTGAAAGATTGGATTGGCAATCTAGGTCTTGCTCTTGAATTTGAATTTTGACAATAATTTGGTCTCAAATGAATATTGTCATATTCAAAAAGTTGTTTGTATGGCATTGGACTTTGGCCTTTATTTTCACAAAAATCTGAAAATGGTTTTTGGGCTTCTGTATAAGTTTTGAAACTTTTGTATTTATAGGGCTTTCCTTTTACAAGTGGTTCAACTTGAGCCCAATTTGTGTTAAATCCTCTTTGTGGTCCATCAAAAATCACATAGTATTTTGTTCTTGCAATAGATGTATTTACACCAACAAGTGGTAAATTTTCAAGATTTTCTTGAGTTTTCAACTCTTCTTTTGGATTTTGAATATCCATTTGTTCTTGTGAATACTCAGGCATAATATGCTCTACTATATGTATTTGGGTTTCTGGTCCTTAAGTTTTTTGCTCTTTTTGTGGAATTTGAATTTCCTTATGTTCTTTAGAACACTGAGCTTGAAAATGCTCTTCTTGAGTGTCTTCCTCAGGACTATATTTTCATCGCGATCAGTCTTGCTGATTTTGACTTCTTCTGTTTAGGGTTATTTTTTATTACTCTCCCCCGTTGAAGCAGAAGTTGTTTCTTGTTTAAATTTAAGAAGTCTGTCTAGCTTCTTTTTCAAAATTTTTACCTTTTGCTGCTTTGTTGAGATTTCAATTTCTTCCATCTCAATTTGCATTTCCAGGTCTGCAATTTGATCTCCAATGTTTGTCATTTTTACCTGTAATTGCAAATTCTCTAGTTAACGTATCAGCAAAAGAATTATTTTTCCCTTTTATAATTTCAATTTTGAAATTATAATGACTAAACCACATTTGCCATCTGACAAGTCTTCCTTGTTTGTAATCTGGATGTACCCGATGCTTCATAAATGAATTACAAGTACTTGAGTCAGTTCTAATAATAAATTATCAGAAATAATGTACAGTCTGAATTTCGTTATAGCTTTTTTCATAGATAAAATTTCTTTTTCATTTATGTGATAATTCTTTTCTATTTTAGAAAAAATTCCAGAAGCATAAGCACATAATTTTTCTTCTCCTTGATCTTGGAGATCATGAGCTTTTAAAACTGCTCCCCAATGTTCTCGAGATGCATCAGTTTCAATTATCATTTTATCCCCTTCTTTTGGATGATATAATGATGGTAAATTTTTTATTTTAGATTTGATTTTTTCAACATAAAGAGTATTTTCTTTAGTCCAAATCCATCTAAAATCTTTCTTAAGTTTTTTCTGTAATGGTGTTCTCATTTTTGCTAAATTCTTAATAAAAGATTCTGCATAAGTGAGATATTCAAGAAATCTCATTAATTGTTTTTGATCTTGAATTTAATTTGGAAATTCATTAATATGAGTAAGGATATGAGGTTTAAGTTGCTTATAACCATTAGTTATATCTAATCCAAGATATCCAATTTTTTCTTTGAATAATTATGCTTTCTTTTCAGTTAACACAATTCCTGCATTATTTGCTTCTGGTAAAATATTAATTACATTTTTTTCATGTTCCTCTTCAATATCTAAGAATACCAAAATGTCATCAAGGTAAACACAACAATATTTGCCATGTTTCTTAAAAATATTATCCGTATGTCTTTGAAAAATAACAGGTGCCTGTTTTAAACCAAATGGTACTACTTTCCATTGATAGTGTCCTTGTGGACAACTAAAAGTTGTAACATGTCTTGCTTCTTGATCAAGTATAACTTGCTGATGAAAATTGTAGAAGACTTTGCATATTTGGAATTAAATATCCATCAATCTTAGTAATTTTGTTGAGTTGAGAATAATTAACTACCATTCTTGTTTTTTCACGTCTTTTTTCAGATTCTTTTCTTACCATAAAAACTGGTGAAGAAAATTGGGATTTACTTGCTTCAATCAATTTTAATTCAATTAATTCTTTTATGTGGATTGAAAATTCTTCTCTATCTTTAGGGCTATAAGCCATTGCTTTAGCTCTAACAATAGATGTTTTAAATTAATCAAGTAATTCAATTGTTGCTGTCATATTTCCTTTACTCTTTTGAGAGTCTAAAGGATTTTCTGAGCAACAATTTTCTAATAGTTTTAAAATTTCCTCTGTTTGAGAATTTGTTCTAAAACTTTGTTTTTCTTCATTAATAATAAAATATAACTCTTTTGAGCTATATTTTCACTTGAATTTCTTTTGAAATTCTTCTTCTTATTATCAATTTTCATTGTATTCAAGAATTTTTCTTGTAAAGTATTCATGGCTAAGGCTTTCCTTTGTTTTGGAATCCATAACCTTTTTCCATTAAGTGTAAAGCTTATATATTCAATTCCATCTATGAATGGATGATATAACTGATAGAAGTTATTACCAATTATATAGTTAATACCAGTTTCCAGTTGGTAAACTTGATGCGAACCCCGTATCAACGTTGACTACGAAACCTATAACGAGATTGACGAATTCAAGAAAACCAAATTAATCCAAGAGTTTAGGATTAATCCAAAAGAAAGTCGAACCAAAAAACCCAATAAGAACGACGCTTGACGCTTGAAAGACCCCTTGATCACACAATCCAAGAATTAAATCCGGTTGTCTAAACATCACAAGTTAACACTTGATAAATTCGAAATTGTTCAATGAAGAACAATGAAGAGAAGACAATACGCTTCACTTTAAGTCAATATCAAATATGTCAAAAGGTGTTACAATTGAATGAAAACTTCTATTTATACTAAACCTAAAAATTAGGTAAAAATCGTGCAAAAGTCGAGCATAATTTCCAAAGTATGAAAAAGAATCAAAAACTAACAAAATATGGAAAAATATCAAAAATAGGAAATTCGCCCAAAAATTGGCCTATGCGACCACACTGTACATTTTCATGCGGTCGTATGGTTCAAACAAGATGCCTCATTTGAGTTTCGGTAGACCACTATACAACCGTGAGTGTGTATGCTTGCGCAACCGCACAAGCTTAAAATTTCCCTCCGGTTTCGACCTTCGATATTAAATTGATCCAAATTGATTCGGCCTTCGACTCGAACATAAAATTCGCTCCATTTTGAGTCCCGAACATGGTGTCTTCAATCGTTGCCTTGACGAGCAATCTCATTGCTTCGTTGACTCGTCTCGTCTTCGATTGCATCATCGGTCCGCCATCGACTATCAACGAGTCTCGTCTCGCACTTGCCTTCCTTGGGCTCTTGCCTTTGTCGGGCTCGACTCCTAGGTCATATCATCCCCTCCCTCTTCAAAAGGATTCATCCTCGAATATGAACCTGCATCAAACAGAGAGAGATTAAATACATTAAAAGTAGCCAAAATATTATACTCACCTGGAAGGTCCAACTTGTATGCATTATCGTTTATCTTTTCAATAACTTGAAATGGACCATCGCCCCTTGGTTACAATTTGGACTTCCTTTGCTCCGGAAATCGCTTCTTCCTAAAGTGCACCCAAACCCAATCTTCTGGCTCGAATGTCACGCGCTTCCTACCTTTGTTCGCCTGCGACACAACCAACTTACTTTTGTTTTCAATTTGCGCTTTTACCTTTTCATGGAGTGATTTAACCAATTCTGCGTTCTTTTTGCCATTTAAATTACCGCGTTCATTCACAGGTAAAGGAATTAAATCCAAAGGAGTTAGTAGATTAAAACCATATACAATTTCAAATGGAGAATATGACGTCGTAGAGTGAACAGCTCGATTGTATGTAAATTCAACAAATGGTAGACATTCCTCCCAACTTTTCAAATTTTTATTGATTACTATGCGCAACAATTGTGTCATGGTCCTATTCACTGCCTCGGTTTGCCCATCCGTTTGTGGGTGGGAAGTTGTGGAAAATAGTAATTTAGTGCCTAACTTACCCCACAAAACTCTCCAAAAGTGACTTAAAAATTTGACATCCCGATCCGAGATAATGCTACTAGGAACCCCATGTAAACGCACAATCTCTTTAAAAAATAAGTCAGTAATGTTCGTGGCATCGTCCGTTTTGTGACATGGTATAAAATATGTCATTTTGCTGAACTTATCTACAACCACAAAAATAGAATCCCGACCTCTCATAGTCCTAGGTAAACCTAAAACAAAGTCCATCAAGATATCAACTCAAAGCTCACTAGGTGTAAGTAAAGGTGTGTACAAACCTTGACGTAAAACCTTAGACTTAGCCCTTTTACAACCTATGCATCGACTACAAATTCGCTCAATATCACTTTTCATCTTAAGCCAATAAAAATGCTCCTTCAATACATCTAAAGTCTTTTGAACCCCAAAATATCCCATCAACCCACCACTATATGCCTCCCTTACTAACAACTCCCGAATAGAACAATTAGGAACACATAACCTATTTTTCCGAAATAAATACCCCTCATGCCTAAAGAACCTATCAACCGCCCCTTTAATGCATGACAAATAAATATCAGAAAAATCAACATCTTTTTCATACAGTTCCTTAATATGTTCAAACCCAAGTAACTTAGAATCAAGAGTAGTTAGCAATACGTACCTTTGCGACAACGCATCCGCCACCACACTTTCCTTACCTTGCTTATACCGAATGACGTATAGAAACGTCTTAATGAATTCGATCCACCGCGCATGCCTCTTGTTCAATTTACCTTGTCCCCGCAAGTGCTTTAGTGACTCATGATTGGTGTATATTACGAACTCCTTTGATCATAGATAATGTTGTCAAGTCTCCAAAACTCGAACAAGTGCATAAAATTCTTTGTCATAAGTAGGATAATTTAAAGTAGCTCCACTCAATTTTCTCGCTGAAATATGCAATAGGCCTCCAATCCTGCATTAAAATTGCTCCAATCCCCCAATCCCTATTCCTGATGTATCACACTCAATCTCAAATGTTTTGTCAAAGTTAGGTAATGTCAAAACAGGTGCTTCGCACAATCTACCTTTAATAGTATTAAATGCGAGTTCCTGTTCATCACCTCAAAAAAAAACCTACACTCTTTTTAACTACTTCCATGAGTGGTGCGGTGATAGTGCTAAAATCTTTCACAAAACGCCTATAAAAACTAGCCAAAATATGAAAATTCTTAACTTTCGTTATGCTTTTATGTGTCGACCACTCTCTAATAGCTTTTATCTTTTTATCGTCTACTTCTACCCCATTAGCACTCACCACAAATCCAAGAAATATAACTCTATCCGTACAAAACGTGCATTTCTTAAGATTAGCATAGAGTTGCTCTTTCCTTAAAACAATTAGCACATTTTAAATATTCCAAATGCTCTCCTAGATTTTTGTTATAGATTAAGATGTCGTCAAAATAAACTACAACAAATTTTCCTATAAAAGCATCTAAAACATGATTCATTAAGCGCATAAAAGTGTTAGGTGCATTTGTGAGTCCAAACGGCATAATCAACCATTCATATAAACCATATTCAGTTTTAAAAGCTGTTTTCCATTCATCACACTCCCGCATACGAATTTGATGATACCCGCTTTTTAAATCAATTTTAGAAAATATGTAAGCACCATATAATTCATCAAGCAAGTCATTTAACCTAGGTATAGGGTGACGATACTTTACCGTTATGTTGTTGATAGCCCTACAATCAACGCACGTTCGCCATGTTCCATCCTTTTTTGGCACAAGTAAAATCGGTACCACACAAGGATTCATGCTTTCCCTCATATATCATTTGCTCATCAACTCCTCCACTTGCCTTTTGAAGCTCCTTAGTCTCATCAGGATTACTTCAATAAGCCGGTCGATTTGGAATGATAGCTCCGATTATAAAGTCAATTTGATGTTCAATGCCTCGAATAGGCGGCAATCCACTTGGTGCATCCTCCATAAATACATCGTCAAATTCCTGCAACAAGGACTTAACCAAACTAGAGAGGGATGAGTTAGATTCCTCAAAATTGAGGAGTGATTCCTTATAAACAAACAAGATCATCTCTTTTCTCTCAACTACCGCCCTCCTCAAATCACTTTCTTTTGCAAAGAAATTCGCTCGTCTTTTCTCTCTTCTCTCGGAACACTCTCTTTCTTTTCTCTCTTGTGATTGCTCTCTCTTTTTCTCTCTAATAGCTATCTCAACATTTTCTCTCTTTTTCTCTAACTCTCCACTTTCTCTCTTTTTTTCTAACTCCTTGGCTCTCCTCTCTTCCTCACTTCTCAATTTTAATTGGTACTCATAGACTTGCGACGGTGTTAATGGCACAAGAGTAATGGTCCTTCCATCCTTAATGAAACTATATCGATTTTTGTACCCGTCATGCATAGCTTTCCTATCGTATTGCCATGGTCGCCCCAATAAAATATGTCCCGCTTGCATTGGCACCACATCACACACTAACTCATCCTTATAACTCCCAATTGATAAATTAATTAACATTCTTCGATTCACCCTCACCTCGCCACTCTCATTCAACCGTTACAATTTATAAGGTCTCCGGTGTCTCAACAATGTTAAACCCATCTTTTCTACAAGAGATACGCTAGCTACATTAGTGCAACTACCACCATCAATTATAACACTACATACCATATTGTTGACGTGGCATCGAGTGTGGAAAATGTTCTCCTGTTGCAACTCCAAGTCATCTGCTTTGACGTGAGTAGTAAGAGCTCGTCTCGTGACTAGTAGATCCCTAACTGGCCCTTCAACTTTTTCTTCTTCACTAATATCTTCCAACGCTGGCATGTCATCAAACTCGCCATCACTATCGCTCACTATCTCCCCATTATCCCGCAATACCATCGCCCGTTTGTTTGGGCATTGAGAAGTAATATGCCTCGTTCCTAAACACCTAAAACATTTGATGTCTCGATTGCGCGATGGTTGTGCCTCCGATTTTGATATCGGTTTGCTAGCGTTTTCATCCTTACCCTTTTGCCAATCACTTTTACCTCTAGGTGTAGCCCCGTTTTTGTTGTTGTCATCCCACTTCAATTTCCATGTTGAATTAGAATTCGAAGTACCCAACGGTTGCCTAGACGTCCCTTTCCTCTTCAATTGCCTCTCGACCTTCATTGCCATGTAACATGTCCTCAATTTCCACATAGTGTTGCAACTCTTCAACGTTTGTAATATCCCGATTTAACCCATTCAAGAACCGTGCCATGGTAGCTTCCCGATCTTTCTCCACATTAGCCCGAATTATAAGAATTTTCATCTCCTTGTGATAATCCTCTACACTTTTCGACCCTTGATACAAACCTTGCAATTTTTGATGAATTTTCCTATAATAGTGACTCGGAACAAACCTCCTCCTTATCAACATCTTCAACTCATCCCAAGTGCTAATCAGCTTTTTCCGACCCCTACGCCGTGATGTAAGTACTTGATCCCACCAAGATATCGCGTAATCCACAAATTCAAGCACCGCCAATTTTACCTTTTTCTCCTCTGAATAACTATAGCACTCAAAAATCATCTCAGCCTTCCTTTCTCACTCTAAATATGCTTCCGGATCGCTTCTCCCCTTAAATTGTGGAATAGTCATTTTAATACTCCCCAAATTTTCATCTACTTCATCCTCCAAGTTATTCTACCCCGTCTATCCATCCTATCGCCCCTATGCCTCGCTCGACCCGTATCAATGTTATTTTCATCAAAATCATCCTCATTACTATGATACTCATCCCGCCTTCCTCTCCTAAATTCACGTTTACCCGGCCCTCTAGCATTAGACATCTCTACTCGTCCCCAGCTAATATTAGCGATTGTGGTACCTATTTCCGCCATCCATTCCCCTTGCCTATCCACCTTCTCCCTAACATCACCAAGTACCAGTTCAAACCTCCGTATCATGTCTTTCGATGCATTGTTGTCATTACCATTTCGGCTTAAGTTAGAACCTTCTCTTTTCGACATCATGTCACACAAATTGATATGCCTCCTAAATATATCACTTGAAAACACTCATTATGGCTTTTTCCCTCTATTAAACTCACCACTCGGCCTCTTACCACTCAAAGTCTCCCTCCAAGCACTTCAAAGAACTAAGTGAACTACATCAAGTGTTTTACTAGGAATTCAACAAACCGAATAATAACCAAGAACCTGAGACTCGAGGAATTGAATTAGGTGGAATAGATGATTGTTTTGACAAGAATATGTGAATAGACTCAATAGTAAAGTGAAAAATTGGCACAATGGAATAGCCCAAATCACACAATTCGAGAGTTGTTTTTTTTTTTTTTTTGTGCTGGTAGTAAAAACAAGAAATAATAATATCAAAAATTTATTTTTTTGGTGTACTGTACGGATGAACAGTAACCGTACGATGAACAATACTTTTTTTTGACCTTTTGTAAAGAAATATGATTAAATTACCAACAACTCAATTAATGGAAATTGACAATAATTGAACGACACAAGAATGACTCAAACGACGAAGAACAAAAGAACGACGAAGAAGAAATAGAAAGACTTAACGACACGAGGAACGACAATAAAAATTGGGAAGAATGAAGAAAACAAGAAAAGACTTAACAAGTAACGAAAAGATATAACCTTCAATTAATTTGGAGCCTGGCTTTGATACCAACTGATGCGAACCCCATAGCAACGTTGACTATGAAATCCACAACGAGATTGACGAACCCAAGAAAGCTAAATTAATCCAAGAGTTTAGGATTAATCCAAATGAAAGTCAAACCAAAAAACCCAACAAGAACAACGCTTGAAAGACCCCTTGATCACGCAATCCAAGAATTAAATTCGGTTGTTTGAAAGCCACAAGTTAACACTTGATAAGTTTGAAATTGTTCAATGAAGAATGGTGAAAAGAAGACAATACGCCTCACTTTAATTCAATATCAAATATGTCAAAAGTTGTTACAATTGAATGAAAACTTCTATTTATACTAAACCTAAAAACTAGGTAAAAATCGTGCAAAAGTCGAGCATAATTCCCGAAGTATGGAAAGGAATCAAAAACTAACAAAATATGGAAAAATACCAAAAATAGGAAATTCGTCCAAAAATTGGCCTATGCAACCGCACCGTGCAATTCCATGTGGTCGCATGGTTCAAACAAGATGCCTCCTTTGAGTTTCGGTAGACCACCGTGCGACCGCGAGCGTGTATGCCTGTGTGACTGCACAGGCTTAAAATTTCCCTCCGATTTCAGCCTTCGATATTAAATTGATCCAAGTTGATTCGGCCTTCTACCCGAACATGAAAGTTGCTCCATTTTGAGTCCCGAACATGGTATCTTCAATTGTTGCCTTGACGAGCAATCCCATTGTCTCATTGACTCGTCTTGTCTTCTATCGCGTCATCGGTCTACCATCGACTATCAACGGGTCTCGTCTCGCCCTTGCCTTCGTCGGGCTTGACTCCTGGGTCATATCAAAACTGTAGGATAAAAAGTTCTCCATTGGGATTTATGATATCCATTAATCTCAGTATCCAAACCTTTTACTACTTTGGAAGTCTTAACTTCAGATTTATCTGCAATTTTAAGTTTTAAGATTTTCTCAGATGTAACCCAAAATTGTTTAGGTATAATCCATTTACCTGCAGTACATACTGAGGCACCAGTATCAGTGTAAGCATGAATGTTAATTTTTCTATATGCTTCAAAAATTAATTTTATAGGTATATAGATAGAATTAGGATTTGTAATATTTTTACTACTCATCCTCAGATGTTTCTGATTCTGAATGTTCAAATTCAGATTCTGAGTCAAGCAATACAATAATTCTGTATCACTAGGATCTTCTACTAGATAGAAGCCTTTATTTTGAAATGTATTTAGGAGTTTTATCCTTTCCTCATTTCCTTGTCTTGCTGGGGATTCATTAGTATAATGTCTAGATTCATTTCAAAGCCAACATCTGCAATTTTTTTCTTTTGAAGACAAAATTTCTTTTTATCCATAGATTTTTGTTTTTCATATTTTTCCCTTCCCCGTGATTTAAAAAAAAAAAATTCTTTTGAAATTTTTCTCTTTATATGGTTTTTTATATCTTTTAAAAATAGAAATTTTCTTTTTAAAAGATTTTGTTTTATTTTCTTTCTTTTTGGATGGTATACATCCATACTGTCCTGAAATTCTGCTAAGATAATTTTCACAGCATAGTCTAGGATTTCTAGCAACTGCTTGTCTACTATTTCTTACTAAAATACCTTCTTTGCATTTATCTGCTAGAAGAATTCTAGTAAGTGTAATTGTTAGTTCTAAAGAACAATCAATTTTTATATTGAGTTTTGGATCAATGTGATCTTCTTGTTTTGTTATAGCCTTATTAAAACGTTCCATAACCTCATGGTTAAAAAGTTTAGGAAGTTTTCTAATAAATTTTTCAGTTAATTCAGCCCATTTAATTTCAGGACAAATGTAAAAATATTTTGAAAATTCACAAGCTTAATTTTCAAAGCTACACATATCACAAATAGAGATTTTTTCTAAATGATTAAGTGCATTAGCAATTTCAATTGTTGTTCTTTCACTTTTAAAAACTTCATAAGTTTGACCAGTGAATTGTTTATATAATTGTTCAACAATTCTTTTAATAAATTGTGGAATATTATATTGGGAATCATTCCATCTAATATTCTTTACATTATGATCAAATTTTTCCAAAAATGATCTAACATTTCCTCTAGTACTAGCTAGTATATAATTCCAGGAATTGGATTCATTTTTAATAATTTATTTATTAACTATCATGGCTACCATAATATGGCCGTACCATGCATTAATAAATTTTTCTGGTTCAAGTGTACAATCTAAATCTAGAACTGTAACTTGCTGTTGATTATTTCTTTTTGGAACAAATTCAAATTGCAAAAGATTCTGATTTGTTTCTTCACTTATTGGAATAGGTCTAGGATTATAATCTCCTTCAATTCTTTTTCCATCTCCTTTAGGATTAGAACTAGTTGTTTCTTCAATTCTAATTCCTTGTTCTGGTTTAGGTTCTCTAATAAAAATAGGTTCCCTATTTGTAAAATATCTTTCATGAATTACAACTTCTTCATCAGATTTAGAGGAAATTTCTGGTTCACTTAATATTTCAGAGGGTTTTGATTCCTCAGTATTAGATTTTAATGTCATAATATTTTCATTGTTTCCAATATTGATTTTTCTTACAATATTTTCAATTTTCTGTAATTTCGAGTCTTCAAATGAAAGAAGAACATTTAAGAGTTCTAGATCATTGCTAGTCTCATAAATATTTTCAAGATTTTTTTCTGAAATTTGACATTTTAATTTAAAAATTTTATATCAAAATTTCCTTCAGATTTATTTGCTTCTATGTCTTCCCCTTTTTAAAAAATTCCTAAAGAAATTTTTGGAATTTTCTTTTTTAAGGATTTGTCATTTTTAACTCCTGCTATAGTTACAATAGAATGTTTTTTCATAGATTTTTCTGTATTTTCTTGAAAATTTTTAAGATGTATCTTAATTTCTTCAATACTATCTTTTAATGTTTTGATTTCTTTTGAAATATCTGCTATAGACATTTTATTCTTCTCCATAAATGGCTTTAGCCATTTCATTGACTGTTTTACTTAATTCTTTTAATTGTCTACTTTGGCTAGTTTCTGCTTCATCTTCCACTTAACATTTGGAAGTGGTTTTCTATTTAAAGACAAATTCTTAGTAAGAAGTGGTCTTTGTTTTTTAATTAATGGTCTTTGGTCATTAAAATTTATTTTAAAAAATTTTCTGGATGGTTGGATTAACTATTCAAGTTCTCTTTCTTTATGCTCAAGATAATCTGAGAATAAATGATCAATTTTTATGCCTTTTGGTTCTTTAAAAATTGTCATATTATGTTGATTATAAATAGCATAACTAACAAGATATGATATTGAAAAAGGTACATTATTATCTTTGACTAAATCTGTTCTTCCATATTTGTGTACGAAAGATAAAATACCGTCAAAGTTTTGATCATGTAGACTTACTGAAAGTCTAGGATAAACTGTAAATATTAATTTTCCACATGCTAGGTTTCCTTCAAAGAGAACCTAGACATCCTTCATTAGGATTTTGGATTCTTTCATTAATCAAACACATTGAAATGGGTTGATCAATTTTTTTTGATAAGGTGCTTCGAATTTGGATTCGAATTGCTCCTATTGTAACCCAAAAGAGATTCTTGCTGTTATCAAGATCTATCTTTTGTTTAACTTTGTTTATATCTTGTTTAATAAGTAAGGATATTCCTATCTTACCCCACACACACACACACACACACACACACACACACACACATACACATACACACATACATACATACATACATACACACACACACACACACACACACACATACACATACACACATACATACATACATACATACATACATACATATATATATATATATATATATATATATATTGAGAAAAGATTTCTTTAGATTCAATTGTAAGTTTTGTCTTACATATTTTAGCTAACTTTTTGTCAGATATCAAAATTTCCCTTGAGAAATTTCCTTGTGACTCAATCTGTTCACAAATCTAATCATTATGATTGATTGTCATAATTGTACTGTACATATTCTTATATTCACATCTAAATATGAAATCTACAGATATTATCAAGATAGATACATTTATATGTTGGAACTAGGAAGACCTAGTAGAACAATGATTATGACAAAATTACATATGATTGAATCTCTACAAAAATATGAATACAATGTTAAAACCTTTATTTTACACTATATTACTTGTCATCATTAATTATGGAAGTTGAAAACCATAATATATGGAATATGCTAAATTATTTGAATATTTTTTTTTAAATAAAATCTTTAACTAACTAATTAAATGATTAACTATAAGTGCACAAAGACCAAGCCCAAATTGAGCCAAAATGTTTTTTTCCTAAAAATTTCAGTCAAAGCCCAACTTCATTTTACAATTTCACCTAACGATAGCTCATTTTGTCATTTAATTTTAGTTGCTCTTATTTTCAATCGTTCCCCTCTCACAAGTCATGACTTCATCTTTGCTCCTCAAGATCATTGATATTTTAGTGTTATTATTTACTTTTCGATAATTTTAAACATTGGTGAATGGATCTTACAATACAATCTTTTCTTTGTATATTTTTAAATTAGACTATGTTATTCTTTAAGAGTTACGATTGAACACATATTGGTTGAATTAATATGCTTTTGTTGTAAATGTTAATAAATTTAATTATGGTATAGAATCGAACGGAACCAAACTGGTTCAAATTAAAGCCCTATTTGATTCTCATTCTTTGAAAAAAATACATTATTAAACAGTGTTTTGATATCATTTCAACAACACATTATTCAATAAAATAATATTACACGCAAAACCAAAAAATTTTCTTATATTTGAATCACACATTTTCCATCAATATACTATTCAAAAATTCATTTTTATCAAAAGAATGGGGCTCAAACAAGGGTTGAATTTGGACCGTCGATTTCACTTATTAAATACCTAAAAATTCTAGTTCGGTTCGACTATCTTTAGGATCGATCCAAACCAAATAATGTCCCGGCATAGTCATGAATATCAACACTTACCTTATTTATTGCCACTATTTTACTACTCAAGTGTATTTCACATTTTACTTTTTTTCTTTTTTTATTTGTCATTCGAGGATAGGAAGCATCCGCTCAATCATCGTTTGTTTGTAGTCACCAATGCAGGCCACTTCTTCCTATATTTTACTTCTTTCTTCCTAGATTATTGCAAAGTCTTTTTATTGGGAATGATAGTTGGGATCAGATTCTGAGCATATAGTCAACACCTATCTTCAACTTATTATCCAAAATCACTCCTTAGTCCTTACATATACTTACGCACATAATAAATACTTATGTATAGGATCACTTTCATTCGCTCAACCACCTCCAAATTTATTCTAACCAATAAGTTAACTAATTTATCTGTTAAAATAATGATATTATAGTACAAATTGTAACAAAGTTCTATCAACTCAAGAATCCATCCTATTATACAACAATTTCTATAACAAATAGATCTGACTATGTGATCAATGATATTCATAGGGTCGCATAACAACAAGCTTTGACTCACAATTCAACTGTACCATCAAACTTAAAAGATATATTATCCCAGTGTAAGAACAAAAATAAGCTAATGATAGCACATAATCTCCATGTTATATGATGATCTGTTTCAGTGGCATGTCTCCAAGAATTGATAGTGCAACGTAGTTTCACCCTCAAGATTAGAGCGGTTCCACATTCTTGAACGTATGGTAGGTATCTTACAAAACAATCATGAATCAAGTTATTTTAGGATGACAATGTACTAACTAAATTTAATCTAATAAAAGTAAAACAACTACATTATAAATTTAAAATACAATATAAAGGATGAAAATTGAGATGCCTCCCATCACGTGCTTCTTTATAGTCATCAGTCTGAGTTTTTGCCTTAGGTTGCTCAAGTGTAATCAAAGAAGATTTTTGGATCGTTTGAAGGTGTCAATTTCCAATAATCTTTTTATCTCCAACTCCATATTCTATGATTTGTCTCTTTTCTTGAATTTAATGAACGTAACATTTACTTCACGAATATCCTTTTCTTCAACTTCATGCGCGTGTTTACACTTACCAATCATATACATTTTAGTCGTATGTGTAAGTGTTATGCCCTAGATCCAATCGATTTAGGCTGTAAACGCTTTTAATATGTTTAATGCATTTAATTTTGGCGAGATCTATTATTTATTTAAATTAATTTCGTGATAAATAATATTAAATAATAGAATCCGAAGATCCAAGTTTAAGTGAATTGTTAATCACAAGGAGTTGTGATTGTGAGATACAAATTACATATAATTGGATCTTGAATAAACCGTGGTTGTAAGTAATAACGAGATACGAATATCGTTAATACAGCTAGACCATCACGTGTGGCATTTCCTACTTGTGAAGTAAGTAGTTGATTTCACAAGCTAAAGTGTAGTGACACTTAAATGAACACGTGGATATTTTGTTATAGAACAAAACATTGGAGACCCGCTAAGAGATTCCACATGGATAACTATCTGAGTGTCAGTGGTTAATCTCTAACGTTCGGTAATGAAATTGGTCCTACAACTTGAGGTCATTATAGTACCTTATATGAGGACAGTAATATTTTGACGGTGTTGGATGTTGCTCTGCCAAGGGTTGCTAATACGACATCATTCGGGTATGTCAAGAACTATATGAAGGTTGTGAATGATCAATAGAGGATCCGTCACTCTTAGATAGTAAGAGATTGTGATCTACATTTCGTTCAATTAAGTCAATAACGAAATCCTTGACCAAGGTGTACATATAAGTCGAAAAGGAGTTTTCGACTCATATTGACTAAATAGAAGAATGAAAGATATGATCGATAATCGAGATTGACACACTTCCATATCTCGTAGTTGATCGGATCATATTGACGAATGGATTATAATTTCATGGTAAACGAACAGTTTTGGTTTTGTCATACCACGTGACATTTCCCGTCACATGTGTTGCCCTGATATATTGCTAGATGTCAATTTGGGATGACGAGTGTGAATCTGTGATAAATTAAAAGAGTGTTTAATTTATCAGTTTTGATTAGATCAAAATAATATTTCACGTCGTTAGGTATCGTGGTCGGGAACCTAATGGGTCGCACACAAAAGAGAATTGAAAGATTGCAAATTTCCAATTGATTAATTTAACAATCGTTGGATAAATTAATTAATTGGATTTGTTATTTATATTCCCGAATTAATTAATTGGATTGATTAATTCATGGACTGGGTTTAATTAAATGGATTAATTAAACAATGGACCGGATCGGACCGAACCCGTTTGGATTTATATAAATACATTACTAGGGTTTGAGGTCCATAAGATTTTCGTTATTCTTGCTGGCACAAGAGAGAAAATCCTAACAGTTGCAGTCTATTCTCTGTGTGGATTTCATTGGAGGCTGGACAATTGGACAGCTGTGGGAGGCAGATTCAAGCTGCTGGAAAGGAATAACGCGAAGGAGTTTGCAAATTAAAGAAAAGGTATATTTCTTATTACAGTTTTTATCTAAATACAAAGCTGAATCCTGAATGGGAATTGAAATTTGTTAAATTCCGTTGTGCATGTTTAAGTAAATTCCCCATAGTATGTTCACATTTATCCACTTCCTCAATCTTGGCGACTTACTATCTTTTACTTGGACTGTTGGCTTAGCTCCTTAAAACCTCTTGAAAAAGCTTCTTCTCCTCCTCCTCCTCCTCCTCTTACTTTTTATTTTATTTTATTTTATTTTATTTTATTATTTTTTAACTTCTTTAATGTATCTATTTCATAGGTTGTTTAGTTAGGAGGTTGCGATTTTGCAGCATTTCAAGAAGTATGAAATACTTCTCTCTTATCTTGCACCCTTAATGTCAATAAGCACATTAACACATAAGTAAGATCATCGATTGTGGGGAAAAAAGTGTTGACCTAAGACAATAGGAGTCCCTGGATCCTTGGACATGTCAAGAATTATAAAGTCAATTGAAAATAAAAGATTCTTGTCCTCTACCACCCTTTAACTTTATAATTGATCATCTAATAACTGAAGAATAATATTTGCAAGCTTTGCTTTACTAAGTCCTAATCGCCTGAAGATAGAAAGATGCATTAGATTGATATTTACACTTACACCATGATTGTACAACACCCTTTCAATCTCTAGATTGCCAATGGTGATTGAAATTAAGACTCCACGGATCTTTACTTTTATTGGATAGTTGTTTCGTTTCTTTGGTATTGAAATTTCATGTAAGCTTTACAGTCTCCCCATTCAGCGAACTTCTTCTATTTACAAGAAATTGTCGCATGAACTTGGTATAATTGAGCATATTAGAGCATCCACAAAATTTATATTGATAAGTAGCTTCCACATATGAATAAAGTATAATTGTGCATACTGGAGATCTTGTTTCTGTACAACAACTTCAACCTCTGTAGAAATAGGATGAGAGATATGTATGCTTTGACTAGACCTAGTGTCCTTACTGTCAGAATATTTGCTTCTTGCTCAGTGGAGAGAGACCAATTATTAACCAAGATTTCAAATCACAATCATAAACAGAAAAATAAAGTGCAGAAAGTATAAAATGAACACAGTGATTTTTTCATTCCAAGCCCCAGAGGTTCGGCGACTACTTCGAATGTCTAATCCCCTGTTGAGCATCCATAAAAATGGATAAAGCTCGATTGCACTATAAAGCCCCAAAAATAGGTAGCAAGAATGTACAAAAATGTTCCAGAAATTACAACAAATGAGTCGCTACGACTCATCTTTTCTATAACCACAAAAATTTGTCGTTATTGCACAAAGAAACTAGCCGAGATCACACAGATCTCACCAAACAGAACTGCCCCCTCTCACATAACGACTACAAGTGATTCTTTCACATCCAGTAATGTTCCATCAAGGAATCCAACAAATCAGCCATTACAGCTTACAACAAGAGGCCGAAAATCACTAAGATTTCACAAAAAAATCAGCCAAAAACGAGTCACATAGATTCGACTCAACAAAGGCTAAAATATCACAACACCCATATGGATCTAGAGTATTTCATGTTGTTGATTGATATTATTTTTAGAAAAATGCTCCAAAAATCAAGCCCTAATTTCACTAAGACGAAAGAGAGTTTTTCGCACAAAATGGAGAGAGAAGGAAGAAGGGGCCAAAGTCTGAGAGAGTGAGACGTGAGAGAGAGAGAGTGTGAGTCTTCCAAAAAGGCAGCCCATAAGTCAGAGACTATTTATTTTAATCACAGCCACAAGATTTAATCCAACGGCTCACATCTCATTTCAAGTAGCACAATGCGGGTGTCAATGTAGCAGCCAATAATCAACAACCACGTAGAACATCACTTAAAGAAATTGCTGTTTCATGAAACAAGTTTCTTCCAGATAAATTTTGGAATACTTTCTCAATAATCTCCACATTGCTTCCAAGATTTAGGTCTATAGTGCAGACAGGAGCTTCATCAACATTTATAATTTCATTTGCTCTATTGTACCTATACAGTCAATGAAAAGAATCAATAAATAACATCTTTAAACAGTTTTAAACTTATTTAAAGGTATCACCTTAGTATTCTATCAGATGGATTATACAAGGTAGGTATCTTATGAATTTTTTAGCAAACCTTTTGAAATAATATCTCTTATAAACGGTATTTACATCAACATATTTTGTTCTATCATGGAACATGGGATTCTCACTCAAATGGATTGCACTTTGATTGTTAGAATATAGTATTGGATTAGTATCTACAAAATCAAGTTCATTTAACAAACCATGTAGCCATATGCCTTCTTTAAAGCATCAATGGCTGCAATCTATTTAGCTCCGGTGGAAGATAGAGCAACAATTTTTTGTAACTGAGATTTCCAACTTATCACAGTACGACACAAAGTGTAAAAATAAGATGAAGTTGATTTTCTATTGTCTCTATTTCTAGAAAAATCAGAATCTGTATAACCTTTTAAAATTATCATATCTTTGTCCATTTTAAACATCAAACCCAAGTTAGATGAACCCTTTACGTATCTCAATAACCATTTCAAGGCTTCCCAATGAGTCTCACCAGGATTTTCCATAAATCTACTCAAAACACTAATACTAAAAGCCAAATCAGACCTAGTACATATCATTAAATAGATGACTAAACCAATAGCATTAGCATAAGGGAGGAAATCCCCCCAAAGGTCACTGAACTTTGCCAAAATGCCCTAGGAGGTCACCGAACTTCAAAAAGTCCCTAAACAGTCACTGAACTTTATCGAAGTCCCCCTAAAAGTCACCGAACTTCGGAAAGTCCCTAAATGGTCATTGAATTTTGCAAGAGGTCCCTAGGAGGTCACTCAACTAATGATGTATGAGGCCCTAATTTTGAAAAGAGCTTGGGTACTGTCCAACATAATTTCGAACCTACATTATTTAAAGAGCTAAGGGGATTTATGTCAAGAATTGCAATGAATTTGATACTTCAAGAGTCCAAACGAGCTAATGACATAGGGATTGACAAAGCAGCTTGTGGATGTGTTATACAACAAACGCATGGATTACCATGTGCCTATGAGATTTCAGAGTATAAGATAGAATCCCAACCCATCCCTTTATCAAGAGTACACTCTCATTGGAAGAAACTTGATCTAGTTCCTCTTAATACAGGTAACACATCCGAGATTAACTATACATCATTATTTGAGATGACTGAAAAGTGTTATCAAGATAACAATGATCATGTGAAGGTAGAAACCCTACAAAAATTGAAAGAGATTGCTAGTCCGAATGCTACATCATTAGTTGAGCCATAAGTCAAAATTACGACAAAGGGTCGTCCGTCTTCGAAGATAGATATATCCACTCGTCGAGACCCATCTTATTTTGAGTTGGTGCTATCTGGACAAGGTAATATGTCACAACAATGATCATGTGGACAAGGTAATATGACCCATCGTATTTTGAGTTGGTGCTATCTGGACAAGGTAATATGTCACAACAATGATCAAATAATAATATGTCATCATTATTTGAGATGACTGAAAAGCGTTATCAAGATAACAATGATCATGTGAAGGCAGAAACTCTACAAAAATTGAAAGAGATTGCTAGTCCGAATGCTACATCATTAGTTGAGTCATAAGTCAAAATTAAGACAAACGGTCGTCCGTCTTCGAAGATAGATATATCCACTCATCGAGACCCATCTTATTTTGAGTTGGTGCTATCTGGACAAGGTAATATGTCACAACAATTGGATAGTTCCATCACACCTTTAAGTCAGCCTACACTATCAAGCCATCATCCAATTCTGCAAAAACAAAAAGTATATCGAGCACGTAAATCTAAGTCCATGGCTTATTTGGATTCATTTCCAATTTGTTTGAGACCTTACATGTAGCCTCAGATAGTAATTGCAGTTTTCGAGCTGTGGCTAATATTGTAGGTATAGGTAAAGAGAATTGGCCTTTGGTTATAAAAGACCTAATAAAAGAGCTTGAATCTCATTTGGAGGATTACTCTAGACTATATGGAAATGTTGATATGGTCCATGAGTTGATTCATTCACTTTCTCATTTTGATGGTTCTGCAAGTCGTGAGTATTGGATGACCATGCCAACTATGGGTCATGTTATTGCTTCAACATATAAGGTTATTCTTGTTCACTTAAGCCAACAACAATGTCTTACATTTCTTCCACTTTGGGATGAATCACTTGCAATCACATCTCATAAGATTGTTGCAATTGGATTTGTCAATGGTTGTCATTTTGTCTCGATAAATATCTAATTAACTCAATTAAATTTTAATTAACTAAACAATATTTTTACTTATATTTTTTCCATGTAACTGTGTGCAGGTGAGTTGGCATACTAGTGGACCAATGTCGCTTATTGCTTGTAATTGGTCCAAGTTCCATCATCCATGTGCAAAGGGCTAGGCTACACCATATCATGCTAAGACGCAACTTTTTAGGTCCCTCGTAGAAAAAGATGTAGCTAAATCAGAGATAATTGACTTGGATAAACCATAAGTTGTGAAAGATGTGATAATAACACTATTCTTCTTCTTTTTATTGTCCTAATTTATTTTGGGCTTACAGTTTCAATGCAAATTATTGTCGTGATGATGGCCAGCACTTATGACGTTGGAACCATTACCTAGCAAATCCACTTTAGAGATCTAACTTGGTTAGCCTCAATTAAAGTATATGAATTTTATCCTTTTATTTTAAAATTATGCATAACCTCAAAAACATGATTTTGATTGAATACAAAATTGAATATTTCTCAATCAAATAAAAAAGATCAATTCATGTGGCAAATAACATACCTACGGAACATTTGATTTTATTTTGAATATAATATTTTTATCTATCGGATTAATTATTGAATTGTAAGGGGATTTTTTTATTTATTATTTTTTTCGGTGAACTCGAAGAATCTGATGTCTTGAAATGTAGATAAAACATGGATGATAGATATACCAGACATTGAAGGAACAATAAAATAAACTAGAAAGCAGTCTATAGACCAAAAGGTTGACAAACAATATTTCAATAACCATCAAAAGCAAGTCTAATATCCTAGTAATCAAACTGAAAATATCCATCAAGTGCATGAGGCAGACTTTCTTTTCTCTCAATATTAAAGTAAAAAAATTGCAGAGAATAGGAAATTCTTCCCTCCAGCAAATGACCAACATGTTTACATAAACAAGTTAGGTCCAGTAGCCTTGTATGTAGTTTTGAGCTTCCTGGTTGGTGGCCTCACTTTCTTGAACAATAGGGGGAACTTGATCTTTGAAATATGGAACTGCTTGGTGCTCTCTCTCTTGCAAAGCTTAGCTGGGATTGTGGCCGTCTTAATGGTTTGGATGCAATGGTTGCGAACTTTATGACGAGAAGCCATCTCGGTATACATTTGGTCAACTGCACTGTTCAAGGTGGTATCATGGTACTCTTTGTACATTTTGTGATAACTAGTTGGGAAATTCCACACTGCCAGGGGGGTTGGTGACTAAATAGTGACCGACCCCTCACTGTAGCGTGGGCCCCGGACAAAAAAAAATTCCTAAAAATTGTGGGGCCTGACCCCCATGTGAGAGGTCGGGCACCGACCTGTCACCAACGCCCTGGCAGTGTAACAGGGCTTTAACTAGTTCTACCCTAGTAACGGAGCCATATGCCATAGTTCTTGATGGTCGTTGGGTTTTTCTCGAAAATCTCATTGATAGTGAGCATCTGTCCATTGCTCTTCTTCACCCTCTTAAGCTTTCTCAGAAAATACCAAAACTTGGACTTGGCCCGAACCTCATTCGTAGCCCATAGCTTCATTCGGTAGATCTTCTGGTACTCATCTGTTTCAGTAGGTAGATCTTTCCCCACCACCTGGTACTGATGGAAATTGTAAGTCGCCATTTTCAATGGGTTCTTAATCTCTCAGAAATCTCTCACTTCGTCGTGGAGGGGGTTCTGGGTTTGAGCGGCTTAGTGAATTGTAAGGAGATTGATGTTATATGTAATGGGGATGAATATAGCGATTTTTTTTTAAAATTTCGAAATTGTTTTAGAGATGCATTTAGAGTGGGACGAATATATAAAAAATGTGTGGATATATTATGTTCATTGTTCTAAACCTCACAAACCGACCAACCAAGTGAAAGTTGAAACCATGTTATTCTGTTTGCTATCAAGCGCCGTGAACACTTTTTTTTTCCTCTAGTGAACTCTTTTGTTGGAGGCCACGATCTGATTCATATGAAAGACGCCCATAGATACAGGCTTGTAAGTTCCTCTCCTTTCATCTGTATGTGTTTCATCTTCTGTTTTATAATTTTCCTCTCCTTTCCTCTCTTTTCATCTTTCATTTCATCTTTTACACTGATTTTATGATTGATTTTTATCCAGATCGAGTGTTACTCTTTAATGGGTTCTGAATTTATCGTCAGATTTTATTTTAATTTTTTAAAAAAAATTATTCTCGAGTCCCCTCTTTTCATTAGTTTTGGTTTATTATTTTATGAATAATCTGGTAGTCTGTAGATACAGAATTCGGAATTATTTTTGGCTGCTATAAGAAAAATTAAAAAGCCATAAACATCTAAAATTTCTTTGCTGAAATGGCAAAAGTATTATTTATATTTAAGCCAATTAATGAATTGGGAAGTCTCAAAAAAATTTAGTGCTGCAAGTGAAAAGAGTCCAAAACCACGTCTGTCGGGTCGGGTTAGGGCCAAATTCGACCCGACCCATTCCCCACCCATATTAAGAGAAAAGCATCTCTTATTGAGCAATAAGACGTAGTTTCCTTTTCCTCCTAGGGTGGTGGTTTTTTCTCAGAACTTTATTTGGGGTTCAAATCTGCCTAGGTACAAGGCTTTACTCGTTTGAAACTCGTTCATATTAAGTGACTCACACAAGAAAATAGATGCTCGGCTCGCCTCACTTAATATCACTAGTTCAATATGTGCCCCGTTCTTGAGTATATGGATTAGATTGAATGGAATACTATAATGGCAATATTTTAATTTTTTTCATTATTCAAAATTGACAGAGTTTGCTTTATGAGTTGTATATTTTGTTTAGCTCCCATTTGGCCCCCATTATTTGCTCATTTTCCATTCCCATTTTCATAATATGTGGTCCCCACTTCTGAAAAGGTTTGGTGATTCTGACCAAGGCAGCTACATTTTTTTTTTACTTTTCTATGGAGCATTCCACATCATTTTACAAAATTGACCTTGACATATTATAGGTAATGGGGGTCAATAGCTTGGCTAGGTGAGGGTAAATGCGTCCTACCAACTTTTACTGTCCAATAGAGGCAAAAATTTTGCCCCTTGTACAGTCCGAGCTTACAGCTCGGATGACAGCCCCATCACATGTTGGGGGGTGCACTTTGGTTTTTTTTTAAAAATGAGCGCGGCCCCCCAAATGTGAGGGGACTGTACATGTACCCTGGTTCCCATTCCAACAAACTTAACAATGTTTAGCCAATAATGTGAGCAAATTCGAATCAACCCTCACGTGAATTGTGCAGTGTCTAAGCTAATCCTGCCAAACAAGGGCCCCTAAACCCCTTAACCCCCGTTTGGCCCCCCATTCTAATGAGTTTTTTGTACAAAATTTCATTAATCTACAGTAAATAACTAATAAACAATGCAAAAGTTGCACCTGCTTTGTCAGACTCTTATATGCCTGTAGAACCGAGCATCAAAAAATGATTAATTTACCCCCTCCTTAAATAAACAAATAGAAAAGAAATAAGTAATATAAAATTTTATAATTGCAGCTAAAGTTCCATTTTTTTTAAAAAGTACAAATGAGTGTCACCTAAAATAATTTAAAACATACTAGCAGAAGAAAAATATTTCATCTTTGCAATTAACGACACCTACGCCTACCCCTAACGTCCATCCCTTACTCTCTACCACCACCAAAATAATTGAAAAGAGAATTAAAAGTATAAAAAACAATTTTTTTTTTAAAATAGTTTCTTCTTCCCCTTCCGATTTCATACCCTACCAATCGGCCACCACCATCACTCATTCTCCCCATCCTACAATGACACCATCTAGGGATTAATCAAGTTTTGCGTTACAATATATTTTTTTTTTTTTTTGTTTTTAGTGAAGTTACAACAGCTGCTTAGAAATTTAACCATTTTCAATAAATTCTTGTTTCTATCTTGTTGCTAATTACATAATAGATACACATATATACCCACTATATCTGCTTTTGAATTTTCTTCTGATTTTGTTCAAAAAAATTTTGCTTCACAATTATATATATCTATCTTACTCCGATTCTATTCCTATTACAATTTTAAAATTTAAGAAAAAAGTATTATGTTCATCCCCAATATATTCTAACATTACGTTTATTAAATTCTTTCATTTAAAATCTACATATCCACACAGTTTAATAAAAAAATAGATTACTTAATTTGAAAAAGAAAAACAAAAAACATATAAGGAGGTTGTGGGGGCAGTCACGGGGTAATTCTTTCATTTCTTTGTGTGGAGCATCCACACTGCACGATAATGGAAGACCGAAGAAGATTAGAAGATGTCACTCGAGCTTCAAGTCAAAAGTTGGTGGTGAAAAAATGAGTTTTGGTAACATTCGAAGACGTTGATCATAAATTTTACTGTAGTTTAAGTTTTTAATTCTAAATGTCCCCCCTTTCATAACTTTTGAAGTTCTGTTTATTTATTTTGCCTAGAATTTGTTCATGCTTCCATGTGTTAGATACATGATAAACTCCCTTTGGGGCACTTCTCCACTGGCAAAGGATGGGCTCTGTCAAACCTGGCAGATCAGAGGTCGTGAGTTCGATTCATGGGGCTCTTGGAAGGCAATGATTTATTCTTGGAAGGCAAGAGAAATCTTGGAAGGCAAGGATTATTCTTGGAAGGCAAGGTGCAATTTGGATTGACTTGCTTGGCACTTTGGCAGATCAGGTGGGGAGGGCTCGGACCCTGGCTAGTTGGAGGCACATCCCGCGATTAACTGGACTGTGTGAAGAGGGGCCGGATTACAGACTCAAGGATTAGTCAATAATTTGACACCTTGTAAAAAAAAAAAAAAAAAAAAAAAATATTGGGAGAAAA
>NC_036246.1:26240369-26307588 GCF_002742605.1 Olea europaea var. sylvestris
AAAAAAAAAAAAAAAAAAAAAAAAGGATGGGTGAAAACCTTTTTGTTCGGAGTGTTGCCTATTTATGAACAACTTAGGATGCAACATTGTGTTGTGAATATTTGAGTGCACTTCTATCCCCATCATTATTGACATAGATTTTACCATTCAAACTAGTCTTTTTCTAAACGAACAAGACCCCTGCCAATGGGGTTGCCACGTGCACCTCCTGGACGGACAGACCATGGTCTACATGGCCCTGTCCGTGTAGCAGGCTTCTTCAAACTATGAAATGGTTTTAAGGCATTCGAAAGTCATTGACACTGCAAAGCCATTACATTTTTGCAATTATGGTTGTACTATTATTAAAGGTTAAACCCTAACCTTAAGGGTCTCCCACCACCCCTGACCTTGAGCATCGTGAGGGAGGTAAATCGTAGGTTATGCCTTCAAAGGTATAGGGTGGAAGGCTGCTTGTACACTTGCACTTACCCAAGAGCCAAATCCATATTTCAGGATTCGAACCCTTGACGTAGCAGCCTCAAGCAAAGCTGGATTTCTCCACCCTCCCATTTTACCACTTGGAGATGTGCCCTGGGGGCTATGGTTGTACTATTATTGTTTGTACATCTTGGGGTATGAGATATATTGAGCACCTTTACACGATTGATGCCCGCTATTAAACTATTAAAATTCTTAGAACTAATTCGTTTTTTCCTCATTATTTGTTTCAATTTTGTTACAGATACAGTGTGGTTGATATTGTACGAGGTGGCCAATATTTTTGCCATTAATTTTAACAACATTTAAAATAATCAATGGAATAGATTTTTAAACGTAATAGAATGTCAATGAAGATGTCAACAATTAATGCACAAATAGCATAATTCTATTTGTTTTGACTTTTAGTTGAAAAATCTATTTTATAAATATTAAGATTTTAGTTAAATGTAAAGTCAAAAAGAATATAAAAGATCAAAAATTATTTAATGGTGCTAAATATTATTCATTCATTTCACATTCCAGTTTCTGGCGCCCAGCATATATATTTAAACAGAACGGTGGAGAATCCCTTGGAAACAGTTGCACTCTGCAAAATGGTCAGCCAAATACAGCGGCCATCGTTTGTACCAAACCTTAATGAAATAAGAAAGTTCTTGAAAGTGTCAGCCGACTCTAAAAACCTCACAATCGGAAAAACTATTCATGCCCATTTGATTGTATCCAATCAAGATTCACATGATCACGTGATCGAGAGAAATTCTTTGATCAATCTGTACTCGAAGTGTGGTGAAATTTCAATTGCTCGCCAGTTGTTTGTTAGAATGCGCAAAAGGAATGTTGTTTCGTGGGGAAGTTTAATGGCTGGGTATTTGCATCATGGTTTGGCCTCTGAAGTTATAGGATTGTGCAGGAATATGGTAAAAGTAGACAAGTTGTGCCTAAATAAGTACATATTAGCGACAGTTATTTCGTGCTGTTCTCATTGTGTGTTGCTAGATGAGGGCCAACAGTGTCATGGTTATGCGTTGAAGTCTGGATTGAGTTTTCATCGCTATGTAAAGAATGCACTTGTGTCTATGTATTCAATGTGCTCGGATGTGAAAGGGGCTATGCAGGTTTTGTATTGGGCTCCTAGATCAGATTTGTGTACCTATAATTCTATTTTAAATGTGCTGTTAGATCATGGATATATGAGGGAAGCATTTGAGGTTTTGTGCAGATTGGCTGCAGAATATGAGCGTTTGGAGTGGGATAGTATTACTTATGTTAATATTTTTGGATTTTGCGCTCGCATTGGCGATTTGATTTTGGGCCAACAAACTCACAGCACAATGCTCAAAATTGGTGTTGAGCTTGATCTATTTGTTGGTAGCGCAGTCATAGACATGTATGGAAAATGTGGAGAAATTCTGTCAATGCGAAATTTTTTTAAAAGCTTGCAAACTAAAAATGTGGTCACATGGACAGCAATATTGGCTGCTTATTTACAGAATGAGTGCTTTGAAGAAGTATTGAAACTGTTTTTGGAAATGGAAATTGAGCATATTTTGCCAAATGAGTACACATTTGCAGTGCTTTTGCACTCATGCTCTGGTTTGTCAGCACTTGGTTTTGGTAATTCACTACATGCACGCATCGTGAAGATGGGGATGAAGAATCACATTATTGTGAGTAATGTTTTGATCCATATGTATTCAAGGTGTGGCTTGATTGAAGATGCTTGTATCGTCTTCACAAATATGACTTGTCGAGATGTTATATCTTGGAATTGTATGATAACTGGGTATTCTCATCATGGGCTTGGTAGGGAAACCTTGGCTGTGTTTCACGAGATGCTAGCAGCAAAAGAGCAACCAAACTATGTAACTTTTGTTGGGGCACTCTCAGCCTGTGCCTTTTTGGGAAGAGTAAATGAAGGTTTCTACTATTTGAACCATATGATGAGAGAGCTTGGCATTGAACCGGGGTTGGAGCATTACACCTGTATTGTTGGACTTCTGGGTAGAGCGGGGAGGCTTGAGGATGCTGTGAATTTCATGCAATCAACTCCAATAAAATGGGACATTGTTGCCTGGAGAACATTGCTCAATGCTTGTTGTGTCCATCATAATTATCATTTAGGAAAGCAAGTTGCAGAAACTGTGTTGCACTTGAACCCTGAAGATATGGGAGCTTGTATCCTGTTGTCAAATATGCATGCCAAGGCAAAGAGGTGGGATAGAGTTGTGGAGATTCGGAAGTTAATGAGAGAAAGAAACGTAAAGAAAGAGCCTGGATTGAGCTGGACAGAGATAAGAAATAACACACAAGTATTTGTTTCTGGTGACAATGATCATCCAGAGTCTGTTCTTATTCGTGAAAAAGTAAAAGAGCTTTTGACTGAAATTAAACCACTGGGTTATGTTCCAACAATAGCTTGTGAATTGCATGATGTGGAGGAGGAACAGAAAGAAGATTACCTCGGTTATCACAGTGAGAAGTTGGCTATAGCATATGTTCTTATGAAAACACCCCCAATGGCACCTATTCGCATCATTAAAAACCTAAGGATGTGTGTTGATTGCCATTCTGCCATTAAATTTATCTCAAAAGTCACAAACAGAGTGATAATTGTAAGAGATGTCAACCGTTTTCATAGTTTCAGAGAGGGATGCTGTTCCTGTACAGACTACTGGTGACATATAGGCCCAGCTTAGGAAAAAATATTTCATGATATATTAAACCATCCAGTTCCCAGTGGAGGGAATTGCATATAGCTAATCTAGGTAATTTATGTTGCTAGACATTTGTAAATTGGTCATAAGGGTTTTGCAGCAATTATCAATTCATGAGCCTAATATCCTTCCATATCCTCATTCTCACATATAGCAACTTATAAGTTAAGAGAAGCAATGATCCGCCAATTGAATAACAAATCCAACGATCTAGTACCTTGGTTGGATTGATGGCCAAAGCAATTCTGATAACATAAGAATTCCTAGTTACTTGGTTGATACTTGTAAATGACCTCTCAACTCTCTCTATACAGCATTTGCTGCATAATTTTCTCGGATCACTTGGCAGAATTGAAATCAACGGTTATATTAGCAGGTCATCCATAGACATCCAGTGTTCTATCTTTATATCCCTGAAGATGAGCGAAGGTGAACATATTGGGAGAGTTTAAGGCATCAAATGATGGGGTGTCACGTGGTATCTTGCTGTCTACTGGATAGTTAAGATGTTTGTGTAACAAGTTCAGCACCCGTTTTTTTGCCAGAATGTGTAGTCTCTTTACTATGACAATAGTTATATTCAGCATTTAATCGCTCTCTGGACAGGAGGGATCAAATTTAGTGAAGTTGCAGCTACAGGTTAGTATTTTAAATGAAATCTCTTCTTCAAATATTGATAAATGATGAATATGACATTTGGAGGAATTTGATAACATTTATGAGAGGAACAAAGAGGGGGAAAGCTATTAGTTATATTAACTTTGATATTAATCATGATAATAGATGTTATACTGGATTAAGTGGAAATGCATAATAATATGTCTGTGAAAAGAATGTGTTGAATTTGAAAAATGAGAAAACGACGAGAGACGAAATAAAAGGAAAAAGAAGAAATGTTGAAATTTGAAGTCTGTTATAAGTTTCGAGTAAAATAAAACAATAATGCATTAAAAGCTACACTCATCTAATTTTATAAATTCATTAAAATTTATTCTCCCATCTCCATTTTCATCAAACACACTAATCATTCTCCTGCAGTTCTCTATTTCTAATCCTTCCTTTAAGCGCAGAGAACATAGAACCGTTTGCAACTCTCTTGCATCAATAAATCCATCTTTGTTCTGGTCAAACATATCAAAAGCTAATTTCACTTCATCCAAACAAGGATTCTTCTCTTCAAACATGTTGAAAAGGTCATTAGCATCCAATTTTTCTGGAAGCTTCCCTTCTTCAGGACTAAAAAAAATTCCCATACTGATTATAACTATTTCCATATCTCCTTTACACACACTTTCATCAACCATCTTCTCTCTAAAGGACGGTTTCTTCTTGGATAACTCAAAATCTTTGTTCCTCCAGCCTGAACTTTGGGTTCACTGAACCTAATGAATCGGGATTGGATTGAAAATTTGCATTCTGTTAAAAAAAAAAAAAAAAACTGTGGATTTTCTCTCCGTTCAGGATTATATGGAGAAAGAGGAAATGGACCAATCCAAGAATTAGACTGATACGTTGAATTGTATTCATCGATATGTTCTCTAGGGGCAATTGATTCAAATAAATGAGAGACATGGCTAATGATTTTCTCTGAATGACAAAAGGATTAGAATGTTTAAAAAATATATCTTAAATGCAGATGGAGACCAGATTGCTGGAAATGATATGATGAAATTGAAATTGATAGCTTTCAAATTTGAGGAAGGTGCTTGTGAGGTGCAGTCCAAGTCTTTTAAAATTGTCAAAAACATTAAGAAATTGTACTCAAAAGAAAATGTGCAAGGAAGTTTCTTTGTTACTGGGCTTTGTAGAAGTTGATGTGGTAGGGCCAGCCAGTTGGCCAGATTGTCTTTGTGATATTTTATGTAGTGATGGCAACATGGCGGGTATGAGTTGGGGCATCCTTCCCCACCCCCGCCCTACTAGATATTTTCTTTCCCCATACCCGTCCCATACGCATTTAAGTCGGGGACGGGTCAGAGGGGGGGGGGGGGGGGGGGCAAGTCTCCTACCCCATTTATCGCCCCTTTTATTTTTTTCAAATTTTATGTTTTGCTTTTATTTTTTATGTTCTTAGTTAATATATATTATTACTTTTTCACCAATTTAGTAAAAATAACTTATGTTCTCTTTAAAAATGATGATAAATATTTTATTTTTGTTTGATAAAAACTTATATTTGAAATTAATATTAAACAGGTTGGGTAATGGGGTGGGGACTATGTTTTCCGTACCTATCCCATACCCGTCCAATGTACCCGGTTAGGTGGGTATTCCCCATCCCATTCGGGGCAAGGCCCCACGGGTATCGGGTTGAACTAGTTTTTTTGCCATCCCCAATTTTATGTGGAATTTATTAAGAAATTGCCCCCACTTTTGGACTAGTTGACTTGTGCAAATTGCTTTGGTATCTCCTTGACTTGAAACAACTTTGAAGGTTCTTTACCCAATGAACAAGAATTAGAAATTCTTAATAAATTTTTAAAATATTTTGCTTGTGTATTTTTTCTTTATATAAAGGAGAAAGTGGGTTGGGCCGGTTGTGGGCTTAGCTACTGAAGCCAAGTTTGTCCTGATCGGTCCGTTCCAAAATTACACCCCTAGACATGGATATTGACTTGGAGTCATATTTCCACGATTATGCCCATGCGCTTAGACTACGGTATTATTTGTTTTTGAAAAATGGATGAGTGATTTTTGTTACAAAATTTGAAATTATCAACCTTATCAAAATTGGAGGAAGTAACGGCAAGAAATGAGTAATAGAATACCAAAGAAACGCTAACGAAAAAAGGACAAAGTAACACCAAGTAAAATGGATGTAAAGTCGAGGCAAGAGTTGAACTCTTTGTCCATAAGTTGATTTTGTTTTTCAGTGCTTACGGATGATGGTAATCAACTCCTAGGATATAATGATTACCTTCTCGTGTTTGTAACGCTTCAAAACCACAAGAACAATTAACCAAAAGATGGTTTTTGTATTCCTTTTTTTCTTAAATGAAAGACAAAATTTTATGCAGAATTTTGGTTAGGAAAAAATATATTTTATGTTATGCTATGATTGCATATGATTGAGATGTAGTAATGGACGTTCCAAGAGTCTAATTTATAGAAGAGGAGAGAGAGAGTGAGTGAAGAGACACACTTCAAAACTCGCCGGCCTTCATAAAGGGTCGCAACCCATTTTGTCACTAGCCTACCGCTGCCAGCTATTTATATTATTTTGACATCTACTCCTGCGTGGTGAGTTCTGTGGGCTTGTTATTATTGGGCATGGGAGTTTAAACAAAAGGGGTTTTAATGTTGCGTCTATCTATCTTAGAGAGTTGAATTTGGAAAATTTTCTATATTATGTGACAGTATATGTGACTTATATTTTTAGGTTATCTCAATAACATAGCAAAGGAAGGCTCGACTTACTTTCACCCATGGTGCAAAACAACTGTATGCTTATTCTTAAGATTGGTTGTTTCTGCTACCTTAAATTTGAATATGAAGTTCTTGAAGTATGTTTGTTGGTGGTATATAGTGGTAATAGAAATGATGGTAGGACGTTGATCGGTGCTTAGAAAGTCCAAGAGTTTCCTTTCGTAGTATTCGATGGCCGATAAGTGAATTCACTTCAAATTACTAACAGAAATCAAGTGTATTTCACAAGTATTTGTGAATGGAATGATATCCAGAGAAATATTTATCTAATTTAGCTGTTCTCTGCAGTGTTTCATATGTTACCTAATCAGTTATTTAAACCTATTTTAGGAGCTTGGCCTGTCTTAATTGATGACTTCGTTGAGCACATGTACAGGTAATCCTGTGTCTCTCTAATAATGCCTTTTTTTATTTAAAATAAAGCTGCGTAGTTTGGTGAGCTAATTTTAGCTGATATATATTGTTCAAGATCAACTAGAGCAGTAAAATACTAGCATGAGGCTATTAGTAGTGTAATATATGAAACATCAAATGTTATAATTTCTATCAAAATGATTATACCGCCAAATGCCTTTCACTTGCATAATTTTTACTTAGCCAATGATAAAATTGAAGGCAGTTACTGTTGGTCTTTGCAAATGATAGCCATATCATCGCCCATGATGGTGACAGCCTTGTGGGTTTTATGGCATTATGTTTCTGAAGACAAATTAGACAATGATTACATGTAATTTGCATTTAATTTAGATATTCAGTGGTTTGTTTGTTTGATTTAGATATTCAGTTGATTTATTTTTCTCGCTTGTCTTTCCCCTCTCTCTGCATCGATATGACATATATACGCTATGATGCAGGATCAGGGGATCCAGCGACCCTCCTAGTTTTTCCTGTAACTGGTGACTCAGAAGCCCAGCAATGTGATGGTGCAGGCTTGAAAAATTTATTTGGTAGTATCTTAAAAGTTTCATGTGAATTAGCGTTTTGAGAATGGTTGTCCTATTTATGTTCATACCATTCCCGTGTTTGGATATAGTTAAGAGGGAATGCACATGATATTTACCTATTCCACAAACAAACAACGCCTTCATGACAATGTATGTCATCACGCAGGGTTAAAACCTTTTCCTGGTTTCAAGAGAAAGTCGAGTAACAACTTGCTGATAGCACAGGAATTTTCGGACGGGTATGTTAGCCCTAATACCATGACAATTCCGAAGAGAGCACTTTTATACTCCTGAAAATCCCGTTACCTGGGGAGAGAATCCACTTGGTAATGCAATGGACGATTGTGCGGAAATTGTTAAGCATAACAGTCCATATGGTTGTACAATGTCATCTTGCGCAGTTGAAGGCAGCCTTTCCAAGGGTTTTGCTCGACTTTTTTCAAGTGGTTCATGTTTACGTTATGACCAGGATAGAAGTCTCTCATATACATGAGAGTGATGCAGTGAATGTAATGGGTTTGTGAGTTACATAAATGTACGTTCAACAATTCTTTTTTTTCTTTTTTTTGGATGGAGGGCCACTAGTGCTTCTCTAGCTTGGTGTATCCCTAATATTTTTCTTGTATGATTTAGTGAAGAAATAAAGCTCTTGTTTGACATGTATGGTTGAAAATTGATAAAAGTTGTGGATCTCATGTAATATATGGTTAAAATATAATAATGAATAAGGTTATGAACATTTTCATATAATTAAAATGTGATGTGTATATATATTTAGTCTGACTAGAGCGGTCAAATGTATACCAAACACGAACCCGGGTCATTTGCCCATGCATCCAACAGATCTCACAACTCACAAGACAAATTCTTGTATCGGCAAATTGAGTGAAATACGTCTCTGCACGTTTAAAATTACATGTTGGGGACACATTTAATTTCTTTTTCTTTATCACTGTCTAATACTATAAATTGTCTGTACCAAGCACATTCAATATCGCACCATTCATCTTCGATGCCAAGAATTATGGAAGAAAAGGATTTTAAGAGATCAAAAACCTTGGACACTGCTGCATGAGTTTCATACCGATAATGTGAAAATCTATTATGAACCACGGTGTAGCATATACACAAGCAAGCTTGCTGTTAAATGCTGACACAAAGCACAAGCAAGCCTGCTGTTAAATACCGACACAAAGCTGATTAAGAAGGTTGAACTTGGATATAACTCTTCCTCAAATTCTAACAAGAGGATTAGACAATATGTACAGGAAGCTATATGAGTATTAACCTAGAATCTCTGAATCCTGTTATCCTCGATGGCCAAATATTCATTTCTTAAAGGCAAGGATGATGGTACATGTCATTTTTTACTGATGCCCGTGTTTGACACTAAGCCACTATGCAAAGATGGTAAAAAGATGACATTCTGCCAAAAGTAATTTCCTTCTCTTTGTCAAGACTATGGAAAATTAAGTATCAAAAAATTACCATTGGTACTAGGCAGCAATGGGTACCTCCTTGTAGTTTTGAGCAGCATTATCCCAACTTAGATCCTGCATCATTCCTCGTCTCTGGAGACCCTTGCAACTCTTTTTGTATTGTCAAAAGGTTAATAAGCAGTTCCCTAATGCATTGTTAAGTTCATTTGTCTCAGCCTTTGCAAAAGTCCATCCAAGCCCTGTCTCTTCAAAAGGGTTGAAAGGCTGCACTGTATCTTTTAGTCCACCTACTACATGAACGACTGGAATTGTCCCATAACACATTGCATATAGCTGGTTCAGTCCACAAGGTTCAAATCTTGATGGCATCAGAGGTATATCTGCCCCAGCAGTTATCTGATGAGCTGTCTTCATAGAGAAACAGACCCACCCCCTAACTCTGTTACTGTACTGGCCCTCAAACTGCCTAAGCATCTGTTCAAGATTGGGCCTACCAGTGCCCAACATGACCAACTGCGCATCCTGGCCCATCATCCAGGGAACAGCTTCTGCTATCAAATCAACTCCTTTCTGATGATCAAGTCTCCCAATGAAACCAAGTAACGGGACATCAGCACGGACAAGCAAACCAAGCTCCTTTTGCAATGCTGCCTTGCACTGGGGTTTACCAGTCTGTAGGGTGTTGAGGGAGTAATTAACATACCCATCAGATTGTAGGTAAATATCTAACTCGGGGTTCCAATCCTTTGTATCGATACCATTGACAATTCCATGAAATTTCCAATCATTCTCATTTATAATCCCATGTAGACCCCAGCCGCCTTCAGAGGTTTTTAGCTCCCAAGAATATCCATGACTAACTGTAAGTACACGATCTTCCGTCCTCAGACTTGCTGCAAAGATGTTCAAGTGCTCTTCTCCAACTGGATCATACAAGCTAAAAAGGTCTAAGTAGTGTGGTGGAAGACCCATGTAGGAAAAATCATCCACATGACCACGGCCTTGATTGTAGGCATTCATAAATGAACAGCAAAAAGAACCAGAAGTGAGATTGCAGGATTATCAATTTCCATTTCAAAAGAAACCTTATTAACACTGCAACCTGCCAACCTTTCAGAAATCAGTTAAGTACAATTCCGGAAATCAATGAATTGAGAGCGCAGAAAGTTGAGTACACATTTTTTCCAACCACTTTAGTCAACTAATCTTATGTCTTATTAATCTACATATTGTCTTTAGCTATAGTTGGCCAAATCCATTAGCTTTATTTAAAAAGTTTGAGTTGAATAGTGTTTTTTTACAAATGTCCAATATCTCAACTCGAAAGTCTAATCTATTTATGCCTTCTGCTTTATTTTCTTCATGAGATAGCTTAGGGTATCAGACAAACATGATTCGAAAAGAGGTGCTTGAAGTATGTCCACAGCGTATTAAGGCCCTGTCTGGCTGTGATTTTAAGCTGAATTTGGACCGTTGCTGATCAAAAATTGCACCGTTGGACAATTTTTTAATGGAAATATTCTGACATCTTTGCAGTACAACAACAGGCCATTTACTCTCATTTTTCCAATATTACCCCCGTCATTACACACTCTCAACTGCCAAGATTCTCTCCCCTTTTTCCTTGCACCGGTACCTCACATTTCGCATATTTCTCTCCCTACAAACACCCGACGATGAACTTCTAGATCTAGTCGTAAATATTTTTTTCCTTCAATTAGCGCTCTGGCAGTACAAAGAAGAAATTTTTTCCCCGTCAAATCCTATTGTCTGAGAGTTTTTTCCCCCGTCAAATACGGACTCGTGTTAGGCGGTAGACGACGACGAACCTGCTTGCCGGAATACAGCTTGTGAGCTCACAACATGGACCCATATGTCCCCTCAGTAAGTGTTTTCAGTTCCAAATTTTTTGTTGCACCTACAGAACACACAATTTTGAACTGAACCCAACTTATTTAATGAACTCGTCTTCGCCCTTTTTTGTCGCAGACGAGTGGAAACGTAAATTCGTCCACCTCCAACCCTTTTCCCAGCATGACCCAACCAGTACCACCAACGTGCAAGCACGCCCAATGGAATCCACATGAGAACTGGATTTTCATTGCCGCGTGCGAGACGGTGATAGCCGACGGTCACCGTAACGGAAAGTGCTTCACGAAACACGGATGGGACCAACTTATCTGTTTGTTCAATTCGAACTCCGGTCACTGTTGGACGAAGCAGCAGCTGAAGAATCATTGGGATGGTCTTCGAACGAAACACAAACGTCTAATGGAGCTTATTCACAGTACTGGAGTGGAGTACATCTCCAAAATGGGATATATTGCTGCTTCCGACGACTGGTGGGAGAGAAAGATAAAGGTACACTACTTAATATGGTCATTTTTCGCATTTTACAAATTGAATTGCTTTCAAACTGGGAAACTCGTGCAATGTCCTGCTATTAATTTTCTATTCACTATGGACCCTCCCCAGTCAGCATCTTCATAGTTCTCAGGATCCTGATATTCATTCTTTTTGCATAGACTCGCCAAGGGATTTTCTTAAATTTTTAGGTTCAATGATTGGAATTTAATCATGAAAATAGTGCGAAAAAAGTAAAACTGTTAGATCTTGAAGAAGGAGACATGCTATGCTGTCCTTATGCGTGTTTGGCCCTCGTAAATATTGTCGTCTGTGTTCAATATATATCAGTAACCCAGATCCAAGACTTTGGAGTAATTAGGTGAGTTTCACTAGAAATGTTGTGTAATTAGGCTGTGTTTACAGTCAGAAATCCTAAATATATTGGTCCCATACGGGATAAATAGCACATTCAAGAGGGAAAAAAAGAGAATCGATCGCCTCATAAGGTCAGGAAAATAGCCAGTTTTATTCTTAAGATTCCGGCTGTATACACATGGGATGACGTTTCTTTATTATAAATCACCAACTTCTTGGGAAATCTGTCTAGAAGTTTAAATGACCATCTCATCTAAAAACATGAAAAACTATTGATTGGTCTCCTCAGACTTGTAATTTCAATTTCAAGTGACTATTGAATGGCTTTGAGGCATGGGGCTCTGTTTCTTCCAACACTCAAGGTGACGTACTGACTATTACTTTCGATATGCACAACACAGTTTATTTTTCAAATTTTGACTACACAAGTTTCTATGCTATGTTGAAACCATTGCTGTTTTGAAGCATTCTGATGTTCAACTTCTTCTGCATGTGTAACAGGGAAATAAGGACTACAAAGAATTCAAAGGCAAAGACTGCAGGGAGGTGTACAGCCTCAAGGTGCTATTCGGGGATGCATATGACAACGATAAGTATGCAGTCACACCCTCAACAATGTGCAGGACAGGCTTCTCCATGTTCGAAGATAGTGGACTTGAGGACCTACGCGACAGTCAACTGCTTGACAAGGAAGGCACCGGGTCAAGTGATGAGAGCGAGAAAACAGAATTGGCTGGATCCAGTGCGGACATGCCGAGGCCGCAAAGTGGGGATAAACGTAGGTCTGGCGGCAATAGCAAAAAAGGTAAGAGAGCAAAAATGTCCGCCTCGGATGTATCAGACACTGTTAACCGTGCTTCCACTGCCAGTGAAAAGGTAGCAGCTACAATCAACAATTTGCTGGGTCCTAATGTTCCAGATGCGCAGACGCTCATGAACGAGATGTTGTCGACTGGCCGACTGCACAAGAAAACTTATATGTACTTCTGGAAGTTGAGCTTCCTGTCACTGAGGCATAATAGGGAGATACTTGCAATGCAGGAAGACGCGAACGACAAACTGGACTGGGTCGAGTGGAGCTGGCTGGAGCACAGAAAGGCTCATCTGAAGTGAAATCTGCGGCACGGAAAATTTTCCTCTTACAGCAGTTTTATGTAGACATTTTTAATTGTGTGTTGTTTTTTCATTTTTCATTTCGGCATGTCTATGTGAACAAAAATGGGACTTTACTACTAAGTGATCTCACGAATCCACAACTGCAATGAAATATTTCATGTCACTTTCAAAAGATTATGTACCTGTTGCCATTGCATACCAATTACTATACGTGCCTGAATATTAACTCATTCCAAGGGTCCTATTTAAACAATGACCCATAGTTAGTACACTGACCATCAATTAAGTCAAGAATCTTTTTTTTTCATGAGCTTTTCTTCCAGCCAATGTCCATTTTAATTTGTACTAATGACAGTAATCTGTGGAGCAACGTCTATTAAAGAGAAAGTGCAACCAATCCCTTCCATTCTCACAAAAACTTGAACTTCCAAGGAACGTAGCTTGGGTTTTTTTTTTCAGTGCTTCTTTTGCAATTACTAAGTGAAAATGGCGAATTTCAATTTCAACTGTGTGCTTCTGCCGTCCTCTGAATGTGAAGATGAGATCGGGGAGGAGGAACTTCTGCAAGAGCTCGAAGAGGACATCATCGAGTAGTTTCGCTACTGTAGAATGTCCTCTATAGATGTGGCAACTTACTATCGTGAACAGAGACGTCGAATTAGAAGATTTCCCTTCGCGAGGAACGGACACATGTTTATGCTAGACGCCATGCAATGTAATCCTGAACAGTGTTATGCAGAATTCAGGATGTATCCTGCCATGCTGCGTACGTTCACTCATATACTCTGTGACGAATATGGACTGCGTAGTGGCCAGCAAGTTGATGTGTATGAACAAGTTGGAATGTTTTTATGCATATTAGCCCATGGAAAGGGCTACAGACAGGTTCGAACTTTGTTCAATCATTCTTTGCAAACTATTGGGCACTATTTCAAAATTGTGCTTGATGCCGCATGCGAATTTGCTATACGCCTCATCAGACCTGATCCAAACTATAATCACGGTGTGGAGCATCACGTACCAAATTTGAACCAACATCCGTTATTCGAGAATTGCATAGGTGCAATTGACGGAACGCACGTGCAAGCTATCTTACCGCGGGACGAACGAGTAAATTTCATCGGACGCAAGGGCTTTCCAACACAAAATGTTCTGGCAACATGTGATTTTAATATATGTTTCACATTTGTGCATGCAGGGTGGACGGGAACAACGCATGATTCACGCATGTTGGCTCGGTCTATACATAGTCCTGAAATTGATTTTCCCCATCCTGCCCCGGGAAAATATTATCTTGTCGACTCAGGATTTGCCCATAGACCTGGGTACATGGCTCCATACAAGGGTTCTGATATACTGTATCATTTTCAGCAGTTCTACGACGGTGAGTTGGGTTGTAGACGAAACTTTCGCAATGCACGTGAGAGATTTAATTTCAGGCATTCGTCGTGCAGAAACGTTATCGAGCGTGCCTTTGGTGTGTGGAAAGTTCGGTGGAAAATACTCGATCGTATGCCCAGTTATACTTTCAAAATGCAAACTGTTGTTGTCCTAGCCACGATGGGTATACATAATTTTGTTTTTCATCGATATACATAATTTTCATATTTCTAACGTCGTAAATACAAGTTTTTCGAACCAATGGAAAAAAATATATAACTCCTTTTTTTCTTATTCGTCGTCCGAATTCATGCCTCCCTTTCTTACTGTTACTTTTTTAAATAATCTAATAAAAATTTTGACGTCATTTAGAAAATTACCTAACAAATGAAAATTTTTTTTTATCTAGAAACATCATTAAAAAAATTAAGAATTTCGATAACAAGCTAACTTTAAAAATTTATCGACGATTGCACGATAGTCAAATACATAGATCTTTTATATTCTCTCGAAGTTCATTTCGAGATCTATATTATAGACATATCGAATGATTTAAATTTTTTTTTCCTCCTTATTTATATATTTTTTTAAGTATGAGATCAATTTTTTCCTTTTTTTCTTAAGGGTATTGCACAAATTTTTTTACACAATTTAAATCGTAAAGATATTGCACAAAAATTAGTAAATGGGGAGGGGAAGAGAGTGGTTTTGTTGTGCATTATCGATTTGTTTCAATTTTTGTCATGTTTTTTTTGCTTTTGGTCAAATTATGGTCTTTTTTTTTTTTTTTTTTGCTTTTAGTCAAATTATGTGGGCCCATGCACCACATTGTTGTGGTTGGGAATTGAGTGGATGTCATAATGACTGCAAAATTCTCGGTCAATTTACATGAGAAAATGAGGAAAGATAAATAATGAACTCCAGGACAAAATGGTCACTTTGGCAAATTTTTACAAGGCCATGCACGTTGTTGCCTGACAGTGGGCCATTGTGATGTGACTGGAAAATCAATTCTTGTGGAGTAATAATCTCTACCAGACGGGCCCTAATTCTAAAATCTTTGCAGTATTTGGAAGAATTCAAGAAAGAGGTAGGCGAAATTCTACATGCTGATATTAGATCATTAGCATGTTGGCTGGCTGTTGAAAAATTTGATGTAAAAACTGCAATGATCTTATGCCAAAGGTGAAAGCACAACCAAGTAGGTGGAGATGTAAGTATAATGCAAACCTAGTGTTCTAAACACTACAGTACATTCATGTATCATTTTCTAGTGATGATTCAATCTCTACCTAAGCATCTGCATCAGATGCTGACACTTCTGCTCATGTGATCAAAATTACAACATACATTAGATCATCTCGAAGGCCATGAGTAGAGCTATACGAACAAACCTGGTGTGCAATGTTATGAATCACACGGAAAGATCTTGTGTATTTCATCAATCCATTGTTGCGGTAATATACCTTAAGGTACACTGGCAGTAAAGCACTGCGCCAATCATTTGCAATAAAAACTAAATTTCCATCTCCATAGCAGACACTACCACATGGAACAAGCCAAGGAACCTGAATCACCATATTTATCCTATTCATATAACATCTTTGTAGATGGAGCAGATGTAGGTCACAAAGCGAAACAAGCCATTCAAGAATACTTGCAAAAGAGCTCAAGCATAACAAACCCCCACCCCCAACAAAGCCCCCCTCCCAAAGAGAGAGAGAGAGAGAGAGAGACTGTAGTTGCAATAGAAGTTTATTTTTTCTTCGCTTTTTCTCTTCACAAGACAGTTGACCACTACAAAGGAAGCTATTTCCTAGACTCTGATTTTCAATGGCTTAATTTATTCATACCTCAAAAGCAGCTTTGCAGAATAAAACCATACGCTTCAAAATATCCTGCAAAAGGCAACAAAGAAACAAATATTAAGGACCTAAAGATTGTTGAAAAGGGATATTAGAAAAGCCTAAAATGTCAATGTCAATGATTGTATATACCGAATAAAAACCTAATAACAGAATGGTATCGTGAATCATATAGAGGCTCAATCCATCAGAAATTGCAATTAATTTCAGTAGCATAGGCAGGGGTGGATCTATTGACCCCACTGGACCCTTAAAAAGCCCACATAATAGTAAAAATAGCAGATGAGATATGGGCAATATGTTTGGATTTCGCAAGAACAAGGGCTCTAATTCAGCAAGAAGAGGTTCAATTACAAATAATTCTGTCCCACCTCCGTCATTTCAATCGTCGGGTTTCAATTATTTGAACAATAATCCAAATCCCTCTCCTTCTACTTCTATCACTAATAACGGTACAAGCGGCATGGCTTCTAGCAGTGGGATGGACAAGAAGAAAAAGTTCTAGTAGCGGGATAAACAAGAAGAAAAAGTAAGGATACGTCCCTGATAAGAAGCATTTTTTGCCCATTTTTACGGATACCAAGTTCCTACTTCTTCTTTGTTGATTTTTCCCCACTTTTACTGCTAGTTCTTTAAGGACCTGACCTGTGATTAAGAAGCAATTTAAATGAATACAACTTTAAGGTTTTAGATAGATCGTTGTTTATGACACAATTTGAGTATATACATGTGATGTCCTTCTAACACTCTAGACTGATAAAATGATTTGGATAAATTACGGCATATGGTGTCTCTGTTTTTACAAAATCACTTCCACTAATGCTGACCATGTTTTTAATTATCTGCAAACAAGGTTTATTTGCTGAACTTCTAAAATGAGGTTCTACTAGCAAAGGATGAAAAAAACGCTTCTTGAATTTTTTACATTAACTCACTATCTGTTTTAGGCAGATGGTTTGAAAAAAGAATGATAATTTAAGCTATTGGGTACTTCTTTTTGAATATTATCGTTTTTGTCTACTTTGAAGTTATTTTTTACGTAATTCTGTCTCGCGGCTCTCGCCCCCACTGGACCAAAGTCTTGGGTCCGCCCCTGAGCATAGGTGATCACTCTCTTGGAAGCTACATGAATAGTTCGTGAAAACCAGGAAGTACCAAACTACTTATTTATGTATGCAAATGTCAGCTAGCTGTGTTCAGGAAGAAAATGAATACACGAGCATCTCTACCATGAGTAAAGGCATCAAGCAATAAGATTATGGTTCTTTCACATGAGGAATAAATGTATGCATAACGCTAAAACTATATGAAAATATCTTACCACATGGTTCCCTCCATAAATATTATTTTCTATATACTGAAACACAGGACTATCTGTGAAAACAAAATCTACACCATCAATGTAGGTCTGGAAGTATGTCACCTCCATATCCTGAAAAATGTACCATGTTATAAACTTGTACATAAAATAAATCTAAATGACATTTTATTTTTGGAAATTACCTGGCCATCTATTTTATACATTTTCCGAACTCCTGAATGTTGAGGTTCAGCATAGTTACCGTAGCGAGGGGCTACAACCTATCAATTACTGAAAACAATTAATTTTTAATTTAACATGATTAATAAGACTAAGAAACTGAGAATTTATTGCTTTAGTAAATGTTGATTATGTTATGAAGACTAAATTTTGTGGTAAAACTATACATCCAATTGCTTAGTAAATAAAACTAGTCTCTGTGATGAGAAGGGTTCTCTATTGAAAATGACATCAGTGGATGCATCAATTTTGAACTGTTTAGTAAAAAGGTATATTAAACTTTACCATGACTCTGTGTCCATGACGAGCCAAAGACTTGGGTAAAGCTCCAGCGACATCTCCAAGCCCATCTGACATAATTTTCATACTCATTGATTCACATGGACTATAACCTAAGAGTCAACAAGCAAATACCAGAAAACAACAAAAATCTACTTTTATTGCCAACATATATAATACCAACAACAGAGTAAGAACCCTGGCATCCCAACCCTTTGTGGCCTTCTAACCTAATCCGTTCCTCGGTGCACGTTTTCCTATTTGACATTTTCCATTCTTTGGCTGCAGGATTTGCAAGGGAAAAAACCTAGAGCACAATCCACTAGTCTTTAGCTTATTCCCCAGAAAATTGTTAAAAGAATAGGCAAATATTAGAATACTCCGGAAGTGTCAGTCAGCAATTCAGTGTGGGTTACAAAAGAATCCAGCTGGCAACTTTGTACAAGCATCCACTGATCCACTACCTACCTATTTGCATGTATTTCAAATCTCTTCTTTCAGTAAGATTGACATCATTGTCTTCAATATTAATTGTTAAAATAGTCTCGTACTTTCCATTTGCAAGCATAATAATAAATGCGATCACAAATGGTTTCAATTAGCAAGCATATTAATAAATGTAATCACAACAGTCGTTATTTACATCTGACTCGAACAGTATCTGCTACGTATTAATTATCACATATGTATAATAACTTCTGCATGCAAAGGAACAGGAACTTGGGAAATCTTGTTCCCTTTTAGAAAATTCCCTTGTTATGGACTCATCCCTTTCTTATAGCCTGTACGAACTCTATCCTCTTTCTCCACCCCACGCTTCCACAATATAACGATAATCTCCCAACATTATCTTCACTAAAAATTCTTGAAAATCTGTCTTTATGGCAATTAGACATACCCCCAACATCAACAAAATTTTTTTGGTTTGTATGCAAGTATAGGAATCATGGGTCGATGGCAATTTCTACTGTTGAGAAGCATAGAACTGTCCAGCATAGTTTGGAAGGTCCCAATAGACGCCATAAAACTGTAGATAAAATGCTTCTATAAAACTATATCTTCAAGATTCTACGAATGTGAGGGATTTCGTGTAAATCGAAGAACACTCAGTTGCAGGAATTTAGAGATAATCAAACCCAATTGGCGTTTTCTCGAATAGAGGAAATCCTGGTGTGCAAAAAGAGCCTCTTTAAGCTTGTATTAGGTTTTTAGGGTAAGTACTCGGTAGAGGAAGTGAAGGAAAAACCATGAACATAGGGCCAAATGGAACTGGACTGCGAACGTCTCCATTTCAAGTATTCGTTTACAGTGGGAAATAGGAAATGGGTAGAGGAGGGTTTTTGATGATTTCCTTTTGTGATGCTCAGGTTTCTCAGAACTTGCAAGTCCAGATTACGAACCAGATGATTGAAAAGATTCTATAGAATATTGAAAAGCCCGAGAACCATTATTTGAGGGAAAATTATCTACAAACCTACCTTAAAAAAAAAAAAAAAGATTAAGTTCCATTTTGACAAATAAGGTGTTAATTAAGTTTTAATAATTGAAATTAAAAAAATTAATTACACCTAATATACATAATCACCCCATCTCATCCCCACCTAACCTATTCTGTCTCTTTTTCTCTCTCTACCCACCCATCCACGCTAACCAACTATATCAAAAATCACTAGTTGCGACAAAGCTTCTTGTCGGGTTGAAAGCGTTAATGTTGCTCATCACGTCTACGACGTCGCTGCTGCAAGCAATCGTGTCAACCACACCACTACTCCTACACTCAGCACTTGGCAGCAATGTGGGTCGTCGACGAGGGAGGCATCGTTGTTGTTGCAAGCATCGACGAGCGCTACTCATAGCAAGAACACTACGAGGCTTCTCCCTGCATCGATAGCGTCGCTGCTACTGCAAGAGAAGGAATGTTGGTGCAGATCTATGCGTTGGTGATGCTATTGTTAGATCTGGATAAGATGGTGGTGCGATTTTGGGCTGTAGGATGATAGTAGTCGTGGTGCAAATATACGTGGTGGTTGTATGATGGTAGTAGTGGTGGTGCGAATATGTGAATTTGTGGTGTATGGGTAGTAGTGGTTGTGGTGGTGGTGTTAATTTATATTTGATGTGGATGTCGTTGTGGTGAGTTGGTGGATTGGAGGAGGTAGCAACTAGTGTTTGGCTTGAATTTTTTGGGTTCATTTGGGAAGGTATTAGGCTTGAATGTTGGTTGAGATTTGTAGAAGAGGTTGAGGTGGTCATGATAATGGTGGAGTGCGACAGCTTGGGCGGTGTTTGGAGGCTTCAAAGGAGGTGTACCACGACTTGCAACTACGACCAACCAATTTTTCATGTGGTGGTAGTAGTGCGGTGGTGCCTATGGTGGTGGTTAGGATTTGTTGTGAGTGTTGGTGGTACACATTTGGTTGATGTTATTGGAAGTGGTGGTAGTGGCAATGGATTCGAGTATGATCAAGTCTATTTTCATTGTGATTGTCTGGGACCAGATCTATGTTAATTGGGACTGTATTGACTTGGTTATATACAATCACAAATTAGATTGCTATGGTCACGGAAAACACAAGTCAATGATCGTAGTAAAGTTGGAGGTGAATGTGGTAGTGACTGGTGGTAGATTGTAGCACTGGTCTGTGGTGTGTGAAGATCTATTCGTGGTGATTCTTTGTGGTCAAGTATGTGCTTATTGTGAAAGTTGTGACCAATTCTGTGTTAATTGTGATCGATTGTTTGAGATTGACTTGGTCACAAACAGTCGCACTGAATACAAATGTGATCACAATTAGTTACATTGAATGCAAATTTGGTCACAATTAATCACAGATAACACATGTCAGTGATTTGATTATATATAGTGACTTGAAAATTTTCTGAATGGGTAGGTGGGGGTGGAGGTGGAATAGGGTATGATGGTTCCATGAGGTGTTGATTTTTGAAATTTTTTTAGGAGATGGAGGTGGGGAGTGGGGTAAGTGGTTCCGTAGGGTGGGATATGACTTCTAGTTTTTAATTTATGAATTTTTTTTTTTTTTGGAATGTAGGGATGGGGGTAAGGTAGGGAGTGGGGTGGGATCTCTAGAAAGTATTTTCAAGTTTTAATTTTTTTTACGCGTGTGGTGGATAGAGGTGGGCGTATGGTGGTGGAGTGGGCTAAGGTGGGGTAGGAAGGGGTGGGGATAATTAATTTCAATTAATTATATATTATTAATTGAAATTAACACCTGAATTTTGAAATAATTTGACAAGTTTGTTAGTTTTGAAATGTGATTCGTACATGTAGGAGTTATACATTATTCCCATTATTTGAAAACTCCTTTTTATAAACTCATTTCAACCACACATTCATACAATAAAATATTCTGTACATAAACTCAAAACTTTTTATTATTTTTTAACTCCACATTTTCTTAAAAATCACTATTTAAAATATTATTTTTCTCAAATAATGATTGTCAAATAGGGACTAAGAAAGCATTTCAATACTTAACTCGTGGCTTGGACTGGGCATTTGGTCTATGGGGCTTGCATTTTGTTACTAGGGAGAGTTTGGTCCGTACACAATAATGTATAGAATTGAATATTACAATATAAAATTTTAGAATAGGCAAATAATGTAGTAATGAAAGCTGCAACTTTGTAGAGTATATATGACATTTTACTACTTTGGACACTTGATGTTCGGTGGTTAGGATGATGGACATTGATGCGTTGAGGTGAAGGAGTTGACTTGAAATTTTGGCATAAAGCACTATTTCATTAGGACCACGAGAACGATACCAAATCGAGAGAACTTTGAATATTAGTTATTACTTCAAAATAACATGGATCAAGGTTAGCCAGTGAGACTGAAACCTTGAAACTCGGCTATAATGAATGAGGATGGGATAATTGTGCTAGGAATGATGATTCGTGATCATTTAGATAGTACGGTTATAGTAAATGAAATTGTCTAAATTTTGCTCTAAGTCACGTAAATTCAATTTGAGAGTAGCTGAATGTAATACATGGAGATCGTAATGGCTTGGCTCAGCCCTATTGCCCACGAGCTTGAGGGCCAAACTCGCCTCGTGAGCCCTTCTTTTTTCTTTTTTATAGATAAAACACTCATCATTTATTCGGGCTTGAGATCGACAACTTAAATTTCGAGTAGATGAAGTTAAAAATTTGTACACAAACAACTTATTACTAATAAAAATAGTATTATGAAATAACAAACTTTATTATTATGGTTAAATTAAATATCACTTAATGACGTGCAATTTCGACGTATTTATCTTGCAATCGAAAATTAACGTCTTTTCAATTCTTCATGCATATTAATGCTTCCAAAATATTTTCTTTTGGTCGGCTTTTGACCTCAGACAGAACACTCTTACTTACATTAAAAGTAGACTCTGAAACTACAGTGCTAACTAGAAGTGTTAATAAGTCTTTTGTAATTTCAAAAATCGCTGACCATCATCATTCATACTTTTGCCAGAATTCAATAACTTTGTCTGAACTTTTTAATTAATTTATTATTAGGATTATGATTAAAATAATCAAGTAATTCAGCAGGCAATGCATTTGGATTGCGTCCAATGTCTGATTATATACGATATAGATACAACTACTAGACAAATTTATTGCATCATATCTATATGTGTTAATGCCTTCAAATAAATTTAATACTTCAACATCGTCTTCTTCGATACCAACGAGGGTAGGTGTAAAGGATACCTAACTAATATTTGCATCCATTTATTATGCACATATTTCATAAATTTCAAATAAAGCTTGGTCTAAATTTCTATATGTGATAGGTATATTAAAAGTTAAAACTTTTGAAATCTAATCAATTACATATTTAGTACCCGATAAATTGTATTAGGATTCATGATACGTGCTAAAGGAAATAACATTGCAAGTCTTTTCAATATTTTCTAAACTTTAATTCCATAAAATATATAATTTCACTAAAATCGAAGTCATTTATGTATTTATGAAAAGCTCTTACAATTATATAAAGATGTTCAAGTATCGTACAAGTAGTGGGATAGTACACTCTAGATTAAAATATTTGTAGAGTCATAAAAATTTGTCTAAACTTTTTAAATTTTAAAAGCTAAAAGTCAATCAAATTCATTTAAAATAGTGTCATCATCTTTTTTAATATGTTTATTGTTATAAAATTCAGTTATTAAATGTTCAAATCCTTTGATTGATTTTAATAATAAGTAAGTGAAGTTTCATCCATGTCCTATATCACTAACAAATGTTTTCGTATTCGTCACCATTAAATTCAAACAAAATCCCTGAAAGGCTTATTTTTCTACTAGGTGAAATCATAATATATATTAGTGTACCCATAATTCTTTGAATTTCATTCTTAATAAGTTTCAAATCGTTCTGCACAATTAAATAAAAAATATGACACACGAAATAAATAACCACCGAAATCGAACTTCAATTTAATCAACAACTGGTTTATTAACGCTTGTGTTGTCAAATGGAGAAGAACAATTTTACTCTCACAATGATATTCTCTAATAATGCTCATAATAGTGTTAAATATATTGTTAGCATTGTGAGGGAATTCAATAATTTTGAAAGCAATAATTTTTTATGCATACATCAAAGCGGGTCTACACATTGTACAATTGCAGCTATATAACTCTTTTATTAATTCCTTCCCGTAAATTCGAAGTTAAAAATATAACACTGCCATTTTTTTGCAGAATGATAATCAATAGTTTCTTTGTATTAAGGAAATATTATATTATATCGAAACGAAGAATCTTTCTATTTACCCCCAATATATCTTGATTGAAGATATCTTTTCACGTAGGAAAAGAAATGTTGGTTGTTCGTGATTGCTAGAGGTAAATCAGCACTGGCAATGAATTTCACCATTCCCATTCGAGCTTTTTCCTTCAAATACATCCACGTACAAAGTGTCGTAGAAGTAGAAATCGAGATTGGACTACCAAATTACAATTGCGTTTTAGAGGTACCAATAAACCCATGTTTGACTGCATGTGCTTTGCAGTAATGGTTGAGGTATGTGGTACCAATGCTCTTTTGACATGTTAGCCGTTGTTGACAATATTTATATACTACTTTAGACCTTACGGCCTATTGGAATCAATTCAAAGTGATCCCAACATTTTGCCTATTTTTTCCCTTTTGCTTCCCTCTTACACCGGGAATATCTAATTTCTCTTATTCCGCTTCAAGAACATCAACGTCATCAAAATCAATTGGATTACTACTTCGGTGAGCATCCAAATCTAGAATCTTTTCGGGAATGAATACTTCGTTGAGATTGATAAATTCATTTTGAAATTGACTTTGCGATGTCATAGGTTACTCGCCTCCAATACCAAACAAGCCATCAACAAATAAGTGTGGATCCATTTGTGAATTGTGATGAAATGTATAAAATTTGTATTGTAATTTGTATAGTAACAAGTAATTAACTAAGTAGTTGTAATTGTAAATTTGTTGTGTGATAATTGATATTAAGTGATTGAAATTGAAGGTAAAAATGAACGTAGTAGATTGTAGAATGTGGAAGAGATTGAGAATTGTTGTTGGTGGTGAAAATCTTGGAAATTTGTTAAGAGTATTTATAGAGTTAAAAAAAGAAGAAAAATAATAAAGTGGCCAAAACGGCCACTTTACCATTTTTATAAAAAAGTGACCGTTTTGGTCATTGTAGTGGCAAGCCACGAACCCACAATCCAGGCTCGTGAGCTCGCCTCACTAACCACTCGCACGCGGGCGAGTCGATTCGCTCGACTCGTTTGATATCCCTAGTGATGCACAACTTCTGATTTTGATTGTCCAATCTTTTTCTTCTTCAGTCTTAATGGTTTAATTTTATTTGATGTCGTAGTTTTCACACTTGGTGCTTTGTTCTCGTTCGAGAAATACAATCAACTTGCTTTGTTAGCTACCATTTTACTGGCTTCTTATTGGTGAGTTAATTGTTTTTCACATTTAATTTTATCCTTCATCTGATACCTTGTATGTTGCGCGCACTTCTCTTCGTCCGCGCATAATAAACCATGCGTGGGCACCTCCATGTTAGGGGATGTAAACTCTGGTGTACACCCTGGGGTGTATAAATAACATTTGTCTAATATTATTAAACTAAAATTAGCTTTTAGCTTCAAAGTATTTTTAATTTACTTCAATGTAACACCTTTCTGTACTGACTTTTCGCAGTGACAGTAGAAATAAAGAGATTAACTAATATTAATGAAAAAGAGAAGCTACTTTGCATGTAGGAGAATACCGACCTCCAGTGCTTCTTCACCAAAATGTAACTAATATTAATTAACTAATATTTCATGCTGAATGAGAATATCAACCTCCAGTGCTCCTTAATTCTCTCTACGCATCGGCTTTGGTTCCGAATAATCTGGGATTGTCTCATACTCGGGAAGAGTACAAAAACACATTTATGAACAATAATTATTATTCCCTATATAATCTTTGTTAATCCATAAATATTACGATGACACACATACCCGCGATTCTAGTTGCATCCCTGCGAACAGATGAAGTTTGAAATGAACCAAGAAAAAAAGTACAAGACAATAAACGGAGGTGGAGGTGGAGGTGGAGTTTGGGTCGAAGGCGGAAGATCTAGGTTTAGAAAGTGAAAGGAGGAGATGACTTTGGGCTTCAAATTTGGTATGGGAGAATTCCAGTTTAGTAGTTTTAGGTTTGTTCGTGGATCAAGTTGGTTTGGGTAAAACCACAACTTGGATCTTGAACTGACCCGAATCAAATTAATTTAAAATACATAATCACTCGAACAGACCCAAATTCATCTTCAAACCGACTCGATTCAGATTAGGTCGGGTCGGGTTTCTGGGTTTAAATTTTTGTGCCCACCCATTCTTTAAGTACCAAAAACATGGAACTAATATTGAGCCCGTAACACTCAAAAATGCTCCAACTAGGCCCATTAGAAGCCCAAAGAATGGAAAAGTCAGTGATGCAATTACACTGCTGGACAACAATATTGTCTTCACTATTAAATAATGTTATTTGCAATCATTCACTACCGCAGTTCCTCTATGTGGCACGCATGTAGCAGTTAATGATTTTATATATGTGGCAACAAAAAACTACCATAATAAAATATCAAATCACCATGTAGGATGTCAAGTATGGCGACTAGACTACCGCAATGAGGGACCAATAACATTACTCTTCACTATTAGACTAAAGGATCTTTTATTGCAAAAACAATATGACGAGCATTGATTTTCAATTTGCATTAGCATCAATGCATATTTGGCTATAGGATTCACCAAGGCAGGGTATGTGGCCACTTTTGAGCTAATCTTTTCAATTGGGAAGTTTAGTGTTAGTTGTGATTATACTTCTGAACCGAACATAAGATACCCTAAAATAGCCATTATTACATATGTAATTGTACAAAAGAGAGAGCACTTCGAGAACCTACAAAATCAAACAAAAAATTTTAATCTTTTTTTTCTTTATTATTATTGTTACTCGTACCGATCAGGATTTGATCAGAGTTTGAAAGGTGTCTTACAAAGTCATAGAAGCATACAATGTAGGGGAAATCGGATGAGCATAATAGCAGAAGGCATACAAGCTAAAAGCTGTGGAGATCCCACACAGGTTCAAAAGCATTTGCTTTTGGTATGTTGTCACTTGTGCAAGCCTAAAAAACCGATCCAATTATGATAAGAGAAGCTAAAACTCTTGTAGCACATACATATGAACGAGTGGTCATCCAAATAGTTGGCATTATAATGATGCCAACAAGAATAATAAAACTTTGTCTTCCACAGAAATTTATTTCAGCATGCAGATTTTCTCCAGCCAAAATTAGAAACCTAGTGTAGAGATGGCAATTTGAACTATCAAAATCGAAAATCGCGGTCAACCGAACCGAATGGGGGGAAAAAAAACCTAACCGATGGTGCAATGGGGCGGATATGGTTTTGATTTTAATGAACCGGTTCGTAATGGTGCGGGTACGGTAGTTACGTCGTCGAATCGTAACCGAACCGATTACCCGCTAAAAAAAAAATTGAATTGATAATGGGCTTTACACTACTTTTCTATCCAAATCAAAACAAAATTCCTCCCCTCTTCATTATATCTACCTGACTCATTCGGCCAGTCTACTTACCATTAGCCCATAATAGCATTAGTATGACAGTATATAAATGCAAACCCTACTCACCACAACCACAAACTCACGCACGGCTCCATTGCCTCTACGGTCCAAATCGTCGTCGCCTCCGAAAATTTGTTACATTTGTTAGTCATCCTATTACTGTTGATCATGTAAAAATAGAGTTCAATGTTTTTCTAGACGTGCCAATATTGCCAAGGATGAATAGGAATCAACTTTGAATGCTGATCTATACTAGTAAGACTTCTAGGGAAGAATGCATCAAGTAACTTCGATGCACAACAATTAAGAATGAAGGAAAAGTTTAGTATTATTATATTTATAATATTTTTTGTTAAATTTGCATTTTACAATTGAAAATTAGGATAATGTTTGCATTTACGTTTGGAATATTGTTTGATAATGTTTGCATTTTCGTTTGGAATATTGTGTTTTTTTTTCATTGACTTTTTTCATAAATTGTTTTATATCAATTTGACGGATGAACCTATAAAAAAATAATTTATTTTCGTGGTTATTAACCGAACCGAACTGTGTCGAGCCGAGATAAAAATCGAATCGAACCGAATCGATTTACGTGGTTATGGTGCGGTTATGGTATGGTCAAAAATTTGGTGGTGCGGTTATGGTTTTGGCCGAACCGACCCATAATCGAACCGTTGCCAACCCTAACAGTGGCAACTAAGTATAGTTCGAGATGCATGAAAATGGAGACAATTATTCTTCCTTTAGTTGTGAAACGTTTTTCCACCAAACAAAGAAAGCTTATTATATTTGGATCAAAATCCATACATCTTTTAATCAAGAAGCCAGTTTATAAGGTTGCAACTGCAATGACAAATAGAAGTACCAAACTTTAACCAACCTCCTGAAGATAATGCATATGGAACCGAAAGAATCCTGACTCTGGTAAATCATTGAAATACACAAAGCTTTTACTTAGGTAATGATGTTGTTAATTATATGCCCTCTCTCTAATAAGTAAAACTTCTTAAACGATGGTGTAAATAAAGTTAATAATAGGGAGGAGGGTAGGAGATAAGACCTGAGAGAGAATTAAGTACATTAAAAGTGGTTTTGAAAAAGGAGGTTGTGCCTGTGAATTGGTGACTGTCATAGTCGAGTCCCTCGGCATGTCTTGATTTTCATCATAGTTAACTAGGAGGGTACGAAAACAGACAACCCATATTCTGAATTGACACCCACTGGAGGGAGAGAGATGTAGTTAAATTTCTTTCTTCATAATTGCAAACCTAGGTGGCTAGGTGTAAGAAGTGTTTTGTTTTTGTGCCAACATCCATGGCCTTGGGTCCCCTTTCACATTGTTATTTTAAAGATAAAATAAAGATTCAAAGCCACTCAAACATTAGATTAATATCACGTTTGTTCAGTGGGTATTTCTCTATTCCCATGTGTGATAAAGATAGTAAGAGACTCCAGAGATTATTTGTTTAAAAAATTGTATTGATAGATTGATAAATCATTAAGAGCGTGTTTGGACTTGAGGCTGGAAGTGAACTTTTAAGGTCATTAGCACAATTTTAAGGAGGTATCGCAAATCTGATCCAATAAAGAATTGGGAAACTTACCTAGAAACCTACCTTTAAAGACTAATTTTCAAAAATAGAGAAGGTTAGTTTTAATTTCAAAATTCAGGTGGTAATTATATTTTAATAATTATAATTAATAAAAATTTAATAAAATCTAATCTACATATACAACTCACACACACCAGTGACTCCACCCCCATTTCAATTCATTCCCAAATTGTAAGTAACCCTAACCATCTCTCTCTGTCAGCTTCTCTCTCTATGCCATCTCTCTCTCTATCATTTTCTCTACCATCAGCCACCTAACCCTCTCCTTTTCTGGCGCCACAAAATTCACCGACCACCACTACCAAAGAAGCAACACATCGGCCATGGCTTTTCTTGCAACATTGCTTGCCGCCACTTGCAGAAGCAATGGTGAAGACTGGTGACGACTCGAGCCTTCTCATCGGAGATTTCTTCACTTATCTATCCTGTTTTACTTCGCCGGAAAACGATTTGACCGCTCTCATCGTCGGAGCAGCGGCAGTTTGTAGTGGTTTTTTAGGTAATTTTTAAATGGTTTTTTGTGGTTTTTAAGTTGATTTTGCGATGGTTTTAAGGTGGTGCTAGCAGTGTTTTTGAGGAATGCAGACAAATTACCAAAATCCAACATTGATCTATTGGAATTCCCTTTAAATTTAGAGTATCTAGAAGCTGAATTCTTCTCGTGGTGGTGGTGTGCTATGAGTGCTTTGTGTAGTGGTGCTATGGCGATTTTTCGAGTGTTGTGGTGGTGGTAATTGTGGGAGACTGTGGAATAGATGCAGTGGTGCTCATGGTGGTATTGGGGGTGCGATGATTTTCTAATCTATTGTTCTTTGGTAGTGATGGTGGGTTGTGACTTGATATTGATTTGGTCACACACAGTCACTTTGAATATAATTTTGATCACAATTAGTCACACCGAAGGCAAAGTTAGTCACAGTTAATCACATGTATGTAATGTGTGTAAATTTGTTTGTGGTGACCCTATACTACCAAGTATATGTTTGTTGTGATTGTTTGTGACCAATTTTGTATTGATTGTGACCAGTTGTGACTTGAGATTGGCATAGTCACAGACAGTCACACTAAATACAAATTTGGTCACAATTAGTCACAAATGACACAGGTATGGTCACAAATATCATAGGTGCAAATCTGATCACTTATAATGCTCCATTACGATCACCACAGTTTTTTGGAGATTTTTCAACAGTGGGGGGTAGAGATAGAAATTGTTTTCAAATTTTGGAGATTTTTCTATGGCGAGCCGGAGCAATGCCTGGAATAGTTACCGGAGTAGGCGCTGGAGTGGTCATTGGAGCAGTTTTTGGAGTGGTTATCGGAGCAGTTTGCCGGGGTGATCGTCGAAATAGTTTCTGGAGTGGCCACCGGAACAATCGTCGGAGCCGTTGTTGGAGTGCTCGTCGGAGCTCTGGTGAGGGTGGAGGAAAGGTGGTGTAATGGTGGTGATAAGATGAGATGGATGGCATGGGTGGAAATAATTAATGGATATTATATTATAATTTAATATTTAATAAATTTATTGATCACTTGATTTTTGAAATATATGATTGAGTTTGTTATTTATGAAATGTGATCTTTAAAACTATGAGTTATGTGGTCTTCCCTAAAGAATTTGAAATCACGGTTTGATTTCTCAAAATAGCTCTTTCTTTTAGGTTAATCAATGGGAATCACTATTTTTTATTTAAGACGTGTTTGGAAGAAACTAAAGGATGATCAATGCACATCGTTCTGTCTATAGCTTAAAGCAAACCTCGATTTAAAATAAGAAATTAAAATATAATGTCAAACATTGATCTTATCTAACATGACTACATATTTTAAGCGTGCATAAATACATAGATTCTGAACTCGCTCGCCCGACTGAGGTTTGACAGTACACGAGATCTATCCTTTAGAAGGAAGCTAGACAGTTCAAAAAACTTTTCCAAAACTACAAAACTTCCCTAGTTGATGGTAATGCTCTTGGTGCAATTATCGGTTTTGTAGATTCCAACAAGCCGATCTGCCAACTCAAACATGTTCCGAAGATTGCATATTGCATAAAAACAATTACTGAAGATCAATGCGTATGTTCTGGAGTGGTTCAAATAATAGAACATATAGCTTCTATTTGATCCCCATTTTTTAAAACTCATTTTCAACTACACATTTCATCAAAACCAAACGGGGGTTATTCCAAGTCTACCTTATGATAATGAATTGTGCATCTATTGTACGGTCTTTCACGTAGTGTCCCACAATTGAAACATTCTTGAAATCTAGAAACCAAGGATGGAAATAGAGCAGAAGATTAAAAACATAACAGTACAACATAATTGATCAAGTGCTAGACGAGATAGTAAAGGAACCTAATGCAGCATCAATCTCGTCCATCACATAAAGAGGAGTAGGTTTATAGTGGTGCAGGGCAAAAACGAGAGCTAACGAGCTAAGAGTCTGAAATATCAACACGAGACAGTAAAAACAAAACTAAGTAGCAAACATGTCTACTGCTAGGCTTCTTCCAAGCAAGTGTAGAATACCTTTTCACCACCGGATAAATTTGCAATATTCTTCCAGCTCTTTTTGGGCGGCCGGACACTGAAGACTACACCTTCAGAAAAGGGATCCAAGGAGTCCACTAGCTCAAGTTCTGTGTCGCCTCCAAGGGTAATCATCTGTAGCAAAGCAACAAAATGGCTACAAATTGAACTGTCTAAGTTCACACAATTAATTTGCATATGCATGGACTGTCTAAGTTTGCAAAATTAAAACTGCAATAGAACAGGATTCTTGACATTCCAATATTTTGTTGACATAAATAAAGCATTAGCTATTTCGAACTCTTTTACCCACAACAAAACTTTAGTTGTCTTAATATTCCAGGTACACAGAAAATGGATTGCAACTGTCCACGGAAAGATGACACTCAGATAGCACAAGAGTCGGGAAATTAGATGTACGGGCAAAGAAGGATTCAGAATTATTGACTAACTACACCTGATACATTTCTTTTAATTTCAAAGTTATAGTATTGAAACCTGCCATGAACTTGTCTAACTTGAAAATGTTAAAACATGTTAGCATTGAGCAGGTATGTATTGAAACAATTACTATTGAATAGAAGATGAAAGATTTGCTTTCTCCTCCTCAACTCATCATGCTGTTTCTTTACATCATCACGCTGTTGAGTAATTGAATTAAGATCTTCAATTCGCTCAGTGTATAAGTTAACTTTGCTTCGGTACCTAATGTTGGGAATCTACTTATATATGCACAGCGGAAAATTAGAATAATTTCGATTCCCACCGAAGATCCCTTTGTGTTTATATAGAAATCGTGATAAAGATTATACCTTTGATGAATTCTGCAAACCTTTTGCTTTCCTCTTCGTTTCAGTAATCTTGATTCGCCATCCACAGCTGTCCAATTGTCCAGCCTTCAAAGGTGATCCACGCAGAGAATAAGATTGCAACTACCAGGGTTTTCTCTCTTGTGCCAGCAAGAATAATGAAAATCATATGGACCCCAAACCATAGCCATGTATTTATATAAACTCAAACGGGCTCGGCCCGATCCGGTCCAATATTTAATTAATCCATTTAATTAAACCCGGTCCGTCAATTAATTAATTCGGGAATATAAATAACAAATCCAATTAATTAATTTATCCAACGATTATTAAATTAACCAATTGACAATTTCTAATCTTCTAATTCTCTTTTGTGTGTGACCCATTAGGTTCCAGACCACGATACCTAACGACGTGAAATATTATTTTGATCTAATCAAAATTGATAAATTAAAACACCCTTTTAATTTATCGTCAATTCACATTCGCCCTCCTTGATTGACATTTAGTAATGTGTAAGGGCAATACATGTGACGGGAAATGTCACGTGGTATGACAAAGCCAAACTCGTTCGTTTACCGTGAAACTATAATCCCTTCGTCTATATGATTCGATCAATTACGAGATATGGAAGTATGTCAATCTCGATTATCAATCATATCTTTCACTCCACTATTAAGTCAATATAAGTCGAAAACTCATTTTCGACTTATGAGTACACCTTAACCAAGAATTTCATCATCGACTTAATTGAATGAAACACAGATTATAATCTCCTACTATCTAAGAGTGACAAATCATTTATTGATCAATCACAACCTTCATACGATTCTTGATGTACCCGAACGATGTCGTATTAGCGGCCCTTTGCAGAGCAACATCCGATATCGCCAAAGTATGACTGTCCTCATATAAGGTACCATGACGACCTCAAGTCAAAGGACCAATTTCACTACCGAACGTTAGAGATTAACCACTGACACTCAGATAGTTATCCATGTGGAATCTCTCGACGGGTCTCCAATATTTTGTTCTATAACAAAACATCCACGTGTTCATTTAAGTGTCATCACACTTTAAGTTGTGAGATCAGCTACTCACTTTACAAGTAAGAAATGCCACACGTGATAGTCTATCCGTAATAACGATATCTGTATCTCGTTATTACTTATGGCCATGGACGATTTAAGATTCAATCAGATGTAATTTGTATCTCACAATCACAACTCTTGTGATTAACAAATTACGAAGACTTGAATTTACGGACTATATTATTTATTTAATTATCTATAAATTAAATAATAGATCTGCCATTAAATTGCATTAATTATATATCAAAAGTATTTATGTCCAAAGTTAATTGGACTTAGGGCATAATACTTACACCTAATACAACTATTAGTGTTAGCACAGAGATCTCCATAAAAGAAATTTGTACAATTTGATATCATATTAAAAGACCAGAGTCACGTGCATACTCCATGATTGAGTCAAGATTTGGATTAATCTCTTTCAATTGGGCCTCAAGAAGTGACACCATTTCAAATGCCCCCTTAAGGTCGTGAGTCTCCTCAAGAGTTCCATCTGCCAGTGTTGCTTGCATCTTTTCTGGATCCACCAAATCTTTCTGAATCCTGTAACAATAAAAAGGGAAAATTCAGAACTGGTGCATCCAAGTATAGAAACGGAAAAGGTGAACACACACACATGAAAATAAGGAAGGATCTAAACACCCTCTACTATTGCAACACTGCTGTAAGAAGATAATGCTTACTGCTCTAGGTGCTTTGAGAGAGCAATTTGTAATCAGCATCCACCTGCACTAACAGTTAAAATAAATAGATTGACTAGCAAAAAGTAAACGGTGAAAGAAGTCAGTGAACCGAACCTCTGATGCCCGTAACTCATCCACAATTATTTTCAGTCTCTCGTAGTCAACTTTTGTTTTATACAAAACATCTTTGTGTTGATCAATTAACTGCAATTACAAAAAGTACACCATACAGAATCAACTCTTCTAATTGTTTGATTTTATATGAAGCCAAACATAAATCCACAGTGTACAAGCATACACGTCTACAAAACTAACCTCCTGTGTTTTCTTATAGTTCTCCTGCACAGTAAAAGCCTTCTGTTCAACTTCTTTGAATGTGGAATGCATTTTCTCTTTTTCCTTCAAAAGTCTCTCTCTCCTTCTTTGACTTTTCAACACCCTTCGTCAATTTCTTTATCATTTTCTGGCCGGTTTCTATCTGAGCTTTGCGACGGTTAATCTCAGTGCTGTTTTTGTCAACATCCTGACAATCAATCGCTATGAATTGGTAGAATTGTTCTTTCAAAATTTAAATGTTCATTTTAAATATTTGCATACTCACAGATTGAATTTTATTAACCCTAGACTTCTGGCTTTTCAGTCTTTCACCAGCAGCATTCTCTATTTTGTTCTGAAGCCTGGAAGCCTACAATAACAATGCAAAACGATATCAAGCAATTCCTACCAGAAAAGCACTACAATACAAATTTGAAACCTAAAAACCAAGTTAAAATTAGTTTGCAAGGAGGTTAATTACTATCTCACTATTATATAAAAAGGGCAATATTTTATTACTGTAGAAAGAACAGTAGATTCCTCCATTTTGTCTCACTGTAGCCTTTTTTTTTTAATTGAGAGAAAGAAACGACGTCGTTTATCTTACTTATTTGATGCAGTGACTTTGTTGCTTTTCCTCAATTTATGCGGTGTGGAGGATTATGTCATAGAGCTCTCTTTACTCTTTTTCCATTTTTACACTCTACAACCATGCGTCTCTATTTCTACACACTATCTCTTTCACCATTTTCTCACGCTATCAACCATGTACCTTTAGAAAGTTTATTTTTGAGCACATAAGTAAGTTTAAATAAAAATATTATTTTATATATGTACGTAAAAGGTATATAGTAATCATTTGGTTGACCAAAAAATAATATCAATCAAAATGTTTACGAATCGTTTAAATAATAATTTATTGAGGGGGTTAATTCAAGAGCAAAAGTGTGAATTCCATAAATATATGATTGAAAATATGTTTGAAGAAAAATAAATTTTAAGAAATGAAGACCAAACATGTTAACAAATGAAAATATTTATTTTTCGAGAAATAAGTTTTTATTACCATTTCATTTTTATCATGAAATGATTTTAATTTTAATATGTTAAATTGTGCTTCAAAATTATATAATCTATCAAATATAATTTTTAAAATCAATTTTTATAAAGTAATATATTTTTATGATTTTTTTTTAGTAAAGTAATAATGGAGGCTCAAGTAGATGGGGTGGCAATGGCGTTATATTGTTGATTTTGACTTGAAATTTTAATTTGATTTTAATCTATACCAAATAAGGACTATGTGGATAGTACTTGTCCATATTTTTAAAATAGGACCGGACATCGACCCGGAAAAGAATAAGGGTCAAAGGGTTGAATCGGGATCGAACCGGATGCCAAAACTAAATAAATATGTGTAAATAATAAAAATATATAACAACTTTGTTAAAAAAAATTAGTATTGCTAATTCAAACTAAATATAAATTCATTAGATTTATTATCTTGTAATTTATTTTAAAACTTCAAAAACTAATTATTAATATGTCCAAAATAATTTGCTTTGTTCAAATGAAATTGTTTGTGCTTTGGGGATCATGATTTAATTCCATATAATGTAGAATGAAGTAGATAATTAAACAATTAAAAAATTCAATTGGCTGTACTTATCTCTCAGTCGACCATAGAGAATGTGGGTTGTGGATAATCTTATGAAACTAGCCTCTTATCCCACATCGGTTCCCCAAAGAAAATGTGTAGGAGGATAATCTTTTAAAATCAGCCTAACACGATCCCACATCGGTTGAGCCTGAAAAATGTGTAACAAGGATTCTCTTTGGGAAAAATTCGTAAGTAAGAAGGTAAGTATTACCCATTTTAAAACTAAGGGTGTGTTTGATTGCACACATTTTTCATGAAAATGAGTTTTTTCACCTAATTTCTTACTTTTATCTTATTTGATTGACAATTTTTTTCAAGAAAAATATTTTTTTTCTTTTGGTTACGTGACTACTTTTTTCTTGAAAACAAGGAAAATATTTTTCTTGGGGGAAGGTAGATTTTATTTTCCATGGAATTTAACCTTTCCAAAAATTCTAGGTAATCAACCCACGTTAATCTCTCTCTCTCTCTCTACGTACAAATCACTACCGTCTCTCTCATCGATTCAACCGAACCAGGAAGAAGAAATTGGTGACCCATCTCTGCTTCCAGTCTGCCTCCGAGGTAATCACTGCAAAAGGTTGGCAACAAGGTTGTGACTGCATAGATTGAGGTTAGTTTAACAATCAAACCACCGTATTTGATTTCTATATGTTTATAATTCTTAATTAGATTGAGTACAAAGCAAATTTTTTTTAATCAATCTTGTTGATTCTCTTTGTTTAAAAATTAGGGTGCGTTTTCTCATGGGCACCTCATTATTTCAAGTTGCATATTCCAATTTTTGTTTTTGTTTTTCTTAATTTTGAGATTCCATGTGATTGTATGCAGAATGGAACATGGATTCTAGAATTTTTCTCATCTGTAATTTTTTATTTTCTGTTTTGACCCCCAACAAAGCAAATTTTTACCCCTTGGATTTGTCATATTACAACCCATTTCATAATCCAGTTGAAAAGTTGCAATCATAAATTTATGACCTGCTGAGAAAATAATGGCCTGATCTTTCATCAAGAATAATCAAGCCAGGTCACGAACAAATCCATTATAATTCTCGAAAACCATCAACTCAGTTCACTCTTCAGCCCGAGCCTAAGCCTAAGCCTAAGCCTAACTAGCACCATTAGCCACCATTGTAGAAACCGCCTCAGCCACCAAAATTGCCTCCATCAGTAGACCCCAAAATCCAATTCAAATATTGGTACTCAATAATATTATAGGAAAGCCTTTTTAAGGATATGAGTTCAAAATACACATTTGGGAAAGAATTAGGGAGGGGACAATTTGGGGTAACTTACCTCTGCACTAAGAATTCAACTGGCCAAACCTATGCCTGTAAATATATACACAAGTCTTATAAGAAATTTATTTTGGGCTATCTTTTTATGTTGGGGAGTGCTTATGAATACTGATTGTGGGCTATCTATTTTTATTGAAGAGGGTAAGTAAGAATTCAAGTTAATCTATTATTGAATATAAGTATTGAATTATGGAGCATATGCATAATTTTAAGTGTTTGCCATCAAGGTAGAGAACTAATGGTTATAACCTCTTCTTGTTATCCAATTTACTATTTTGGGTCCCCTATCAAGAATTCTAATATAACCAGTTGACATTATGCTTGGAAGCTCATGCAATGAATTTCTATTTAGATGTAGCTACAGTTAACTTTTTATTCTTTAATGCTTTTATGTTATTCTTTATAAACAAATTTTTATTGAATTTTTATTTACGTTGGTAGTTTATAACGTGGCTACAACAACGAATTAATGTCGATGCCGATGACAACATTTAGGTTTGTTTTGGACGATGGACATGCAAGCGATTGTGATATATAAGGACCTTAAGCATCGTGCACGGCATCTTCCAAGAGCTCCTCATACAAATTGGAATTCTGAAAGAGAAATAACACTTACACGAATGTTTAGCACGAGTAATACAATATGTCGTGATCTACTTAGGATGAAAATAGGTCCATTTCAAAGATTATGTGCTCGTTTGCGAACTTATGGATTGGTTGACAGTAAATATGTTCGAATTGAGGAACAAGCTGCAATTTTTTTTTATTACAGTAGGGCATGACCAACGTAATCGAGCTAGATGTTTTACTTTCTTTCGATCTGGTCAAACAGTGAGCTTTTACTTTCACAGAGTGTTACACGCTTTTCTTAGACTGTATAGAGATGTTGTGATTAATGCCACTCCTCATAACTCACCATACGAAAAAGAAAATGTACAGCCATGGTACTCCATTTTTTAGGTTAGGGGTTTGTAGTCATTTCATCATTTTTCTTAAAACTTCAATAGACACATTTATTTTGAAAAGTATTCTTTTTTAAAGGATGTCGTAGGAGCAATCGATGAGACACATATTGCTGTGTATGTGCCTTTAGAGGAACAAGGTAAATATCGCAATAGAAAGAAAGTGATTTTCCAAAATGTTTTAGTAGCTTGTACATTTGATATGAAATTTACATACGTGCTTGCCGGTTGGGAGGGATCCGCACACGATGGTCAATTGTTACGGAGTGAAATATTACGCCAAGGACATAAGCTAACAATTCATGTTGGTAAGTTGTGTCACTATTTTGAAAACATTTCTTTCACACATAAGTTATAATAATTATCTAATTACCATATTATGAATGACTCTTTCCTAGGTAAATATTATCTTGTTGACGCTGGCTTCCCATCAGTTTCGGGTTTTCTTGCACCATGTCGTAGGACTCGTTATCATCGTAGAGAAATTGAAGGTCAACGTCCTGAAAGTAGTAAGGAGTTGTTCAATTCTCGACATTCATCTCTACGTAATGTTATTGAGCGTACAATTGGTTTGCTGAAAAAAAGATTTGCATATTTGAGACATCAATCCTATCACGACATTGACACACAAGCAAAGATAGTCCTTGCCTGTTATGCCATCCACAACTTCTTAAGGATTGATGACGTAGAAGATGTTTGTAAGGAGGATTATGATTTAATCAATTAATTATATATTTTATTAATTTGGTCACAGTTATCTATTTAACTGGTCACAGATTAATTTTTAGTCATAATCTATCAAATTGTTGGTCACAACTTATTATTATTATTATTTTTTTTATCACAAATCAAAATTTTATAAGTTACAAATTTTTTTTCAATTACTAATCAAAAATTTTGTCGGTCACAGATTATTCATTGGTCACTGATCAAATTTTTTATTGGTCACAACTCATTTATTCTTTGCAAAGTATTAGATTAATTGGTCACGATTAATTTTTTGGTCACAACTTAATCAACTGTAAGTCACAGTCACAATTTTTAGGCCACGGATTAACCAATTTAATGGTCACAGACTCATAGTCAATCAAATCATCTGTGCCCACCACCGACACTTGTGACCACTACGTCACCATTGTCATCAGCCGCAACCAAATCATCTGTGACCACAACCGACACTTGTGGCCACTACAGCCAGAACCATCATTGCCACACCAACAGCGTCACAATAGCACCATCGCCATTGTCATAGCCTCGGCATTACAAAACCACCACAACACGCCACAGTCATACCCATAGCATCACAGAAACACTCACCACCCAAACACCACAACCATAACGCACACCTCCACCTCCACATTCACTGCACCACTAAGCACTATACCTAGAGAGCTGTTGCACCACCCAGAGAGCTGTTGCACCGACGGGCGGAGCGTACGTTGCCACCGACTGAGAGCACTGCGACACTATCCAACACCGGTGCTCGAAACACAACCCACTAGATCCAATGACAACCATCACATCACCCAGATCGCCGCCACTAGAACCACCACCACAACTACACATCACCACCATCTCAACTGATCCAATCGACTGAGACCACCGCATCACCATCCAATCGACTGAGACCACCATATTACCATCACATCACCGCTTGAGCCACCACCACACCTCACCATCGCACCACCACAGCACACACCAATGCACCCACATCACATAGCCTATACTATCGCGACCACAACCAACAACAAACACCACCAGAGCCAACGCGAAATAGCTACCACCACAGCTAGATTTTAGCACCGCCTTACATTGCTAGGTGAGGGATGCGATATTGCATTTTGCGTGCAGCGCTGGGCTAAACGCCACATGCGGCGCAGCAAACCGCCGGTAGAGGTGTGATTTTGCAGCATCGTGCAACAACGGTGGTGGTGGTATTAAAGAAGATTAAGGGGGGGGGGGGGGGGGGGGGGTGGAGGAATGGAGAGAGAGAAAAGAAATGGGGAATTAATTAGGGTTTGGAATAAAATTTGTATTATAATATTTAATATTTAAACATTAAATATCTGATTTTTGAACAATTGAACCTTCACTCTAATTTTAGAACTATTAATGTATAAAGTATGGTTTCCTGTAATTTCCACATTATCTTTTAAAAGCACCAACATGCTGGAGTAAGAGAAAGTGGGCTTGCTGCCATTGCAATTGACCCATTAGACTAAAGTGAAATGGAGGAATGAAGAGAGAGAAAAGAAATGGGGAATTAATTAGGGTTTGGAATAAAATTTGTATTATAATATTTAATATTTAAACATTAAATATCTGATTTTTGAACAATTGAACCTTCACTCTAATTTTAGAACTATTAATGTATAAAGTATGGTTTCCTGTAATTTCCACATTATCTTTTAAAAGCACCAACATGCTGGAGTAAGAGAAAGTGGGCTTGCTGCCATTGCAATTGACCCATTAGACTAAAGTGAAATTGATTCTTTTAAAAAAAAGAAAGAAAGAAAGATTGCAAGAAACCAATTTAGAAAAGACTTAAAACCCTTCAACGGCCGTGTCAACCTTTCTCTGGCTCCCATCTTCCAACCTCTGTTCACACGTTAGACTATGACTTCCGAGCAAAAGAAGGATATATTTTAAGAACAAAAAAGGCCAAAGTTTCTATTTTGGCTGCTAGCTCAAATTGACGACCCATTTGTTCATCAACACTAGATCCATTGTTGTTCAATTGTAGATATGTCAGGAAAAAGTATTATTCATCTTTCTAGCAATGTGTAATTTATAAAGTGTATGGAAATTTGTTGTGTATGGCAATTTCTTTTAGGGAGAAACGTCTTGGCTAAATATTCGAAATGTTGCTTGTTTTATTCATCATCTGGTATGCTTAGATCTAGACTAACAGTCATTTTGGTTGATGAGTTGCAAGACATAGACGAGACTGAATTTTCAAGATTGAGAGTGAAAGGGCACGACATAGCTGACTTGTGAATAGGGCCACTTCGATGCGGTCTTCATGCAATGACAGATAGGCATATTAATACTTGAACAAAATGGCAGCTTCGTTGGGCTCATTTGTTGTAAAGTTCTTGTCAATTGAATTGGCAAATTTTTGTTTTGTATGTTAAATGTCCGTAGATATTAGAGCCTTTTCTTTTGATATCACAATTGGTGTCTTGTAATGAGAGCTATGATATTGAATACGGTCTTTGACTAGCTTGAAGTTTTCTACTTTCATGAGTGATGTTACTAGCATTTTGTTTTATGTATGTTACCAGCATCTTGTTTCTGTAAATTTCGGTAGTGGTATAATTTTATGGACAAATGAACTACTACTCCATTGCAGTGGTTGATTTGTATGGAAAGATCATGTCTTTATTGTTTAATGCATAATATAGAAGAAAAGTGCCACACTGTAATGGTTAAACTTTATAAGCTGATTGAGAGTGGTTTACCTTCTATTTGATTTTTCATTGTAATGCCAACCATCTCCTTTTGTGATAGAAGTGCACATAATGGATAAGGTGATTCTGCTATGGTTTTACACATTAGAATACGGAGATAACAGTCATAGGAATTTTGGGTGAATAATAAGAATTGAAATATAGATAGGATATGTAAATGTTGTCTTACTGAGTACTTATTTACAACATCAATGAGATCATATTATTTCTAGTTAATCAGCCAATCAACAATTGCACCTCAAAACAATCATCAGCATTTCCTTCCATAGCCAGTCTTTTGCAATCAATTAGTAAGTTCACCAATCAAAGATCAGCTCCGTCAATATCGGTTTCAAGAAAACTTTGTTGAGCACCACCCTTTGGCTCATCTTATGCTTTTTTGAAAATTGTGGTTTGCTCATTTGATGATGGTGTTTTCCACAGAAGAGTTTCTGTTAGTTCTTAGGAGGTTTACCGAATACAAATTATCGCAAGAATCACTGAAATATTGAAGTTGCAGAAAAATAAAAGAATGAACACAAAGAATTTTTTCGCCACAAAGGCTCGGATGTTCAGCCTTACGGCCTACTCACCACGTTAAGCATCTACTAGGTAGATATAGCTCTAGATCCACTAGAAACAAAAGCAAGAATGTTACAAATGTACGAAGAAACACAAAGTTTCTTCACTGTTTTAATCTCGCCTCACACAAAACTATCACAACACCACCACTAACTCGCACTAAGCAATATCACAATTATACATCAAGTGTAGCATCAAAATCACTCAGATTTACAGAAATCATTTTCACTCAGAAAATAAGTGGTTTGAGAGAAAGGGAGAAACCCTAGAATCCACTCAGAATCGATCTCTCTAGAAGGAAGAATGAGGCGTCCAAACATTTAAATCAGGTAAGTTAAGAGTCATTGATCAACGGTGAGGAGATGGCCAGATGTATGGCCAGATTATATCCATAAATGAGGCAGAAGTCGCATTTCAAGAGAATACGTTTCTCTTAGCAATTGGATCAAGACCATTTCAGTAAACCCGGCCCAATAGCCTTAAAGGGCTAAGAATGTGAGGCACTATTATTTTGGGCTCAACAATCTCTACCTTGCTGAACACGTCTTGGCAATTTCTAGTGGCTAGATCACTACTTTTTTCATTTTCTCTTATTATCCTATAAAACAAAAAAAAAAGACAAAAATTAGTTCAAACCAAAAATTAGAAACTTCTAAACATTGTACCCTTCAAACAATGTTTAGAGTATTCAAACAGTTTTTAAACTTGTTTAAGGGTAGGACCTTAGTTCCCAAATCAGAAGGATTATATTCTGTTGAAATTTTTTCTAACTTAATTAGGCCTTGTTCAACCATATTTCTAACAAAATGGAATTTCACATCAACATGTTTTGTGCGATCATGATACATTGGATTTTTACTAAGGTGAATGACACTTTGATTATTAGTATAAATTTTGACAGAGCTATTTATAAAACCAATTTCATTCAGAAGACTTCTCAACCAGACACTTTCTTTAACAGCATCACATGCAGCTATAAATTCTACCTCTGTTGATGATAAAGCTACTAGCTTTTGCAATTGTGATTTCCAACTTATGCAACTATCACACAAAGTGAAAACATAAGATGAAGTTGATATTCTTTTATCTAAATCACCAGCAAAGTCTGAATCAGTATAGCCCTTAAGAATTATGCCATCATCACACCTTTTAAACAATAGGCCCAAATTAGATGTTCCTTTCAGATATTTCAACGTACATTTCATAGCAAGCCAATGTAGTTCACCGGGATTTGACATAAATCAACTTAATATGCTTATTCCATGAGCTAAATTTGGCCTAGTACATACCATGAGATACATAACAGATCCTACAGTGTTAGCATAAGGAATTCTTTCCATTCTTTTAAATTCTTCATCAGTCTTTGCTGATTGTTCAGTAGACAATTTAAAATGATTGGAAAGTGGTAAGGAAACAGGTTTATAGTCAAGCATGGAGAACCTTTCAAGTATCTTATGCATGTAAGCAGATTGTTTTAGGATTAGTGTGCAATTATTTCTATTTCTTTCTATTTCCATCCCAAAAATTCTCTTAGCTTGCCCCAAGTCTTTCATTTCAAATTCAGATTTTAACTTTACTTTAATAGCATCAATTTCAGATCTGTTAAGGCATGCAAGTAACATATCATCTACATATAAAAGTAGATAAACAGATTCAGGTCCACCTGACCTTTTAAAAAAGAAACAAGAATCATAACTGCTTTTAATGAAACCCAAAGTGTGAACATAAGAGTTAAACTTTTTATACCATTGTCTGGGGGCCTGTTTTAGGCCATAGAGGGATTTCTTTAACAAACATACCTTTTCCACAGTTGACTTTACCTCATAACCTTTTGGTTGACTCATATAAATAGTCTCCTCAAGGTTTCCATTTAAAAAGGCTGTTTTTACATCCAACTGATCAAGGTCCCAGTTGAAATGTGTAGTTAAGGCAAGAAGGATTCTTATAGAAGTGTATTTAGCAACAGGGGAAAAGATTTCATTATAGACTCTTCCTTCCTTTTGAGTGAACCCCTTTGCAACAAGTCTTGCTTTATATCTTTTACTTTCAGTAGTAGGATTTCCTTTTTTTATTTTGAAGATCCACTTACAGTCAACAATCTTCTGATTTTTAGGTTTGTTGACAAGGATCCAAGTTTTATTTTTTATTAAGGAGTCCATTTCTTCATTCATAGCATCTTTCCATAACTTGGAGTCAGTACATGTTATAGCTTCTTCAAAGGTAACATGTTCTGAATTTAGAGAATTTAGAACAGAGAATAGGGTAACAAATTCATCATTATTATATCTGGTGGATGGGATCCTATTTCTTCTGTCTCTATCTCTTGTTAGCTGGTAATTAGTGAGAGAAGGGTTATTACATTCAGTCTCAGTTTCAGGTTCACTTAGATCTTGATTAATATGAGACTGAGGCATCTCTACCTCAATAAAATCATTTTGATCATTAGTATTGTCTCTTGGATTTTCAAGAATAATTTATTTCACAGGTTCAAATCCTGTAGGTTCAGTTTCAGATTGTATTTTACAAGGGAACTCATTCTCATTGAAAATAACATTTCTACTAATGATCATTTTAAAACCCTTTTGACTTTTGAGCCAAAGCCTGTACCCTTTAGTTTCCTCCCCATATCCCAGAAAAACACATTTTTGAGATCTTGGTTCAAGTTTACCTTCATTTTGATGGGAGTATGCAGCACAACCAAAGATTTTAAGTCTACTATAATCTGGTGTAGTATTTGACCACGGTGCTTCAGGGATTTGGAAGTCAATGGCACTAGAAGGACTTCTATTTACCAAAAAGGTTGCTATTTTTAGAGCTTCTCCCCATAAGAATTTTGGAAACCCTGACTGTATAACATACATCTGACCTTTTCTAAAAGGGTCTTATTCATTCTTTCAGCTACCCCATTCTGCTGTGGGGTGTATGTCACAGTTCTATTCCTTAATATTCCAAATTCTTTACAAAAAGAATCAAATTCTAGATTACAAAATTCAAGGCCATTGTCAGTCCTTAGTGCCTTGATCTTCTTATCAGTTTGGTTTTCAATCATAATTTTCCATTGTTTAAAATTTTGGAATGTATCAGATTTTTGCTTTAATAGAAAAGTCCATACTTTTCTAGAATAATCATCCACTATGAGTAGATAAAATCTAAAACCACTGAGTGTATTAGTGGATGCTAGACCCCATAGGTCAGCATGAAGATAGTCCAAAATGGAGGTGGATTTGTGAGTTCCAGTTTTAAAAGGTAATTTACTCTGTTTACCAATTACACAGTCTTCACAAAAGCTTAGGGGGTGTTCTCTTTGTGTTTCAGTTTTGTGTTTTGAGTTTTGAATTCATTTTGAGTTTTGTATTTTGAGTTTTTTTTTTGAAATTTTTGAAAATGCGTTTTTTTTTTTAGTTTCTCAAAAAAAAAAAAAAAAAAATTTTTTTTTAAAATTTTGAAAATCCCCAAAACCCCCCCTCAAAACCCCAAAAAAAAAAAAAAAATTAATTTTTATTTATTTTTTTTTGAAATTTTGAGAATCACCACACTATCTCCTCAAAAAATTTTTTTTTTTAATTTTTAATTTTTTTTTGAAACTTTGAGAATCACCACACCACCTCCTCAAAAAAAAAAAAAAAAAAAAAAAAAAAAAAAAAGTGTTTCCCGCGTTTTCAATTTTTTCAAGTTTTACACTGAAAACGCCCAAAACGACAAAAAAGTCGTTTTGTGTTTTCTTCACAAATTTTTTTCGTTTTCGAAAACGTTTTCGAAAATTCGTTTTCGAAAACGGGAAAGAGAACACGTTTTCACCGTTTTGAAAAATCGAAAACAGAAAACGACCCGAAAACGGTAAAGAGAACAGGGCCTTAGTTTTTCAAGGTTATCTTTACCCAAAAAACCCAGTTTGTTTAAAATAGTTAATCCCTTTACAGACATGTGGCCAAGTCTTCGGTGCCAGATCAAAGACTTTTCAGATTGTGAATCAATAGCTGTAGAGTTGAGACCTACCAGAGGTTCAGCTTGCAGATTGTATATACCATTAATCTTAGGAACAGAGACAACTTCCTTGTCATCAGACATCAGCTTGATGAAGCTTTTATGGATTCTTATGTCATAGTTTTCATCCAACTCTCCTAGAGCAATTAGGTTTCTTTTTAGTTCAGGTACATATCTCACTCTTTCTAGCTTGAGAACAAAGTTATTTTCCATCAAGAGATCCACCTTTCCTAACCCTTTTATTTGACAACTCATGTTATTTTCTATCTGCACTTGCCTTCCATTCAGGTCAACAAAATTAAAAAACCAATCTTTAATGGGGCACATGTGAAAGGTGCACCCAGAATCTAAAACCCACTCCTTTGGGTTCCTATTGATGGTATTAACAAGGACAACCCCTTGTATATCTGGTTCTCCTTTGCAGACAATAGCTACAGAACCATTAAAATTATGTTTTTCTTTTGTATCAGATAACTTCTTAAAACAATCTTTGATCAGGTGTCCTGTTTTACCACAATAGTAGCATTTTTTAATTTGATTTCTGGATTTTACTTGGTTTTTGTTTTTATCTCTGAATTTTGAATTTTGGGAATTACCTCTTTTATGGGAGTTGAAGTTACACATTGCATTCTTCTTATTTTGATTTTGTTTTTCTTTTATGTGTAATCCTTCACCATATTTGAAATCCTTTGACTCAACTTTCAATTCAAGTTCCCTATTTCTTAGGGAAGAGATTATTATGTCAACTGTTAAATCTTGCCCCCCATATTCCAAGGCATTTCTTATCTCCCTATATCTGTCACTTAAGGAGTTTAGAAGGACAACAACTTGTTGATCTTCAAAGAGAGTTTCATCACAATTTTCTAAATCCTGGACTAATTTAACATATTTATCAATGTTTTCTTCTAGTCCAAGGGATGTATCGAATCTAAAATTGTAGAACTGCCTAAGAAGATAACATTTATTTGGAATAGATTTAGTTAGGTAAAGGGATTCTAGTTTATCCCACAAGGCTTGTGCAGAGTTAGTTTTACCAACTTTTCTAATTACACTATCAAACAAATGAAGGAATATAGAACTCCAGGCAATATCATCTAATTCTTGTCTTCTATATGCACTAGTTTCAGCAGGATAAGTATTATCAATAGCATGTGCACATCTCTGTTGTAACAACAGAGCCCTTAATCACCATTACCATTCCATACATCAATCTCAATTTTGTGTGCAGTGGACATGATGATAAATGTAGTGACAGATTCACGGATATTGTAATTAAACGTACAATTCTCAATTCTTGAAAAGAGGTTTCAGGGGTGGTTACCCTTTGTTCCAATACTCCCTCAGATTCCCAGGTCCTCAAATGAGACCTTAGACAAAGGAAAACACTGGAGGGTGACTTACCTTAATAACTAGTTTCAAAGATTGACACAAGTAATCAACAATAATAAGAAGAGGGTTCAGAGTATACCGGAGACAATGCAAGAATTTAGAATAGGCACGAACAGTTTACAGTTGATAGTGACTCAGTGGGAACTCAGTAAGAATCAAAATGTGTTGACTCAGCTCACCAAGAACTCGAAGTGAGTCAAGAAATCAGAAAGAGTTGACTCGGCTCACCAAAGACTCGGAATGAGTCAAGAAATTTGACTCACCAGAGAACACGGCTAAAGCAACAGATTACACAAAGATTAAGAACATGTTAAAAAAAGAACTCGTTGTACATCAAGAGATCCAGCAGATCAACCCAACAGAATATACAAGATTTCAAAAAATACAAAAAAAATTTTACCATAAAAATTTCAACGAGAGAGAATGTTAAAACAAAACTTCAAAACCTCAAAGATTTGTAATTAAAAAAAATTTAAACAAAAAACTTAGGGTTTTGAAACAACGTATCCAGATCCTCTAGAAAATATGCTCTGATACCACTTGTGAGTTCTTAGGAGGTTTGCCGAATACAAATTATCGCAAGAATCACTGAAATATTGAAGTTGTAGAAAAATAAAAGAATGAACACAAAGAATTTTTTCGCCACAAAGGCCCGGATGTTCAGCTTTACGGCCTACTCACCACGTTAAGCATCTACTAGGTAGATATAGCTCTAGATCCACTAGAAACAAAACCACGAACGTTACAAATGTACGAAGAAACACAAAATTTCTTCACTGTCTTTAATCTCACCTCACACACAACTATCACAACACCACCACTAACTCGCACTAAGTAATATCACAATTATACATCAAGTGTAGTATCAAAAATCACTCAGATTTACAGAAATCATTTTCACTCAGAAACTCAATGGTTTGAGAGAAAGGGAGAAACCCTAGAATCCACTCAGAATCGATCTCTCTAGAAGGAAGAATGAGGCGTCCAAACATTTAAATCAGGTAAGTCAAGAGTCATTGATCAACAGTGAGGAGATGGCTAGATGTATGGCCAGGTTATAAGGGCCAAGAACGTGAGGCACTATTATTTTGGGCTCAACAGTTTCCCATGGTAAAGCACGATCGTACTCAAGAAGCAGATCTGCAGCTTGTTTCTGGAGAACAATGACACCAGCCTCAGCAATTCCCATAAAAATGGCAGTGCATTCAAACTGGGGGCAGTGCATTCAGCAGTTCCCACATGCACTTGTTCAAAAAATGGCGGTGTATGGTTAAACTAGGAAAACTGGAAACTTGACTTGAGCTTTAACTCAAACTGGGGGCGATGCATTCAAAAAAATGGCTACAATCTGAAATTTTATCGATACATAAAATTTAGCATTCACAAAACCTCATTTTTGCTACAATTTGAATTTTATCCCTATTAGAAAATACATACTTCATTCGCAGTTCCACGGCCTTATCTTTTTCTACCCCACATCTCACAACAACCCATTTCAGCTTCCCCTTTCTATAGTAGTTAGTGAAATTATCAAAATTTTATTTCAATCAAGTGCATTTCTTTTATGAACAAGAAATGCCCAAAACAAGAAGGAAAATTATTACAGAACTCGTAAAGAAAGGAAAAAGAAATCATTCAATTCATGAGAAGTGCATTTCTTTTATGAACAACAAATGCCCAAAACGAGAAGGAAATTTATTACAAATTTTGTAAAGAAAGGGAAAAAAAAAACCATTCTCTTTATGAGACGCAAGTTCAAAAAATCATTTAGCACTTATAGTACCTACTTCTACTCGAAGTTTGTAGTCCAATGTCTGACAGGAAGTTTGAAGATGGGAGCCGGACAATGGTCGGAGAAAGGTTGGCACGGTCGTTGAAGGGTTTTAAGTTTTTTTTTGCTAAATTGGTTTCTTACAATTTTTTGGGGGGGGGGGGGAATACTATGGATGAATGGTCTGGGTTTTTGATTTTTCGTGATGGCGTGGGGTGAAAGTAATAAATGAAGTCAGGGGTTGGTGTGGTTTTAAATTTCAATTGTGGTATTCTTTTTTAAATTCAATTTTCCTACTTTCCACGTCATTTGGTCAGGGATTGTGTCAAATGTTATGTTCATATAGCATTTTCCATTTTAAAATGTGGAAATGATGACTTGAGTTTTTATAAATAGTGACTTAAGTGTTTATTACAAAATCCGTGACATAAAGGACTAATACAGATGGACAATAGCAACTTGGAGCTCTTGTATCACACCAAAACATTCCTTTATTCTTTGGTTAGGAGCTAAGTCGACTAATCAAGGATAAATTGCAGCATTTGGATATAGCCCGCAATTGTGTTTGTGGTTTCACAACGAAAAATGTTCAGCATCTATTCTTCAAATGTACCTTGAGTTCTAATGTTCGAGAGAAATAAGAAATTGGCTAGGTATCCATTCACGATCGCAAGTGCATTGAAGTGGATCGAGAACGAAGTTAGAGGCAAATCTTGACAAAGCTAAACAAAGAAAGTTGCTCTTGTATGCACCGTCTACCAAATTTGGACAACATGGAATATAAATTTTTTTGAAGATCAAATGCCACAAATGGACAACATTGTTAGAAAGATTAAAATTTTAAAATGCACATGTATAAAGTCATGTTTACCTCGTATTTTAATGTTTTGATCCAGTTCGAGGTATTAGCTTTGGGTCATTAGATTTTATTTTGTTTGTACATCTTTTGCTCTTGTAAGTTGGGTATGTCTAAAGTGCTTGTACAATTTTTTATTTAAACATATTCACATTTATCGATAAAGAAAAAGGGATAATTGCAGCAGAAGTTCCAAACCTTTTAAACATTAGTAGACTTTCTTAGAACATTTGATTTGTTGCAACCGTTATCCCTATCATTCTGGATGTAAAACATTCAATTTACCGTTAGTTGACCAAAAATTGAGTTTGACCATATTTTTAATATTTTTTATATATGGCAAAATAGTAACTTTTTATTTACCAAATTAAATAATTACATTAGTTAAAATAACCCCTCCCCACCAAAAAGAAAGAGGATAATTTGTATCTTCTTCCTCCCGTCCCTTCCACAATCTACCCCAGCCCTACCCTAACCAAAACCGCCACCATTTCAATGCACATTAGCAGTCATAATTAGAGATAATATGTGCCAATAAATAGAATGTTAAAATAAAAATATAAAGAAAGGATAAAGGACATAAATGTAAAAGTAAGCCCTTGTTTGATACCCATTTTTTTCAAAATACATTTTGTTCTCTCTTCTTTTCAACCATATATTCTTCAATAACATAATGTTACACACAAAACTAAGCTCCCGTTTGGTAGCATTTTTCACCCAAAACAATCAATTTTTGACTGTTATTTTATTATTTTAGTTGTCATTTTTTACTTGTTTACTTACAAGTGTGACCCACTTTCGCTTTAACAGTAAAAAAAATCAATTTTCATAATCATTACGAAACAAGTCCTAAAACTTTTTCGTAATTCTTAATCACACATTTTTCACCAATTAACAATTTCAAAATGCATTCTTACTATATAAAAAAAAAAAAAAATAGGAAAAAGACATGGGCTAAGTAAATATTGGAAACTTTATTATAATTAAAATATGGTACGATAATAAAAATTCTGGCATTATTATAATTTCTCTTGAATGTGACAAAAAACAACATCATATCAATAGTTGATTCTATAGAACCACTCTTAATAATTAGATTAGGCCATCAAATCTACTGTTCACAACCACCTGTAGAATTATTGATTGGATAAGGTCTAGGTTCAAATGTTTCGAGTAGATGAGATTTCACCATTTCTTAAAATTGATTGTGACTTTGCATCATTATCTCGACGATCAATGACACGTATTTTAATTTTAAACGTCAAATTAAACCAACCTTTTTCTTCTCCAAATATTCATACGAGAAAATCCCTCCAAAGGTCATTAAACTTTGTCAAAATACCCTAGGAGGTCACCGAATTTCAAAAAGTCCATAAACAGTCACTGAACTTTGCCAAAGTCCCCCCAGAAGTCACCAAACTTCAGAAAGTCCCTAAATGGTCACTGAACTTTGCAAGAGATCCTTAGGAGGTCACCCAACTTTGCAAAATTAGGGCCTCATACATCATTAGTTGAGTGACCTCCTAGGGACCTCTTGCAAAGTTTAGTGACCATATAGGGACTTTCTGAAGTTCACTGACTTCTGGGGGGATTTCGGCAAAATTGTGACTGTTTAGGGACTTTTTGAAGTTCGATGACCTCCTAGGGTATTTTGGCAAAGTTTAGTGACCTTTGGGGGGATTTCCTCGAATCTAGAGTATTTCATGTTGTTGACTGATTTTATCTTTAGAAAAATGCTCCAAATATCAAGCCCTAATTTCACTAAGAAGAAAGGGAGTATTCACACAAAATGGAGAGAGAAGAGATGATGAGAGAGAGAGAGAGAGAGAGAGAGTGAGTCTTCCAAAAAGGTAGCCCATAAGTCAGAGACTATTTATTTTAATCACAACCACAAGATTTAATCCACTGGCTCACATTTGATTTCAAGTAGCACAATCCGGGTGTCAATGTAGCAGCCAATAATCAACAGCCATGTGGAACATCACTTAAAGAAATTGTTGTTTCATGAAACACGTTTCTTCCAGATAAATTTTGGAACACTTTATCAACACCCACCAGTATATAGTTCTTTTTTCCTATTTTCGACCAAGGACACGCGTTTTTTAAAAGATTTGGAAAGAGAGGAAAAGTAATTGAAAGGCTTAATTGTATTCATATCAAAGTAATGGATATAGATACACAAGATTGTTATTCCTATGGACTCTCCCATTTACGTGGAAAACAATATCATATAGTTATAAGAGTTCAAATGCAATAACATCTAAAACTGAAAATGAGATAAGTTTGATTCTTGATTAGATAGTGGATGAATGTAAACCAATCTTTATACAAAGATCTTGAATTTGAGCATAGAAGAGTGGTTTTGTGAGGACATCAGCGAGTTGATCATTGGTTGACACATGGGAAACCCGGAGCTCACCATTCTGTACATTATCCCAAAGTGATAATCATGTGTTTCATACGCAAGTGAAATACTGAATTGGCTCAAAGAGATGTCGTCCCCACATTGTCACAATAGATAGGAGGTGCTTATGGAATAGATACACCAAGTTCCGTGAGAATAGATTATACCCAAATTACTTTAGAGACTGCAAAAGCAACAGCCCGATATTCAGCCTCAGTTGATCCAGCAATTGATTTTTGATTCTTTGATGACCAGGATACAGCATTGTGAGCAAGAAAGACAATATGGGCGCTAGTTGATGGTCTGTTATCTGGATTTCTAGCCCAGCTGCATCAGAGAAAGCATGACGGTGAAGTGGTGAATTTTTGCGTAAGAATAGCCCATGTATTATACCGGCCAAATATTGAAGTAGTCGTTAAACACATGACCAATGTGCTAAGGTAGGACGATGCATGAATTGGGAAAACTTATTAACAGAAAATACAATGTCTGGCCGACTAAGAGAGGGGCATTGAAGACCACAATAACTAATCTATACTCATTAGGATCATGGAGAGATGTACTATCATTTAGGTATGAGACTTGAGCTAGAGACATAGGAGATTGAACAACCTTGACATCTAGCATTTTAGTTTTCTCTAAGAGCTCTCGAGTATATTTATGTTGAGATAAGAAAAACCCAGCAGCGGGAAAAATGAGGGATGGCCACGATACTTAATGGAGAATTTTGCCACCAATTGAGAGAGAATTTTAGAGTGATGTTACTGCATGAAAGCTCACAAATCCTAGAGATCATAAGAATTGATGAAACTCTATGTACCAAGCTAGTGGAGCCTGTTTGAGGCCGTAAAGAACTTAACGAAGCCGACAAACATGAGAAGTATGTTTTTTGTCAATAAAATTAGGGAGTTGAATCATGTAGACATCTTCACTGAGGGAGTCATGTAGAAAGGCATTATTGACATCTGATTGATGAAAGGACCACCCATAAGAAACAGCAAGACCAAGGGGATATATTCAATTGGAACTTTTGAAAACTTTGATAGACTTTTTTTAAGTGATGAATTTTGTAGATTTTGTGGATCTTTTATGGATTTGTGTAAAATTAGTAGAAATCTTTCGTAAACTTCCATGGATTTTCATTTTAAAATTTTTATAGACTTTAAAAGACTTTTGAAGACTTTCATTTGAAATAAAATTCACGTGAATCTAATACAATGATGTGAAAATTCTCATATATGAGGTTTTAGTTCCCACAATTCCCTATTCTTCCCTCCTTCCCATATAATAAAAAAAAATTGAAAAAATAAAAATTTAAGACCTTAATTAAATAAATAATAATAATAAATATACATATATATGATTCAATATTATTAGTATAGTATACTTTTAAAAATAAATAAAAATCAATATAATTAAATTTAATTATAAAATTTTCTTATAAAATTTTATAATTTAATTAAAAATAGATATTTTTCACAAAAATGAATGAAAATAGAAAAAAAAGCTACAAAAATCTAATTTAATTTTTTCGACAGAAAATAGAGATAAATAATAATAGAGAGGAAGAAAAATAAATGGAAATAAATATAATCAATAGAAAAAAAAATTTTAATCATGCATGTCCATAAAAATTTAATGAAAAGAAAAACTGAAAAAAATATGTTAAAGTCTCCCAAAATCTCATGACCGACGAGAAACAAATTTTAAAATTTTTATATGAGTACTTTCCGCTTAAAAGTTAGTATTTCATAGACTTTTATAAAAGTCTTTATAAGTCATTAAAATTTGAATATCTCAAAACTTATAGAAACTTCTAAAAAGTTTTAATTAGATATAACGTAACTTTTAGAGACTTTTTAAAAATCTACAAAAGTCTCAATTGGATACACCATGATTTTTAGAGAGTCTTAAAAAGTTTCAATTGAATACCCTGAACTTTTTAAATCCTAAAGTCATTAAAAGTCTCAATTGAATACATCCCTATAAGTCTGAGTTGAATGGATATTGTTTTGATAACCGAACTAAATGTATCATTATAATCAAGACCGGGTTCTCAATGAAATCCTTTGGCCACTAATCTAGCCTGAAACACTCAATTGTTCCATAAGATTTGCGCTTAATACGGAAAATCCATTTACAACCTACTATGTTTTGCACATCACTATGAGTTACTTAATCCTACGTACCATTTCGAAGAAGGGCATCAAATTCAATAGGCAAAGCTTGGTGCCATCGAGGATTTTTCATAGCTCCAGAGTTGCATGCTGGTCCTGTAGTGATGGAAGGAGAACCTGTACCTAGAAGGGTTATCTTTTTAGAGTTAAAACACATTATTTTTGGACCGTATAGTCATACAATGAGTGTTTAAAGGATTGAGGCGATGGGTAGGGTTAGTTTGAGAAGAGGGATGAGAGTTTGGTATTGGATTTGAAGTGGAATCGTGTGACTCTTGAGAGCTAATTGCAGGAGGATTCATGAAGCTACATCATTCGAGTTTCCAAGTCCATTAATTGTATTATTTTCCAAACTAAGGCTTGGAAAATGAAGGAGAGACATTGTGAGGCGAAAGACAAAGATTTAAGGAAATTAAAAGTTTTGAGGCTTCTAGGACTAACTAATTGAATTAGACCACGACTCATAAGATACAGATGACATATTCTTGAAGGAAGTTGGAAAAGGAAATAAGGACTCTACAAAAGTTACATGGCGAGAAACTATGATTTATTAATTGAGGACTCCAAACAAAGATAAGCACTTAAAGATGAGGAATATCCCAAAAAAATACATGGTTTGGATCATGATTCAAGCTTGTGAATGGTATATGGCTTTAACCAAGGGTAACATGGACAACCAAATACACGTAATTTTTCAAAATTTGGTAAGGTTACAAATAATATTTGATGTGAGGACACGAATGTTGTTTCTGGAGTATAAGTTTCTCCTTCCAAACAAACAAAGAATTACCTTAACATAATTTGTATAGCGTATCTACAGAATCATAAAATTAAATTTGAGCCCACCGAGTTCAAGATATTTCCTTAAAATGAATTTGTTGCCTTCAACGGTGCTAAAGGCGTATAACAATCCTTTCCCCGGATAGAATAAGTTTCGTCTCCTACGGAAATAGCATAGCAATTTGCAGGAGTTTCAACAAACACAATGAGGTGCTTTCATTTCGAAACTAATATCAGAACGAGAGAAATGAAAATGAAATTCAAAGCAGAGAATGTTTGCAATGAAAATGATGTTATTTTTTGGCAACAGGGCAGGCTATTTATATACTTATTTGTGACCATTCGAACATCCTTCAGAATGGTCGTCGTCACTACTCAGACAATCCCCAAAACTCAAACGGACAGTTTGGTTTAATTACTGCGTCTGTTAAATCGGTTAACGATCGACTGTTTAGTCGGTTAACAGTCAACTGTAACAGACAACTGTTCCAGACCAAAAAATTATCTAGAAATAAGCTAAATGTTAAATTTCATTAAGTACCCCAAGAATTTGATTATTTACAATTTGGCTTAGAAATTCAAATAAATTTTGTCCAAAAAGTTAATATAATGCAAGGACCCAATGTACCCAAACAAGAATCGAACCGGACTCGGACTCGAACTCGGACACGGGCACGTGCTCGTGCAGTGCTGTGCCGGTTGGACAGACATCGACACTTGTGTATGGGTTTATGACCAAACCCGATAGAATATAGGTCTCTTCTCTTCCAAAGACTATTGGTATCATTTGGGGCTCAAACATAATTCCCAAACTTCCACCATATAAACCAAACCAAAGTTTCCTAACTTCCTATGTGGAATAAATGTTTGGCAAGTTAAATTATTCCATAATTTATAGTTTCAAATTGGTTACTTTGACATTCAATATTTCATTCAATTCTAAATGATTTTCGATAAATAAATATAGTAAAACGTGATTATGCTAGGTCTCGTTAAAATTAAAATTCAGATCCCACTAAAATTTGGGCTCAAATTTGACCCATTTTACTAACCATTTTCCAACAATGAACCCTAAATTTTCTTCTGACATGCAACTCATAACAAAAGCTTGTAGCCAAAATGATAGTGGCACAAAGGCATGATGTAATAGTGTTGGGCTAGTTTCAACTATATCACGGTGTCAACACTCGGAGTCCCATTGTATTCAGGAGTATAAAGGGGACTACTTAGGTGAGAGATTCAATTTAGGGCTAGAAAATCTTTTAGTGGAATGTACAACCCATTATTTGTATAGTGCTGTAGAATAAAAGAACTAAAGAATTTCTCAACTATAGCTTTGAAATAAATAAGGATTGATTTAACATCAAATTTCTTTTTGAGTGGGTAAAACCATATATATTTAGTAAAATGATAAACGAATAAAAGACATTGTACTTATTACCATTAAATGATTCTAAAGAGGAACTCCATGCATCAGAATAAACAAGTTGTATAGTAGATTTACTAGACAGACTAGACTCTAAAAATGGGTTTATAACTTTAATTACAAGAACAAATTTCAACTAAACCAAAAAGGACTATCAGACAGCAAAGGAAGGTGGTGTGAAGATAGTAAGCGACGAAGAAATTAATTGGAGGAATGACCAAAGCGGTGGTGCCATTCGAAAATTGGTGCTTTAAAGGAAGGAAATGTATAGCTTGGAAACTCTATATGATGTTGGCCATGCATAAACTGTTGAAAATTTACTTAATCATGCACAGGAAAAATAAAATAAATTTCAAATCCCATAAAAAATCTACTTTGTAAATAGATAGAAACTGTGATAAAAATTATACATTTGTTGAATTTTGCAAACTCATTTGTTTTTCTTGAACCCGAACAATCATGATCTGTAATCTACATCCATCCAATTGTCTAACCTATAATGAAAATCTACATAGGGAACAAGATTGACTACGTGTTTGCTTTTCTTGTTCTAGCAAGAATATAATTATGTTCTATTATAATTTATCAAACACTAGCAACCTATTAATAGAAATCCAAGTGGGCTTGACAAGTCTCTTAAACTCAACTAAGTCCAATATTTAATTAATCTAATTAATTAAATTTAGTCCATGAATTAATTAATCCAGCCTTATAAATAAGCAACCAAATTAATTAATTGTCCAACATCTGTCAATTAATTAATTGATAAATCTCATTCTCCTAGTTTTCATTTTCTGAGTGATCTATTAGGTTATCGATCACGATATCTAACGACGTGAATTATTATTTTGATTTAACAAAAATCAATAAATTAAAATACCACATTTTAATTTATCACCAATTTACATTCGTCGTCCCAAATTGACATCTAACAATGTGTCATGGCAATGCATGTGACGGGAAATGTATGTGGTATCACAAAATCAAATTTGTTCGTCTACCATGAAGTAATAATCACTTTGTCAATATGATCCGATCAATTACGAGATATGGAATAGTGTCAATCTCGATTATTGAGCATTTCTGTCATCCCATTTTAAGTCAGTATAAGTCAAAAACTCTTATTGACTTATGAATAACCTTGGCTAAGTATTTCATTATTGACTTAACTGAATAATATATATATCATAATTTATTACTATATAATAGTGACAAATTCTCTATTGATCATTCATAACCTTCATATGATTCTTGACATTCATGAGTGGTGTCATATTAATGACTTTTGGCAGAGAACATTCAACACCACCAAAGTATGACTGTCCTCATATAAGGTAGTATGATGACTTCAAGTCGAAGGTCAAAATTCACTGTTGAATGTTAAAGATTAATCATTGACACTCAAATAATTATTCATGTGGAATATCTCCAAAGAACCTCCAATGTTTTGTTCTTTAACAAAATATCCACGTGTTTATTTAAGTATTACCACATTTCAACTTGTGAGATTAACTACTCAGTTCAAAAGTAAGAAATGCCACACATGATAATCTATCTATAATAACAATATTCGTATCTCGTTATTTCTTACGTCTACAGATAATTTAAGATTCAGTCTTATGTAATTTGTATATCACAATCACAACTTGTGATTAATAAATTACTAAAACTTGAATTTACGGAATCTATTATTTAATTTATTAGAATATTAATTCAATTAAATAATAAATCTACCATAAACAAAATGCATCAATTATATATCAAAAGTATTTATATCCAAAATCCATTGATCTAGGATATAGTATTTATAAACTCCCACTTGCTTTAGATCCAATCACATATCTTATATCATAAAGTCCACACGATAATCATGTTTATAGCGCGACAACTCTTAGTCAATGGATTTGCAATATAATAACTTGTAGAAATTCATTATTTCTTTACTTCGTTTATTTGTGTTATCTCTCTGATAAGATAATACTGCCTTAACACATATTTGGATAATTTATAAGATCTTAGTTCCTTCGCTTGCCATTGTTATTACAATATAAATGTATGAAATCAACAATGTTAGGAAGTACTCCAAATTCATTAGTGGATTTCTCGGTTGAGACTACAACTCTTTGCTGCTTTCGCATCAATGATGTATAGGCTCTGCTATTGAATCAAAGGTTATTTCATGTTTGGAACCTTTTCAACTTACCGCTCAATTATTAAGAGTAAACTATCTAACAGAGCTTACATCCCTGCAAAAATCTTATAGCTAGAAAAATATAAGTTTTCAAATTCGTTTGGATATAGAACTTTGGGTGCAATCTTAAGAATGCATATCACACAATGTAAGCTCAATATAATGTTACGATGTTAACGATGAGACTAAGTAAATTAAACTCAATAGGTAAATATGTTTAAGTTACTAATGTAAGTTTTAAAATACTGCCTAAAATGTGTTAAAAATTATTTACATGCATGAATTCCTAAATATGGATTTAGAGGTCCTGCTCAGCTCACTTAATTTAACTTTTGTTCTGTATTGTAACTTTCCTCCAAATTTTAACTTTGTCCTTCTCAAATTAGTATGACTTTCCTTCATTATCAGTTTCGAACTCAACAATGCGCACCTCAATCTCCTCATAAGGTTTAATCACAAACTCAATTTTAAGCAAACAATGAAGTCGAGAAATTGCATGCTAATTTTCTCTTCTTCAAATGCTACCAGTTCTTTTTTGCACATTATGATTAATTTCCCAATCTTTTCACGCTCTTCTTCTTTAATTGAAGTTTTCTCGAGTTCAACGTTTGTATTCAAAACTTTTAGCAAAGAAACAATGACATCTTCATGGAGAGTCTTCTCCTCTTGTTGCATTTATAAGAAATCCGGTTGACGTGATTTCCTTAATTGATGTCCATTAATAATTAGTGGAAGAAATAATCCTAGGCAAATCACCCACATCAAATTTTGGTGAGAGAAATAATGCAACAGGTAAATCACACATGATAGTTTCATCAAGTTTACATTCTTCTTTTATATCTCATAGTAGCTATCCTATAATGAGATCTCCTATAAGTACATCGCCCTCATCAATTTCTTGAGCTACCAATTTCTGTTTTCTTATGATGAAATCATATACGAGCATCTTATTGAAATCAACCACATTTATCTTTTATTCTGTTCCTGAAAAAGAGTAAAATACTAAAATAAAAGAAAAATAACAATACAAGAATACGGGTGGAAGTTCAAATTAGTGTCTAGGTAAATAAAATCCAACAAAAACTCAATTCTCGACAACGACGCCAAAAACTTATTATGCGAAAATATCTTTCGAATTAGACTACCGCAACTGTACGGTTCGTTAAAAAGTAATGAAGTGGACTTGAGTTCATATATCATCCCATAGATATTGATTTAGTTCAATTTTAAATATCGCAACCTTAACCAAAACTATCATAATGTGATGTATTTGTTTGTGACAAAATTATAACTAAAATAATCTACTTATGCAATTATGAGTAAATTAACTAAGCTAAAAGGAAATTGTGTAAAAAGTAATTTGATGTGTTCTAATGTATGACAAACGCACTAGGATCGAATTTCCTCGCAATAATTCTTTTTAATATTAGTTCTAAAATTTGACAACACGATTGAATTTTGAAGAATCATTGTTCCTATTTTATTCAACAATCTCTTCTGAGTAATGTTAAACCTAATCTTATATATGATCCGACTATATTTTTTTATGACAGACGCGAGCATACAAGAATGCATGAATTTTTGTAAACACTTGAAGATTCACATAAAGTATAGTGGTATATCTCTATTTCTTGTAGGATCCTATGATGATTTACACAATGTCGAGCCTATTTTCCTGCTTTTCAATGCATAAAATAAGTCACAAAATTATATTGAGCCTATCTTGCACAATAATTATATAATTATGTAAATCATTCAAAATCCAAAAACATGTTTTCAATGTTAAATATGTAAAATCAAATATTGAAAATTCATATTATAAGGTTCATAGTTTTCCTAGTACAAAGAAATCTAGCCTATCATGTTGTGAAGAAGAAAGCAAAAGATACATCACTCGAATTTTTTTAAATTCAATTTGATGTTCTTGAATCTTGATATGTTTTTTTACCTCCTTTTGCAATTTATTCTCAACCATCCTAATTATGTTTTGATAGTTGGTACTTATAGTACTCTCCAAGAATTCCCAAAAGTCCCTAGAATTTGTGAAAAAATTTGCCCAAGAGGAAGTTTCCTTGTTGGATTAAATTTCTAGACAAAAACCAGTTTTCCATCGTGATTGGCCTGGGCAATCACCCAAGCATCCCTTTAAGCCTCGGTATTAGGTTTTCATGGTTGTGTGGTCACCTGGCCAATATAACTAGACAGTCGCCCAGTTATATGAACTTTGAAATGTTGCATTTTAGTCCAATTGAATTCAATTCTTGATTCTTTTAAATCGTTTCTATTGCAATTTCAATCCTTCAACTTCTAATTACATCCAATTGAACCTGTAACATCTTTATTTTTCATTTTATGTTCCGAATCAACTATTGAAGTGTTGCAATTTAGCCCTCATACTTTGTATTTCAACCATTTTCTTTTCCAATTGTTGAGAAAAAGTTCAATCACTGAAATAAACGAAAATGAACCCAAGTTAAGTAGAAGGCAACACTTTCATGAGGAATCATCCCTGGGTAGTAGTGGCCTGGGATATATATGATGATGTCATGCATCAATTGAAAGTTTAGACTCCCAGGAGGATATATGATGATTGACAAATTTTCAATAACATGTAGAGTCATAAAATCCCCAAGGACAAGTCGGCCTCATAATTTTGGAGTCTCCCACCTTGTGTCTTTGATGTTACTTTACTTCTCTTCGTTCCCTAACAGCAGATTGAAAATAAAAAAATAATAATAATAAATATAAAAAATAAAAAAATAAAAGAAGAAGAAGAAGAAGAAAACATGGATAAACTTCAGAAAGAAAGGGAGAAAGTACTAAATCTAATGTTAAGTAAAGCAAAAAATCGGAAGAATCAATTCCTAACAAGGACATCAAAAAACTTCTTGTAGTTTAATCCCTCAAGTAGACAGTATTTTATACAGATAATAAGATGAGTAGACTATGTCCCATGAGAATTAATCACTAATTTTTCTTTAATTAAAACTAATTCTAGCATGAATACAAGGATTTGATTTGAGTTTCAACTTTTCCTAATTAACTAAATTAAGAAAGTTAATAATGATGAAGAAAGCATCTAGTTAGAAATCAATTAAGAAAATAGTTAAGAATTTTGAATTTACTAATTAACACTATTCATGTCAATTCATAAATTTCATATTATGGTTCAATTATTATGAATCAATCAATAAATTCAAGATAAAATATTAACGTTTGTCATTCAAGTATAGTGATCAAATCACCATCCAACACCATGTACCTGCCACTCAATTGTCTAAACACTTTTGCGATGTGCAGGGTCCCTTTGCACATGCCTAGAACTAAGTCCATTCGCTAGCGTAAGTAGTGTGTGGCTCCACTCTAGAGGCTCCCTTTCACTTACTCTACAGGCTCCCTTTCAACCTAGCTGACAAATATGAATCTTTTTTTACTCTTTCATTTGTTCAGTTATTTTTCCTTTATAGGTTAAGAAATGTTAGTAGATAAAAATTGGAAATTATAGACTAAGAGGTTGTCACATGAACATAGAAATGGTATTATGTATTTCATAAAAAACAGCTTGAAATTTTTAAATCAAGAAGGAAATACGCGATGTCCATGTTTCTCTTGTGTAAATGGTATATTACAATGAACATGGGTAGACAATTAAAAAAGTGGAGTCCCATTAGGTAAGTAGTTTTATTTGGTATAATGATGTAATATATATCTCAAAATTCTAATCTTTTATATATAATTTATGTTGATTCATAGAATCAAATGCTCGACCTTTTACAATATCAGAATTCTCAACTAAACCCAAATGAACAACCTATGCTTTTGGAAGAATCTGAAATATGTGAACAAGTTTTGAGAAAGAGATTTAGCTACATTGATCAACAGAAAAAACCTAAAGAAGAAAAGGTTGGAAATTTGTGATACTTATATAGAGAATGCTGCTTTATAGAATGATGTTCAAAATCTTTGAATTGTGTAGACATATTGAAGTCACATTATTAAACAGTTTCTTCTTCGGACTATTCAACCTAAAGCGTCTCCATCAAATGTTTTAAATGGTGACAATTAATGTGTTTTTATACTTTATTTTGGTGACATGTTAATAGTTATTTAAGTTTCTTCGATTGAGACAACAGTCTCTAATTCTACATTTGCTTCTTTTTTATGTTGAGAACATCGATGGTTGGACTGAGTCTAATCTTTTGTTTAAGTCGTGATATTTAATATAATTAACATATAATTGTAGTTGATGTTGAAATATTTTAATTGATTCGAGGCCCAAAAAAGTTTTAGTTCTTGTAAATGTTGTTTACAATTGCTTTCCTTCACTTCTTATAATTTTTTATGGTTGTGGTAGTGTGAAAGTTATGGAACCATGAATATTAGTGTTTATAACCATATTTCTTCTTATTTTGATATTTTGAGTGTTAATATAATTTTTTCACAATCACTTCTTTCGTTGTTAAAAGAAAGGCAACTAAATTTTAGTTGATTCAATGATAATTTATCAGTAAAAATAATTAATACGACAACAAATGAAATAGTTGTTGAAATAAAATCAATTGGTTGTCAATATTAATTTTTAATGACCATTCCTTTTGTTATTGTGATGAAAGAAAATTAAAATTTTGTTGCTTTCATTGTATTTTAATGACAAAAATAGTTCATACAATGACCAAACAAGTGGTCACTGAAAAAAGAATTGATTGCCAATACAAACCCTTTACAACTAATAGTTTAGTTGTGAAATGATACATTTAGCGTTTAAACGTATTTTTAGTCGTTGAATACATTCGCCAACTCCTCTTTGCCAAACAGGAACCACCAAATATGTTGGTCATTGAATCTGACCAAAAACCAAAAACGTATATTCTACGATCATTTATATAGTTGTTGAAAGTGATTTTTTTTTTTTTTTTTTTTTTTAAAAGTGGCTTAAGGTGTATTTAGGGTGATGTATTAAATAAAATCTTAGAAAATGTAACCCTATGTAAATGAGTCAAAGATTTTTTTATCTTTTTATTTTTATTATTATTTTTTTTTTCAAGTTTCTACTTGTTATTCCCTTCCATACATATAGACCTGGGCCTCACGATGCTTGGTAATCAGGTCATTGGTTGACAATTGGGCTGATGGTCCGAGGCTAGCCACCGCTTAAAAATTTGTTAAAATTTTTTTAAGGCACATAGGAGACAAAATTAAGGTTTTTTTAGTTAATTTTCACTAATTACTTTCGTCTATAAATTTTTGACATTGTAAACTTATTTGTCACTATAAGTTTACATTTTACTTATATAATTTTGTATAATAAAATGTTTATTGTTTTCATTTTGTTATGTACAACATTTTATCAATTATAATAAAAAAGTCTTGCATTAAAATATTTTATTCTTCTCAATTAAAAATAATTTATCTATACATAATAAATCTATAAATAATTATTTTATACTAAAAACGCTAATACAATTTATTTTTTTAAAAGATAATCAAGGTTAGAAGTAATGACTTACTATAATAGATTCAATGTTCTTCTTTTTGTGGGGATTAAAATTAGAATTTTAACAAATTTTGATAAAAGTTGATGAAATGTGTGGTTGAAAAATGAGATTCCATAAAATGTGTTATTAAAATTAATTGTTGGCTCTGACTTAAATTTTAATCCCTACCAATCAGAGAGAATATATAATTTTTGAATGAAAAATTTTCATATCTAAAAGATAAAGCATGACACATTAAAAACTAAGAAACAAGGTTTATTATTTCAAAAATCAATTACTAATTAAATTTTATTTATGAAATAATTAATTAAAAATATTATGGTCACAATTAAATGCTTACAGTCACTATGGGTGAACAAGTTTCGATTTGGGCAGTTTGTTCCATATTTTCAACTCAAACTATTTCATGCGGTATGAAAATTTTCCACTCCAATCTAATCCATTTTATTTTTTGAATTAAAGCAAACTAAACCATAATTTGATGTTTGGTTCAAAATTAATCCATGATTTACCTATTGGCTTTATGGTAATATATTTAAAACAAGTTAACATATAGGATTAAACGAGAATTATTAATGTTAAATATTAAATTACATTCATATTTTCCATGAAACGTGTGAATAAATTATTTTCAAAGTTTGTTACTAAAAGATGTTAATAGAATGAGTACTATCTTCCTTCCTCACTATTTACCTTTTCTTGTTCGCCTTTCATATGGTCATATATCGGTTGGTAAAGGCAGAGTTACATTTGTTTTTATAGTTTGGTTAAAACTCCTTTCTTTTCACTACTGAGATAAAAATAAGGACTAAACAGGATATTTTGGATGTTCAAAGATGACAAAGATCAAACTTATTGGAAATCTGATGAATTTCATTCTCTAACTACTTTAATAAAGTATAAGGTAGTAGTACTAGTTAGTGAACTTTAACATTTTTACACAATCAATACACTCTGTCCTTCATTCTTTCCAAACCACAAAGAAGTTTGTTAATCACCTAAACACATAATCAATCATTTTTTATCCAAATCACAACTTACAAGGGTATAATAAATTCAAAAATAACAAATAAAAGAAAGAACAATGAAAAAATGGCTTGAATAAGAATATGAGATTTACCGAGAGAGAAGAGAAAAGAAGGCTACTCAGATAGAAATTAGCAGATTAACAAGTAAAAGGTGACTAATCGCAAATTGCATTTCGTTCAGCAGTGGTAGGAAAGCGTCAAATGTTTGGAAATGAGAGTTTAGGTTAGAACTTTTGAAGCTTTAGGCGTGATTTATTGTCATAATTTTGTTAAATTATGGTTTGGATTGTCGAAAAAAATATATGGTTTTTAGGTTCATTTCATATGATTTGGGAATATTTTAGTATAGTTTAGATATCGATTTAGGAAGTGTGTTTTGGACTTGAAAAACCATGGGCTAATAATAATAAACTTAATTTACCTTCTTTGATTAATGAAATATGCTGGTTGCAATTTGTATTACTAAATTGGTTTTTTATGAAAAGTGAAAACCACAAAATTTATAAGTTAATAAAATTAATTTTTTCAGTTAAAAAACCTATCGGTTCAATTTTTGAAAATCAAAACGTAAATCAAACTATTTTAAAATAGCTTGGTTCAGTTTGAAGAGAAAAACGTGAGTCCACATACATCCAAACCAACGATTTCAAACCAACGATTTTCAGTTCAGTTTGTGGTTTCATGGTTTTTGTGTGCAACCATATAGCTCATAACTTATTTCTCGATCACAAATTATTTTTAGGTTACAAATCAAAGATTTTACAAATCATGATTTATTTATCAATCACAAATTTTGTACGTCACAGTTTATTTCACAATCACAAATTTTATGAGTCAGAACTTATCTCACGATAACAAATTATCAAATAAATTGCCCGCAATGTACAAAATTCTAAGTCCCAATTACAAATTTATCACAATCATATATTTTTCTAGGCCATATATTATTTACTGATCACAAATTAAGAATTTATTGGTCACAAATACTCTTTCCACCTTACCCACCATCACTATGAGCACCATCGCCTCCAAAACACCACTACCTTGCCAGTATCACCGCAGCTCCGTAAAAAGCCATGATGCCACCACTATACCCACAGCACATCACCATCGTACCATTGCACAACCACAACACATAATGCACCCACCTCACACGACATCAACGCTAGATCTACCACCACCAGCTCCAACATAAATGACCTTAAAACCCTAACAACATCAAAACATGGAAACCACCACTCCAACAACCAACAAAAGCCAACTGAATCTGAGGAACATAATCTTGCTCAGTCCATCAAATAGGGAAAGCAGAAAACAAGATCAAGTTAGAATAAACACAAATTGTAAAAGGAGAAAAAAAAAGTTTTGCACAGCGATGTCATGAGCGTTGCTGCGCATGACATTCATAACTTTCTTTTGTAGTAACGATGTTTGCTTCTGAGGGATGAAACTGCAAAAGCGACATTGGTGGCTTCAAAGTGACATTGCTGCGGTGGGGACATCTTAAGCGTTGTGCCACAGTGTCGATGACATCTCTTATGATGATGTATGATAAAGAAAGAAGATAAAATGGAGGACTATAGAGAGAGACGAGAAATTTTATATATATATATATATATATATATATATATATATATATATATATATATATATTAAAAA
>NC_036246.1:26307795-26477701 GCF_002742605.1 Olea europaea var. sylvestris
TATATATATATATATATATATATATATATATATATATATATATATATTGATATTAAAAATTTAAAGGAGACTATTTAGTTCATATTTGTCTCCGTTTAAAAGAAAACTCTTTAATTCTCATATTCATTTTCAACTGCACATTTATACAATAAAATATTTTATACGTAAACTCAATTTTTTCCATACTTTTAAACCACACATTCCTTATTTAAAACCTCTCTCTCTCTCTCTCTCTCTCTCTCTCACACACACACGCACACACACACATGTATACATGTATACATATACATGTATGTATACATATATACATAGCTTGGGCAGAGAGGCCAGGCGGGTAGTCCCTATCTGCTATCATGCCCCCTAAAGTCTATGTCAAACTCCCGATAGTCCAATATCATAGATCAAGAGAGAAAGCCAATTCGCAGCTTATTCGGATTGGACTTGGGCCTCATCTTTTTAAAGGTAAAGACATTAGCACTGTGACAAAAATGCCGCTACCTCTGCTACTTAATGCTCCCAGGGCGAATGAATCATTTTGCCATATAGACTATCAGCTTTTTTCCTTGAATTGGGACGGGGTCCCTTTCTCCGTTGTGAGTGACTTCGTCGGCCAGAGGCTAGACTCCTTGTGTTGACAGCTTGTGTTGTAGACGGCTCGATCCCTGTCTTATGCACTCTTATGCATGTGCACTAGTTAGAGGAGAGATTAGAGCCGCTTCGGCATTAGCTTTCATTCCAGATTGACATGCTATTTATCTATCAGCGTTGCCACAACTTTTAACTCGAGTGGCTCTTTGCGACTTGCAAAGCGTGCTTGAATTGGCTCCTTAAAGAGTTTGATCAGCGAGAATTCAACTAGCGAAGGATCCAAGTCTTAAAGCGAAGGCAGCTCGGGTCTTGACTCCGAATCCATGAAAGGGACTCAAAAAGATTTCATTCTTTTCTTACCTGACAGCTCTAAAAAACAAAATTTTGTTAGTGTGTAAAACCTTCTCTACTCTTTGATGGCGAAAGGCCCTGTGAGAGCCAAGATGAGTGCTGAGTCTTCTTCGAATACAACATAAAGGCCATAGATAGAAGAGAAGAAAAAGGTATCGGCAGCAGATAGAGGCAGGATGCAGGCCTTAGAAGAAAAGGTATATAGGGCATTGGGGTAGTTCCTTCACGCTATTGAGAGAAAAAATGCGAAAAAAGTTCCATACCTTAACGGAGAATTATGCACAGGATAAAGTAAAGTAGGAGTGGAGAAAGGAGAGAAAATAAAAAAGAATCTACACTCTATGGAAGAGAAGATTAACACATTGAAGAGTCAAATCACCAAGCTCCAAGAAGAACTAGCAGATCCTGAGAAAACAGCGATAGGAACTGACTCAAAGCTTTGATTCTCGGATGGCGGAGTAGGAAATCGATCGAAGAGGCTAATTGTGAGTAGGGAAATGGTATGCTTTCGCCGAATGTTTTATTTTCCTAAGTAATAGGAAGAATCCAACTCATCTAAGGTAGCTACGACGTATGCCATTCGGTTTCGAGGACTAGTTTTCTTACTTGAAAACAAAAAGATTTCAGCGAATGAGTATCGTACCTACTTATCACCTTAAGCCACGCCGAGAGAAGAAACCTAAAGCAGAACAAAATGATTGAGAGGCTTACACAAACCTTTGCGGTGCATAATGAAGGGTTTCATTTGCATATTGGCATAAAAGAATAAAATCCCTCCAAGAAAAATGAAACCAAGAAAATAAAAGAGCGTCATTTCCAGAGTTCAAAGGGATGCAGTGTAACGTAAAATTTGAAAAAGGTTGGGTTGGCTCATATGTCTCTAAACAAGACAACCAAATTCAGCAAATAAAAAATAGCTATTCATTTATGGACCACCTAACAAACAACAAACTAGCATCTTCCCTTTCCTCAAATAGTATTCAGGATATACTATGCTAGCTCCAGAGCTCATCCACTCAATAATAGCCATAACTCAAGAATTCAATTCGGAACTGCGTTCACTCAAGAAGAAAAATGAGTTTCTTTACCACTACTTAGATAGCTGATCGGTCGGCGTCCAAGCTAAAGAAGACAGTAACAGTATAGGTTAGGGCCTAACCCACTTTCTTGCCTCAGTTCTATCCTCTGCTTTAAGGGGCTCGTATGAAAAAGAAAGAGAGGGCCTACCTAGGAGTACCTGAGGTAATACCTGGGGAGGGACAACTTTCAAACGATATAGCGCGGAGATCCTTAGCTTGTTGTGCTCGAGGGGTGTTCAGTCTGCCGAAAAAAGGTCAAACTCATTTCGTATAGAGAGATTTGGGTTTGGATCGAAATGGAATCCCCAAAAATCGGGGCTGGAATATTAAACTAGTTTTCTTTCGATAAAGGACACCCATTGGGTGGAATCGAAAAATATATTCTATTAATCATTCGGCTGATTGTCTATCCTTCCTTCGTTTCATATGGTAGATGAACTACCTTTCATTGATTGGTAGATTGAATGAGATTGATTGATGGGTGTATTGAACAAGAAGCACAAGAGTCGGTATAGATAAATAGAAAAGTCTAGCTACCAGCCAGAGTGAATCCTAGTCAGTATTTACCAGCGATAGAATGGGACAGTCATCTGTCTAATGAGAAAATAGTGGTGTCAAGACATCTATATGACCAAGACCTTGTCGCGAGTTGGACTCGAACCAATACTTCTGGGAAAGGAAATTCACTACAATCCCAGCGAACTCTTGTTATTCTAATCGCTACTTTTGGTTACTCGGTTCCCCATGCAAGGTTCATCTAGTGTAGTGATTATGGACTCGTACAAGGATATTGAGTAGACGGTTGATGTATCAGACTCGACCCTATCTTTCATAGCATGCATTCCCATCCGTGTCATAACTGATTCGGTAAGCTACGTGTCCGATGTACGGAGAACTGCCTTCGGTCTCCAAAACTGACTTACTCATGGCAAGCTTCTAGCCGCCCAGTGACCTATAATGCTAGTCTCTACTTCCAATGGGGCTAGGAAGTAAGCCCCACAACCCAAAGCAGCGAAAAACAAATAGAATTTGCTACAAAAGCCGACTAACAGGGGTATTCCTGCGTATGAGAACATAGTAATGGAGAAAGTAATAGCCAAAATAGGATTCTATACATAGAAATTAGAATAATCTATAAATCTCTTTATTTTGAAAAATCTCATAAACAAGATCTAAGAATAACATTAGTTAATCGAACAAGATGGGGACCTCTAATATGTTCTCTCTCACACTCGATGAAAAGCACAATCCGCTTTCGGTGCCATTGAGAATGCTGTTTATAAGTAAGAGTTGTGTAAGAGACCTAACCTCCTTAGGTAGAATAATGGGACTTCTTCTGACTTTCCTATTGAGCTTCTGGAGGATTTGATATGGATATCACTTGCCCTAGAATAAGTAGTTTTCTAATAGAATAGGATAGGAATTCAAGGTCTTAGCATACGGAATTTTCGGTGCATAGGCCAACTCAAAATAGAAAGAGCCCTTACTTTAGTATTAGTAGGACGAGTCTTCACTCTCGCTCCTCAATCTATCAATTGAGCATCTCTCTTACTACCTCTATCGAATAAAGCATCGACTCTCACTGCCCGCACACTTTTGATCAAGCCATTGCTACTGCCCATAAATAGGAAAATCTTAATGTCAAGCTTGGACTGAACACTTTTAAGGGTTGTAAACTCCCAAACCCTAGCCAGAACACTATCATATTCCTTTGTCTTAGCATCTCAGTCCTAGATCAACAATAAGTCTTCTTCACTAGAGCTTGAATCCGTGATCGACCTATAATTCTAATAAGTCTTTTCTTTTCTGGCTTGAGTCCGCGTGATTTATCTATCTTATTATAAGCACCGAATCCCTACTTCTTCTTGCTAGAAAATGGATAAAGACTACTTCTTGGACTGTGGCCGACACTAGAGAAGACTAAATAGAGATTTGTTAAGCAAACGAGCCTGAAAGCGCTTCTCCTTGCTTGATCTAAGTCTTATACATTAATTAAGCAGCCTGACATATATGCTCATCTTCCCTCACTTTATTACACCGATTACTACAGGTGAAGCGAAGGACATCGATTATCTATAACGAATATTCAACATAGGCCTTCTACTGCGCCATCTCTTAGCTTTTCTCCCCCTCTATTGCTGGTAAGAAAGGAGACTAGGACTTCCAAAAACTAAAGAAAGAGCAGAATCTCCTTCGATTGCTGCTTTTGGGACTATTTACTAGATTTATATAGCTATAACACTCTAACTAACTGACAAAGCGTCTGTTCACGAGGGTTGTAGTTTTTTTTGGAGATTGGGTTGGTGTTTAGTGTACCGAGCACAAGATCGAAAAGAATACGAGGCATTCTAAGTGAGATGTCCAAGATAAAAGAAATAATGGGAAGAATCAATGAGGAATCTAGAACATAAAATCGTGAATGAAAAAGCGTGAGGAGAATTCTCAACTCGAGATGTTAGAAGGTGCAAAATCAATTGGTGCCGAAGCTGCTACAATTGCTTCAGCGGGAGCTACTGTCGGTATTGGAAACGTCCTTAGTTCCTCGATTCATTCCGTGGCATGAAATCCATCATTGGCTAAACAATTATTTGGTTATGCCATTTAAGGCAATTGCCTTGTTTGCATTAATGATGGCCTTTTTGATCTCATCCGTATTCTGATCGAAGAAAGGAAGGCAAGGAGGCTACTCCCTGAAAATGCCTCGCCCATAGGATCCTTTGTCGTTGGGGCTTACAATTCACCTTGTGACTCATTCTTTCGGTCGAGCATTCTTCAGGCATCGATCGATCTATCACTCAATCACAGGTCGCTCTGTCATTGTCTTTTTTCGGTATGCCGTCCACGAGCAAGGAACGAAAGTTTTTCTGATCACACTCCAATATATCTACTTATCGTATTTATTGGTAGTTTCGTAGCATATTTTTTCAGACGTTTTCTAGGAGTAGGAGGAATCGCTATAATGACCACAGGTCAGAATATTGTGTTTTTTGCAATACTGATTTTAGGCTTAATCTTCATCTTTTGTCATTATTGTTTTTGTTTGAAAAAGTTGTATGGCTTTCGACTTGTCTTTCTTATATATATATATATATATATATATCAGAATATCGTGCTTTTTGCAATACTGATTTTAGGCTTAATCTTTCTCTTTCGTCGTTATTGTTTTCGTTTGAAAAAGCTGTACGGCTTTCGACTTGTCTTTATTATATATATATCCATTCTATTGTGTTGCTCTTTCTTGTCCTATTTTATCCGCCTTTACTTACTTTCCCGCTTAGGCTTAGGTATGAATTTTGTTTATCCTTTTTTGATTTTGACTATGGTGGAAGCACTTCCGGCTCCTTCCGACCCATCAAGCTCAGCCAGGTGGACGAACTTCGATGAGGAGGGTCTTATTAGAGCCTTTGTCCAAAACAAAAATGGAAGGCCCGTTGGTGAATTCTTCGATCTTTGGGGTGGCGCGCAATGAGGCCCCAGATGTAGTACAAAACTCTAGCTTGGAATCATCAATGTGCAATCGCATTTTCCAACTAGAGCGTGACAATAGCTTTTTTCTTCTTGATAAAAGCAGACAATATTGGAGCAAAATTAAAACGGTCCTGGATCAAGCTCCCTCTCAGAGGGAGTATAACCGATTACTCGAGTTTAAGAATCGAGATCTCCAGATCTGGGAGATGAAACATTAGGCTTTTTCTCTTTTTCGAGAAGTGCTTTCTGAGCATCCTTCCTTGGCCGAAAAGGCCTACTACAATCCGCAAGAAGCCTTTATCGACTTCTTTGACGAGATGTGAGAAGAAATAGAAATCGAACTCCAATCTGCGGACGCAGACCGAAGCGAAATTGTTATATTAAATAAAATAGTAGATGATATCAGCAAAAAAGGTCCTACTATATTAAAAAAATCTTGGGCCATTTTGATAAAGATGTCGATTTCTAATTTTATAGTTATAGTTGTCTTTTTGAAACAGACAGTTCACAGTGCTTATTCTATATATACTTGAAAATCCAACTCATGAATCTACTCTATTTTCATTACGAAGATGTATTGAGTCAGGATCCGTTGCTCAAATCGAATCAAACCAATGTTATGGAAGTTCCTACACTGTGTAAGATAAGAGTAGGACCAAAGGCATCACCTTCTATCAAAAATGGAAAATTGGCTATGGAGATTCCTCGCGGTTAGAAATTAATACAGCCGTTTTCAACAGAAAAGTCTTTTGGATCCAATCCATTCTTGGAGTCAAATAAAAAAGGATATGTCAGCGACTTAGCACAACAAAGCACTCTCTGAGGACATGGAATGTCTAATTTCTTGGTCATAATCTCCACAGTAATGTCTCTGTTAGATTCTTCGATTGAAATACGAGAAAACCCCGTTCAATTCTCGATGGAAACGGAGTTTTGCGAATTCTCCCCAGAATTGGAAGATCATTTCGAGAGCTTCGAACATATTCGAGGGTTCAATGTGACTATTGTCACTTCGGCCAACACACAAGATGAGATTTTACCACTGTGGAGCGGCTTTTTGCAAAAAGATGAGAAGAAAACTCAGTAAGATGTCGGAGAAGCGAAATATACGCGATCACAAACGTAGATTGCTCGTGGCTAAATATGAATTGAGATGAAAGCTTTATAAAGCCTTTTGTAAAGATCTCGATCTTCCTAGTGATATGAGAATGGCAGACCAGACCAGCGACCAGTGAAGCTACTGGAGAAGTGTTTGAGAAAGAAGGTATCCATTGATGCACCTTTAGTTTAGCATCCACTTTTGTGCTCTGACGGCTCAGCACGAAGGTGCTTACGAGATGCTACTCGAAAAACATTAGCTACACGCCGCCAGAGTTGGGAAGGATTGGGCGTCAAGCACACAATCGATGAAGTAGATACAGCCCAGGGTTACCCTGCACTTGCAAGACGGATCGAAGGATGAAGTCGAGACGTCAAGTTAAGATTCCACAACGGAGATGAAGACCATCAGACACCGATTCTGAGGATTCGAGAATAGTCCAAAAGAGAGATTGAGTCATCTGGTTGGAACACAACTTGGGAGACCTTTCTTGATGAGTAGCTCTACAAGTGTATGATAAAGACTATGTAAAGACTATGAAGCGCTAGAAGAACACTGATGGCAGGACATTGATAGTTGATGATGGTAGACCTAGGGAGGAGCACTTTAAGGCATGCCCTAGCATTACCAGTATCTAGTATTTAGACAAGTAATTATTGGAGTCGGCGTATGAGGCACAAAAGGACAGATGGCATTACCAAGAACTGGAGATGGTACGACTGAACCTCAACACGGTACGGCACGGAGGAGGTGTTGAAGATGATCACAATCATGGCCGAGTTGCTTTCAATGGGCCATATCATACACAATTTTTTATTTGTATTCGAGATACTGCCGTACCTATTTCTATACATCCGTCCATGTACAGAACAATCCTCCTTTTGTTTGGAGGTACGGTAGGACTTACTTATATCTAATGCTTCCGCTCCATAAGGTATTTATCTCCTATCTAACTAATGACTTTTCGAGCTAATGAGTTCTGAGTTTTCCTCTTTGGATTAGTAGACCCACCTTATAGTGCTCTCGGGTGGGTCGATAACTCCTTCGCTATAAATAGCTCGCTACCTGGGTTCGCCTTTTGTAATAAGTAGCACTTGACTTCCTTTTCTCCTCCCCGGAATAAGGTAAAGGCCATGAAGCCCTTCCTTTAGCTCGATCAATAGAGATAGATGCCCTTCTTCGAGCTTCTCCGCCCGAGGCTATTGATTTTATATAGCTAGCTGTCCCTTGCACCTCCTTAATCAAGGTATCTTTACCTCATAGCTAGAACTGAGATGTCCTTCTTTCTTATAGTACTTTACTCGGGATAGAAGAAGATAGAGATGGAATTTACCTACCCTTATAGATCGGCCTTATGGGCCGGTAGGGAGGGTGGTTATCTCCTACACATTGGAAGTTTTTCAAGTGGTTCAATCCAAATACATACATGAAGTTCAAAGCTTTGGCAGAACAGTTCCACTTGTTGCTCGCTGAAGCTTGTTTTCTCCGCCAGCTCTATCTTATGTAGTGTGGTGGCTTACTAACCGAACTAAATGGAAGAAAGGGAACACAACTGCCATGAGGGAAAAGCTGGAAATTAAAAACCTAGTTCTAAGGTGAGCATATATCTACCTTTACTATCCTTGAAATTCCAAAAAGGAAGAACACCTCCTAAACGATTTGACTCTGGCAGGTTAAATGGTATCGGTGGGGTACGTGGTCTATGATCTATACCGTTGATAAGGTTAAGATCGCCTATGACATGGCGAGTAGGGAAATGAAGCTCACGAGCCTCTTTGGTCGAACTTTTGACTTGGGAGGTCGGGTAACTAGACAGAGAGGGGCGAGCACTAATTTTTAGACACCCCGGCGATCCTCCACGAATGATGAGACATGTCTACGAGATTTGGGATGGGCCAGAACTAAATGAGTGGATGGCTAGAAGAGATCTCCCTCCCCTTAAGCTTTTGAGTTATGATGAGTTCAAGCTCCATTTCTTAATGGGTCGTCTGTGACAGCGGGTCGAGTTACCAACCTCAAGAGTTGAGACCGAGGGCTCCAATGTCGATGAAGCTGAGAGTTCTAGGGCTGCTGAGGAAAGAGTGAGGCATGTCCCCCCCAACTTCCCTAGATGGACAGTACCAATACCTAAACATGGGGACAAGATAGTGTATGAGACATTTGAGAACGTTAGTGATGAGAATATCTAGGGATTATCCCTTTTCTCCAAGAGAATGGGTATGAACCTCCACTCATAAATACTTTCTGTTTTAATACCATGGCTATCTCATTTCTTGTTACTCCCTCACAGTTCCACATGTCGGTGATGGAAGAGGCAGTACGCCTGATCGTGGCAACTAAGAACAGATGCTACGAACTCAGGTCTAAGTTGTTAGAGTTCAATAAGGTCAAGTTCTCGGGCTAGGAAGAAGACTACAAAGGTAGCTGCTATTCCCAGCACAGCTACCATAGAAAAGAAAGCCAAGTGGGTGCCGTTGAGATCCGTCTTCCTGATCAGAAGAATTTGGGCAGAACCTCTCTCAGAAGACCCCTTCCAACGATCGTCGTCTTCCGCAAAGCAATGCTCGAGTTCCTTATGAAACTATTATGGGGGCATAACGAATCAAAGGCCAGATTCTCCTCTTCTACCCATATCCATAAGTGAACTCATGCCTCAAACAAAGAAAAGAGATTCTCACGTTCCCAAGGAAAGGGTTACCTACCATAAAGTAGGGACAAAAATCTCCACTTGGAGTTCCATCGACATCACACATGGGATGGACTCTAACTTATTTTGTTCAAAGACTTCTTCTGACGCTTTCTGGGATTCGAACAATGGTCGCACCCCGTCCTTTCTTTCTCTCGGTCCAGTAGCGAGTAATAATCACAATTCAGTTCCGTAAGTGAAGGTCAGTTTCAGTTCTGTACTTTTGGTCTACTCGTAGATCAAAGAGTTAGTTTAGTTCAAGTAGATCATAGTGAAAAAGTGCCCCTTCACCTAAGCTAAGATAGGGGAAAGTTTCAAGCACAGCCAAAGAGAAGTCCAAGCCTTGACAAGCATACGAAAAGGTCAAGTTTTTATTAGCCATTCTTTTCCTTAGCCCTATAAACGTGTACTAACTACCTAAAGTGCTCGCTAGCCGTAACGGAAGGAGTTGATTGATCAAAGTCACTAGCCCTACGTTCAAAGTCGACTACCTTCAACCTCAAAGCGTTGACTTTCTCCTATCTGAGATGCTTACTCGTAACTATCAGTCACTTTTTTGCTGGAAGAAGAAAAGAAAGAATGATATCTTCTCTTTCTCTGAGACGACTTCAAAGTCAAGTGAGAACCAACCACTAAGATGTCAAATTCCGAAGTGAAAAGTAAATGTTCTTTGACTAACTGCCTATCTCGAAAAGAGGTTGTGTTCCTTCTCTTTGCCTTTTGTTTGTTGCTTTCACAATGGCTAAGTTTGAATCTTGTTTAAGCGATTTTTCTCTGCTCTTCTAACGCAACTAAACGGTACGAGCGGAAAGAGCTCTATCTCGGTTCTCTTCCCTGATCGCGGGCTAGCGCTCTCTTATCTGCTTTGTCTATCGAGTTGTCATAGTGAAGGAAAATAAAGCTAAATGGAAGACAGAGAGAAGAAACCAGGAGCCAGCACTACTTCTATTCCCAACTGTCGAATTTTCCTCCCTATCCCCTTTCAGTCGAGCTCTTGTAAAACCTTAGCCGTCACCCGCACTTGACTTGGAAGAGCCAACCACACTCGAAAGAGGAACCTTTTAATGTAGTCTTAGGAACGAGATTGAATTGTATGCTCGCCTTTTGACTACAATTATCTAAACTTAAACCGACAGCGAGCAAGCATACGCATAGCAGCACATAGCACACCAAAAGGCTACATACGCGAGGCTAGATGCGAATGAGAGCGGTGTGTGAAGGAATGACTATTCAACTGATTGTGTAGATAGATAGAGAGGCGAGAGAGAGTATGAGGTCGGTACTCAAAGGAAGCAGCCCTTGGAAGAGAGTCTGGAGATGCCAAGAAGGGCGTAAGGATCAAACAAAAGGCAAAGTGCCATAAGGTCTATGATGTGGATAGATCGAGCTCAGAGTCAGACATCTCGGAACTACCTAATCCCATAGGCACTGACTTAGAAGGATAAGGAGCATAGGTATGGCATTCCTTTATTGTAATTGAGTTCGGTGCACTAGGCACACTGCTCATCCGCCATCTGGAGGTACCAAATCAGTGCTATCATCTACAGAGAAGTTATCTTGCTTTATTAAGAGCAGGAAAATGAGACTAGAAGTTCCGAAGAAGTAAATAGCATAGAACTCAAAGCTAAAATTGCAGAGATGCTGCCTCGGGTTTGTGATCTGGTAGTTCTGGTGGAGCTTACCACGGTCGTTAAAGCTCTAGCGAAGCATGAGGATTTTAATTAACACAAGCTTGGCTGCCGACAAAGAGTTGAGTGATTGCCTAGTACAACTTGGTGGTGGACTCTAAAAAGGTGCTCCATAACAGAATGCTGGCTCCAGAGGCAGAGTCTCTACTGGCTAATGTGGAAAGGCTCTCTGCTGAGCAAGCGTCCTGGTGTCAGAATATATAAGAAGAGTTGAGGTTCGAAGCAGCCGAGATCACTAAACTAAAGAGATGCGAGAGCTAGAGGGTCGGCTTCGGTACATCAATCAATCACTGGAGAAACTCCTGCAGTGCGCTTCTTTTCGACCAAGCACTGAGTTTAAGAATAATTGTAAGTCACTAGCTACCTAAGGAAATGAAAAAACTAATCGATTTATTTGCCCAGAAGCAGCATTTCGCATGCATCATATTGGTCTTCCTTCAGATGGTTAAGTAAGGCGATGAAATGTCAAGGGTCCGAAGGAGATTGTTGGTTCGATGTTTAGCTCTTCCTGTCGCATCCTATTTTATTTATGATATAACAAAGACTATAAACTCTAGCTCTATAATCCACTAGCTACTAGAATCTTGTTGGACCTTTAAGCACTCTTTCTCTTATAAAACTCATATCGGCTAATCGGACATTGAGGAATACTATAGGACAGGTTCGACAAGCTCGTACAAGCCCGATACGATCAAGGGTGGAAGTATACAAGCTGAGCAGAGAAGCTTTGCGTGGGAGGAAATCAGATAGTCTTTTTTGGAACTTTTTTTTAGCTGATTGTATGGGTGATTTTGCCACAGTTGGGCCTTTTTGTCCACTTCCTGTGCATGTCAATCAATCTTTTGCATGGACACAGATTTCTTTCCAGCTTTACCTGACTGCATGGATCGAGATTCTATTTTTTAGAGTCTACTCACCCGGACTCCTCGCAGATGATAGCCCCACCATCGAACCTTATTTATACACTTGCGTAGACCGTCCTCTTGATCAGAACTTTAGCGCTCAGATGATCAGGTATTCTGGGGAGGTCTTTCAGAGCCTTTTGACAATTTCCATCATCTGGCTCCTTCCCATCGGATCTGACCTTGGATAACCTTTAGCTAATCGACCATTTGCACATTGGGACTTGCTAGCGCCTGTTAAGGCTAGTCATCATTAGGTCTTTGTCATAGAGGATTAAAAGTGATCAGTCCGCTAGTTTCTTTAAGAGCATAAAGAAGCAAGGTAGAGGACATTCCTTTATTGAGTTCGCTCCAGGCTCTCTTCTGACCACGAGTGGCGTACTATGGTATAAGGGTTGAGCTGTCTAGTCAATCCAGTTCTATATTGTCTTCGTCTAGAGCTAGACTAGAATGATTATCCTAAAGTTTTTCTCTCCTACATTTATATACATGGGGGATGTGCACAGTAGGTTCACGGAAGAACACCAGCTGATTTCTTTTTCAGGTCTTGGAATAAGTTATCAGCAAGGTTCTTGGGTTACCTACATGAGGGGTTGGACAATCACTTTTAGATACAGGCCTAGAAAGTTCATAGGACGAAGTTCTTTTTCCTGAAGGCTGGTCTATGAATACCTCACTTTTGTTTAATGAAGAAGTAGACCAAGGTTAGCTTAAAAGAGTCTCGGTCGGTCGCCCTGTTTCGATTGACTTCTTTATGCCCGTTTGTGCCGAATAAGATAAGATCAAGAGGGTTTTGGCATGAACTTTAGTGAAACCTATCTTGCCAAATATCTCTTTCTTGTGAAAAACATCTATGTATATCTATACCCCCTTTGGGTCAGACAAAAAACTAACTCAAGAATGCAAGAGAAGTGCTTTTGACAAGAATATTGTTGGTATGTGCCATCGCACACCTCCGTTACTCTTTAGGAAGCATTCACCCCGGATAAGATTCTGTTTATGTACATTACACAATGAAATTCTTTTTGGCGAACACGAATCAGAGACCTGTCCACTATATTCACAGAGCGCTCACCATGGGTCCCAGGTTTCTCTAGCACTTATTCGGTATCTCCTGATTGGAACCTCAGGTCCATTGACAGATGAGCCTTTGCATTAGGGATATCAAATTCCATATGTTAGATTAATAATTCTTTCTTCTTAGCAAATGATATTTGATGAGAATCAAGAGTAAACCACTACTAGCAATTTTCCATGCTTGCTTCACCTTGCAGAAGTAGGTTTTTCTGTTGTTTGATTTGCCAGCTTTGGTCAGTTGGACTCTTGATAAACATGTGCTCACAAATCTTTGTTTATTCTTTTGTGGGCCAGCTACAGGCCACTTAGCTCGAATAGATCTGATTTGAATGAATTAGGTTTAGTCCACTGTAGGATTAACTTACTTTTTTAGAACACACAGTTTCCCGTTCGGCCCTGGTTTTTTAATACTATTTCTCTTATTGATTGTGTTTACTTTGGTTAGCTGCTAAAAGATGATCCAAAATCTACGACCACCCGAAATTCCATCATTTGCAAGTCTTCTCCCTAAAAGGCAGCGAGAAAGCATCTGTGAAGATTCTAGTTTCTTCTTAGACCATCGACTAAGGCCCCTTCTAATGGAGTTTCTAAGAGGCTTGGGGAGAACTCCTTTTTTCCAAAATGATATGGAAAATAAATCCCTGAAAAATGGAATAAAAAAAGAAGCTCTTCAGGGCTATATTGGAAAGGTACTGGGGACAAAGTCCAAAGAGGATACCAGCAGAGTCCGACATCCATAGGAATATATAACATTATACGAATATACCATTTATAGAGCAGCACACACTTCTCACTCACTCTCTTATAAATAAGACTTAGAGGTTGAAATAAAAGGCTAAGAGGCTACCGACTCAAACTTAGACTTGGATTCTTGTCGAAAGACTATAAGCTTTGAACTTAAGAAGAAAGACAAGTATAGCTTAACTAACATGTCAGACTTCTCGTCCTTCCAACCTATCAGAGATCGATGGAAAGCTTTTCTATTTTTACTATCGAAGAGCATGCATCATCTTCTTAAAGAGAGAGGATTAGGAAGCGAAACGCTTTGTGTGAAAGCACTCAATGAAGTCAGAGATGCCCATTCATCAACCAACATGAATTTTTGATATGTATAGCTTCAACTCCCCCTTTCTGAAGAAGTTCTGGCGTAGGTGCCTTTGAATTAAGACTTCCCTATGCTCATTAGATTTGAACCACCGGTGAATTTGTCGGATAGATAGATCTTTGTGAAACTAAATCAATTGCTTGGGTGATCGTCCTTTAGCCTGTTGTTTGGCGAAAAAGACTCCCATGAGTTGGTTTGGTATAATGGGTAAAACTAGCTCCTGGTAAAGGTATACTGGAGTCATAGCGGTGGCCATAAGTCTTTCTTCATTGGTTCATGTTGTGCTTCCCAACAAACTCCTTTTCCTATGCACAGAAAGAAGTGGAATCCAAGAAATGAAAGCTTATACTGCCTTCTTTCGTAGCTCTTTCTCGTTGAACCCTTGTTGTCCCCCTCGGGTCGACATAATTGGTACACTAATTCTTTGATTTGGAGAGAGATCATTAACTCACCAATCCATGAGTCATTATACTCCACGGATTAATGCGATCCACCAATTGACATTTAAATAGAGTAGTCTCTATTCATTAGGCGAAGAAGCTTTAGAAAAAAAAAAGGGTACTCCAAGCCAAGCACTAGCCCTAGTAGGTGCTCACTGCCTATTCCAAATGATCTTTCTTTGGTACTACCTTCCTGGTTAGTTTTGCCTATGTAAATGAATAGTCAAATCAAATTCCTCAAGAACATGAAAACTTTTCTTTCGTGGGCATACTTCTGTATGAAAATGGGACTTTCACCTTCTTGTGAGTGAGAAACATCCAAGTCAATAGCTAGACTTTTTCTGGGTGAAGAATTCAGATCACGACCCGGTACGCGTGGCTAAGCCAAAGGAAAAGGGATAATAATTTCAATCAAAACGCTTAGAGCGGCCCACAATGCAATGTTAGAAGAAACATCGTAAAGAACTGCAGCTAGCAGTATTTTGTCTTGAGTGTGACATTGATGCTTCAAGGTCAATGACAGAATGGTACAAAGAAATCAGGAAGACATCGATCATTAGAAATTCACAAATGATAAATGCGGCTTATTCCATTTAAGGCAATTACTTCCAATATAATGAGAGAAAGGGAGCGCGATATCATGCTCGAGACATCGTACTGGGCCAATAGCGTGCCCACTGCTATCTTTCTCTGATTGTGCTCATCTCAATCTAACCCGATGGTCGGGGTGGGATCCTCATGCAATAACTTGATCTGTGTATGCACGCTTGGCTTTCCCAATTATCGGCCACAAGGTTGGTGGCGGCCACCTTTCTTCATTCAATGCTGCATATCTATTGCTAAATTTGTGTCGAAGATCGGAGCGCTATACTTCATTTATATTATAGGGGTCCAGAGGAAAGAGCAAGGTCATCAGCCAAGAAGGAAAGAATCGAACCTTTAGTCTCATGTGACACTCATCAGCCCAAGGACAATCTCTCAAAAAAATACATTAAGATGTTGTTGACCTGTTTTTCTTTTCTTTGCTGATTCCTCCCAATGAAATTTGCCATGTTGCACTAAGTTACTTACAGATGTATGCATGCAGTCTGGGAACACTTTGGGACGAACACCCATCTAAACAAGTAGGGTCAATAGTTCAGTATTTAGGCCGTAACATTTAGCTACAAAAAAATCTTTAACCCAACAAGTGCTCTTCGAACCAAGCTAGGTAGTCTCCTATCACTAGGCTCACCGGTTCCACCGAAAACTCTCATTTGTTGAATTGGAGCATAGTACGCTTTAGGCACCGAGCGAAAATTGTCTCTTCTTTCGTTTCGGGTTATTCACTTATCTGAAACTTAACACTTGTTTTCTTATTGATTCCAAGGGTGGCAGCATTCTTGAATGAAGTCTATCCGAACTGAATTAGCACTTCTCAGATTAGGCTAGGCCTCTCAGTTGATCTAGGCACCGGAGCCCTGGATGCGCTAGCTATTGGCACATAAGGGAGTGGTTGCCCGGGTTTATCGGCCTAGTATCCTATACCTCACATTCATGATATCTACATTCAACTGTGTCCCGGAGACACGATCGAAGCACCCCCGCCCAGTGTGCTTCTTCCACGACATGCTCTAGTCCTGGGTGTCTTTCAGTGGTCTTCTAGCCTTAGAATAGAAGAAGTCATGTCCTTCCTGGACATCTGCAACGTCCTCCCACGCCTTTTTATATTTCAAATCTGGGACAGACTGAAGGAAAAGACTAACCCATTCTGTGACTTTCGCGACCGTCCTCACTGAATCGACTTGAATTTGAACTACAATTCAGATCAAGTCTTACCGAAATTGGATTTTCTTTTCGTGCCATATGCATTTAGACTTGAGTTTTTCTCCTTTTTCTTCTCGGTCCAATATTTGTTCTCGAAGGTCTTCATTTTCGTGTATCTGATCTCGACTTTCTTGATCCGGTTGAAGAGAGTGATCACGATGTAGGAGAGTTTGTCTACTCCAGTCTATGACCTACCGTTTGCTTTGCTAAGTAGTACACCTAGGACAAAGAAAATAGAGGTGGCATAGCGATCCCTACCAGACTGGACCCTGCATCTCGTCTTCAACTGATTTCGAGACTCTGAGATCCTATGGTTACGCCTTAGTCTGAAGGGTTATAGGGCTTTTGGGCATTATTAAGAAAAGTAACTCTTTCCTTATTGAATTCTGTGCTATCCAAAATTAGAGTATATAACGTAAGGCTTTTGAATTCCATCAAACCTTGTATGGAAATTGTTGGAAGGGCGGCTAGGGTGGGAAATGAATAAGAATGTAATTCCAAAGAAGGAGATGAGAAGGAAGACTCTTAGTTGTTATCGATTGTTCCGTTCACTTTCCCGAACCTACTTCTTTGTTTTGTAATCCAATCACTTTACAATCTTCATGATTCAACCTTTGCCCTCCTATCTTTCCTCTCTCAAAGGGTGCACGGACCATTCTCTCTGAGCAACTACCCGAAAATCGATTTCCTAAAGTCTCTTTTCTTCTCTTCAATAACTTTAAACCAAAATCAAGTGAATAACTTCACTTTGATTCCTGCACCTCTTGGCTTCGTTTCTAATCCAAGAAGGCTGACAAATGATAAATCAGGTAGAGATGGGAATGATACTGGTCAAACAAAATGTATATGTCAGATTCCGTCATTGGATGTTTCCAAACTTGTATCCCCTTCGCTTTCTCTTAACTGAACAAGGTTGTACAGCTGGAAAGGATGCCATGAAAAACTACTAAAGATAAGTAAGTATTTGATAAACATTCCTTGTTGAGAAGGATCAACCCAAGGCACGCAAGCCCTAGTGGAGATCTTGGCACAAAACTTGTGAATGTGACGTAAGGAGAGTGCGCCTAAGAAAGCCTTTATATTATGCCCCTGACCATAGATCGTTACCAACAGAGGACTGGGCAGTTGATATCAAAATTCCATATTCCAAATTCTCAGCTTTCCTTCGCTAATCAAGCGCGGGACGTACTACTGATTGATTCCAGACCAGTTTGACCGGGGAAGAATAGAACGGAAAACAAGCAAAGCGAATTCCAATTATTCGAGATCTAGGGATAGATCATTGAGCTAAATAGCGGAAATGAGACCTAAAGCACCGACGCTTGTCCGCTGACTCCTCTATTTATAGATTGATATTCTATGATGGACGAAAGCAAGCCTCGAACTCTAGTAGTCGAGCCCTATGAGAGCTAAGCTCCTCTTTTGGCTTAAGAAAGATGATCGTAAAAATGAGATCTTTCATCAGCCAGGCCAAACCAAGTGACATACTCCAGATGAGTGGCCGATCCCAATTTATGGAGAAGATCCAGATCCAGATGAGCTCCGAGTCATAGCCTATGCGAGCCTTACCAGAGCTCTTGTACATTTTTCAGTTTCCCTATGAGAGATTCGGTCGAAAAGGCCTATTTGAGAGACTTGTTCTCGGTATAAATAGAAATACCCTTAAAAAGAGCTTGAAGAGGTACTATAAACATGAGGAGGGCATAGTGATTTACAACCACCCTCACTCCGAAAAGGAAAGAGAGAGCTCAGAGGGCAAAGGAAGTTTTCTTTCAAGTCATGAAGCTTGTCGTTCAGGAGGTTGCACGACTCTCTTAGTTGGATATATTTCATACAAATGAAGAAAGAGGCCTCATTCGAGAAATGGGTTTGGACTTTACCACCAAATGGTTGGCAGTGATACGAGATTCAGCCAGTTTCATTGGGTGCTTGTCCCAGATAAGGTATTGGACCATAAAAGGAAGGCTTGGAGAGGTAAGCTTATGGGGAAAGCTTATCTCTATACTTTCAGAAAGGTGACAAAGGTTAATCGACTAGAATGGTGGGTCGATAAGACGATAGAGAAGATAGCTCACCTAGTACTACCTTTCTCGAAGGAGTGAGAGAAAAGAAAAGCGGAAGCTATTGTTCCCTGGGCAGTTTGAATGGAGAGAAAGGAGCTCCTTGAAGTTGGGGATCCTTGTTGTCTTTATTCATTCGTTCCAGAAAGATAACTCTTAACAAAAAAGCAACGCTGGAACTACTCAATATCAATAGGAAGCTAGAAATCTATTGACAAAATGCATGCCAAGACGATCTCTATGGAAGGGCTATTTTGTTGATGCATTCCTCTTGAGAAAGTGTTTTTTTTTTTTAATTCTCCAACTCCGGATGAGTTTGAGGCCACTGGCACCTTTTTTGAATACTTTTTTTTTTGTTGCGCTCCTATCTCTAACTCTAAAGGGTGAGGGTGGCGGCTTTCTTGTGGTAGTAATTGCGAACACATTCCATTTCTTTTTTGAGGATTTGTTCCCTGTTCCTGCGGCTGAGAAGCCTCAAGCTCCACCCCACCATACTCACACTCACCTCTTAATCTAGAAAAAAGCTCTTTCCCCTTAATATTAATATAATAATTAAGGCTTGCTTAAGAACCGACGGAATTGAATTGTCCAATCCTATCTTTCTTTGACGTTAGTCTGGAGCGGGAGAAACTTCTACAACAAATTCAGACTAAACTCAATCACTTGGTCGGGGGGTTTAGGAGGTCTTTTTGAGTGCATGTTTATCATATCGAAAATCGGCTTTCATCTTATTTTTCGGAAATCCAGTCATACTATTCCACTTTAGCTAATGATGAAAGAGAATCTGGATTTGTCTACAGATGATGATAATGTCCACTCCTGGCTCTATGCGCTTAACGAAAAGAAACTCTCTAGATTAAGATTTAGAAAAAAATTGCCTTCAAAATTAATCAGTATCCTTTAAGTTTAAGTGAGTTAGGGGGTGGCTTTGTATAGTAGGTTGCGCCAGACCGTCGACGAATAATAGGTATGCCCACTCCAAGCAGAGTTAGTGAGCCGTCTAATAGGCAGCCATTTTGTGCGGTTCAGGGAGCACTTGAGTCAGCCGCAGGCGCTCGACAGCGTCTTGACCCCCATCCAATTTTTGGGCCAATTTCCCCTTCGTACTACCAAAAAATGAGATTCTTGTCGAATCCGAGTTTCCTGCTCCAACCATTACCAAACTAATAAATATTTCATTTAGTACTTTAGGTGCTTATGTTGCGTATAATGTAAATTCCGTAACGGATAAATTCCAATGAGCCTTTCAAACTAGTACTTTTTGTAATCAACTCTATATCTTCTTCAATAAACGCTGGTTTTTCGATCGAGTTTTGAATGGCTTGCTAGTCAAATCATTCCTGCATTTCGGATATGAAGTCTCATTCGAAGATTTAGACAAAGGTACTATTGAGATATTGGGCCCTTATGGTATCTCATACACATTTCGACGATTGGCCAAGCGAATGAGTCAACTTCAAAATGGATTTGTTGTGCGAATAGTGCGTTATGACCCGTGGCCGCCTGCCTGGTAGGGACGGCTCCTCCGTTGCGGGTAAACGAGAAACCCGAATTTATGAACCCGAGGAAAGACTGCACAACAGTAGTATGGAAGTTAAGATCGGAGCTTTTTGTAGTGCTAGCAAGAATGCAAGTGAATGAGTCCCATCCCCTAGTGAGTGAAGTGCTTATGCCCCTTTAGAGATAGAGGTGAGCAAAAGAACTCATTCTTCAATTTTAAGATCCTTAGATTCAAAAATAGAGTCTCTTTACTTTCTATTAGATTAGTAGTCAAGCATTAACGCCCTACAACTAGTATAGTATAGCATAACAGCCATATTCAATTACCTTATTATTATTAAATAAAAGGGGCACGCTAGCGATGAGGTTAGGGGGCTGAGAAGCTGTTGCTTGCTATCTACTTCGTGAGCCTTCACTGCCCCGATCTATAACTTCCATTCTTTCGTCCGTCCACGAGGCTATAGAAAGAGAGAAAGGGACGGCTATCTAGCTGGAGTCGTTTTGGTTGTATGCCACGAGGTCCCTATGGACAAGGGGATAAGTGAATCATCGCTTTTGGGCATAGGCAGCCGTCTACCATCTATCCCATTGCATTCCATTGTCTCGTATTGTACTATACCATAACAAACCAAATAGATCTATTGAGAGAGAGAAAGGGATAAAACTCTAATTATATATTCTTTTTATGTTGATAGGGATCCCTATTCATTCCTAGATTCCCGGATTAATTGACCCTGCCTAACTAATGGTAGTGGTCTAGGGAGCGCAATTGCTAGAGCACGGGAGAATGAAGAGTAATGATTTTAGCAAGAGCAGCCAGATTGACTACTATACTGAGTCTAGTGACTACTAGAGTAGAGTTAAGTCAAAAGGCATGGTATAGAAGCCTTTTCGAGCGAGCCTCTAGGATCTCCTGTAAATCCCATTGATGTGGTAAAGGGAGGATATTAGGGAAAGCAGTGAGTGGGGATTTCCCTACAGAAAGCCAGATGAGGGAAGACCTTCACGTCCGGTTCGGAGAGCGGGGATATCCCGACCCAACTATCATTATGCCTTTGTAATGTTACTTGGTTCAACTCTATTTGTGACCTTTTCTCATATGTGGGACTCTCTATCTTCTTAGGTAGATAATTGATCGTCTTTCATTTGGATAGTGAGTCATTTTTATAATAATAAGTCAAGTCAAGAATAATAATAGAACATGAGGAGTTTTCCAGGATGGCTTGGTAAGCAAGCAATCCATTATGTAGGCGCCAACTCCCAGTCCTTTCTCTTCTTTCTTTTTTTGAAAGGACGCTAATGTCAATAAATGCCCACCTATGTTTCATTAGTCAGATAACAAAGCAAAACAATGGATTGAAGCAATAAGAGTGAAAAATTAAAATGTTTTTACTTCTTTTTTTGTTTGAATTCCCCCAAAGGAGTAATACCTCGACAGATTTTGTAATAAATAGGCTCGACGGCAAAGTGCACAAATCCGCCAAGATTAGACTAAGAAATTGTAAACCTTTATAATAAAGAAAAGATCCTCAAGCTTAAAACTAAGAAACTGAGGCCAGTATTGCATCATCTGGAAATACTCACCCGTTAGGTACGGACAATTATTTTTGGAAAAGTTTTTTAGGGATTGATACCGAAATAGACTTCCCGAACTTGGACTTGAAAAATTTTTATCCTTAACAATCTGCAAATCTTCTATAAGAATCTTTGTTGTTGGTGAAATCCATTATTAAAGAATCTTCCCAGTTATCCATGGCACTTAGGAAAACAAAAGATGTTCCGAAGGTTGTTATTTTGCCTTACCTTATTAGATTAGGGGCGATGGATTGTATTCAAGACAAGAGGCTCAAGCGAAAGGCTTTAAGGCATAGCTGGCTTTTTGTTGTTTGTAGAATACTCATGCTTGTTTTTCTTTCTTTGGGGGTGAGGGCATAAAAGACAGATAGTTCGGCCAAAAAGGTTTGTAATTTCTTGAGGAAGAAGGTGAAGACAAGAATGGTTGTTTATTGTTCGACCGTCCAATCCGATACTCTTTTTTACTGGCCAGTTCGAGCATTTCCTAACTGACTGCATTGAATCTACTCGACGGTTTCGAAATGAGCAGTAAAGGTAGAATCTCACGAAATAAAATAATAGTCAAAAGTGCAATTGTTCATGTCGCTTCGTCGATTCCATTGAGCCTCCTTCCTTAAATTGTTTTTTCTTATGTCTCTTATTCCAATGATTGACTTAACCTAAAAAGTCCTTGAATCCCCTCGTGAATCTAATAAATAGTCATTTTTTAGTGATGATGAGTTGTTCGGGTAGAGAAGCATGGATTGAATATCAAGGAAGATCACTCACCTAAAAAAGCCTTTCTTCCACCCTTGGTGGATGTCTAACCAGGAAGAGATATACATGTCAGCTAGCTAAAGAACCTGAATTAATCTCCAGTGCCTGTGGATTCAAAATGGATTTTTCAATATAGTTTCTTAACCTAGAAAGATTCAAATAATATTGAATGCGGGAAGAAAGAGGCTAATAGTCCTGGGTTCCTTGCCTATCCTACAGAAGATTAATCTACATTAGCAATGGGGGTAGAAATGGTGAATTGTTAAGTGGTCTTATGAAACGATACAACAATTTGCCCCTATCATGTAAAGGTTGCCCTTATAGCTTATGGGGGGCACACTCGCTGGAAGGCAGACCCATTCGAGAATAAGCAATACCTGCTCCGCTAGCTGTCGCGATGAAGTGGGAACCCATTTGTGGCACCTACCAGGGGATAGAGTTTTTAGCCAAATTATTAATTCAAGGTTGTGGTTTACATATTCATATATAGAGGATGTTCTTGCTTTGATCGAAAATCTTTTTTCATTAAATTAAGTAAGTCACAACACATTCATTTGTTGATGGATGAGAGGCAAAGCAGGAGCCCAGAGCATGTGCCAGTGAGGGAATAATGGAGCAAGCAATAGGAAATAGCACGAGCACCGCCGAATAAATGCGGTCAAAAGTGATGCCTCGCAGCATGGAATGTTATCACTTAGGGCGACGCTTCCTTTGAAATGAACTCTTCCATAACTGCTGATTTGTGAACTAGTATTTGTTTTCAATACGAGACAATGTCTTCGAGACAAGAATGGTCTAAAGAGTATACCCATTACCAATCCATCTTTGTAGTTGCTATAGTGATAGATTCGAGAGGTACACCACTAGCATCAATGCTGACCTGGCTTTTTACCTACCTAATTATTTTTCGATTTGGCAAGAAGACCTAACAGAACAAAGCCTTTATAGGAAACCAGGATTGTAGTTAGCCCTCTTGCTCTTAGATTCCTCCTTCATGTAATAAGGATTCAAATCAAATGAATTACAACTAAGAGCTACAAGCAGATAAGCATAGGATAAGTAGTAACTATCTGTAGAAGACTGCTTTCAATGGCCTTAGAAAACTACCAGCACAGGAAGGAAGTAAAGCTATATACTACTAGAAAGAGATGGCTAGATATAATAGATTCTAATTCATCCTAGCTTGATATAACCTTTAGGAAGGAGATTGCTAGTCCTATAGAAGAGAGACTAGAAATCCAGAACTAAGATCGAAAAGCAGATAAGCATATAGAGGAGAAGGCGACTTAGAGAGAAATGACACTCGAATTGATAAGATGTGTTTGTGCCTGTATTTCACAGCGATCGAACCTTGGCATTATCTGTTACCAAGGCAAACGTCATGTGGTGAGGGAAAGAACCAATTTGATCAAACACATGTTATCGATACCATTTCTCAAGGGTCGGATTGAAAAATGGAATTTTGCCTTGTCAGAGTTTTCATTCAATTATTTACCGATCAAAGGGTATGAATTTTTGTTAAATCATCCATTGGACTTAGGTAAGCAGTTGTCCGATCAGGATAATGGAGAGGTCATGCATCTGACCACAACTCCATGGCAAATGTATTTCAATGGCTCCAGTATGCAAGGTGGCATGGGAGCAGGTCTTGTTTTTTTCTCTCCTCATGAATGGTCTAGTTTCTCACCATTCATATCGGCTTAATTTCCCATGCACAAACAACGTAGCTGAGTATGAAGCCTTGCTTATCGGATTAGGACTAGCTGCGGCAATGGGCATGCGATCCATCCACGTTAAGAAGGGTGATTCTCAGCTGGTAGTGAGACAAGTCATCGTTGAGTATGAGGCAAAGCAGCACCCATACACAAAAAGAGCCCTAGACTCGATTCGTCGAGTTTGATAAAATTAAGATTGACCATGTACCTAGAAGGGAAGGCCAATGTTGAGGCTAACACAATAGCCTAGCTATTTTCGACATTTGAGATTTCCTAATTGAACAACTAAATAAACAAAAAAGGACGATTCCAATAGCATTCCAGAAAACTTTTGACTCTTACATAATGGAGCCAGAAGAAGATTGGGCAAGAGTGAAACACCCCTCATCAGGTACTTGTCCGATCCTTCTAAAGAAACTCCCAGGTCAGTAAAATAACAAGCTTTGAATTATGCTTTGATTGATGGAATATTGTATCGGCGTGGAAAAGATAGACTGCTCCTCAAGTGTGTGTGTAAACAAGAAGCCAATCAACTTATTGGTCTTATGGTATATCTCAGTATCGAGGATGATACCAAAGATCTGTATTTGTTTATAAACTCTCCTGGCGGGCAATGAGTGGAGTTCTCTCCCCAGCTAGACCAGAGTTAAAAGAGTGTCAAGCCATTGTACCGATAGGTACAGGAGCGTAGCCACTTGAACACATGAGAGGAGCAAACCCAAAAGCAAAGTCCAATAACGAGAACCGTGCACGCAATGTATTGAACTGAATAAAGCTGAGCTTAGGTAGGCTAGAGCCACTCTCAAAGTGTGAGCTCATAAGCTATTGGTTCTCTATCCAGGTCCATTCACACTTTGTCTTCAGTGACCTGAAACCAGACTATCGGGCATGAACTTAGAAAGGGCTTTTTCATCAGGATGGCCAGGTTTGGAACCCTATTTATACAATATATAAAAAATGCCTTTCCTTTTAAATGACAACTACCTCTTCCTACTGCGAGGGCATTGCACGAAAACAAACTGACCCCCACCCGATAAAGAGGAAACTCAGTACCAAATGCTTGGCAATCCTTGGTAGAGCTTATTTATGATTTTATGCCAAACCTGGTAAATGAACAAATAGGTGGTCTTTCCGGAAATGTTAAACAAAAGTTTTCCCCTTGCATTTCGGTTATTTTTACTTTTCCGTTATTTCGTAATCCCCGGGGTATGATACCTTATAGCTTCATAGTTACAAGTCATTTTCTCATTACTTTGCGTCTTTCATTTTCTCTTTTTATTGGCATTACTATAGTGGGATTTAAAAAAATGGGCTTCATTTTTTAAGCTTCTTATTACTCGCAAGAGTCCCATTATCGTTAGAACCTTTTTTAGTACTCCTTGAGCTAATCCCTCATTGTTTTCACACATTAAGCTCAGGAATATGTTTATTTACTAATATGATGGCCGGTCATAGTTCAGTAAAGATTTTAAGTGGGTCCGCTTGGATTATGCTATGTATGAAGGATCTTTTATATTTCATAGGAGATCCTGGTCCTTTATTTATAGTTCTTGCATTAACCGGTTTGGAATTAGGTGTAGCTATATCACAAGCTCATGTTTCTACGATCTCAATCTGTATTTACTTGAATGATACTACAAATCTCCATCAAAGTGCTTATTTATTTATAATTGGACAAAAGCAAGGATAGTTGTAGACTACTGAGTTCACGAGGTAAGACTCAGAGGACATAAGACTTCTTGTTCAAGCCAAAAAGATTTTCGACTGGATGTTCCTACCCTACCATGCCTGTCCTTTTACCTTACCTTAAGAAAAAAGAGGAGGTATGAATCGTGGGAAAGAATGCAAGAAGTGTATGATACAACAGGTAACCTTAAAGAGTGGCGGCAAACCTCTTGGTTGATCAACGTGAGTGAACTGTGCTTAGATGCTTCGTAAAACCGCACTGATCCACCAGAGGAGCTGATAGATGAGTAGGCTTCCTCTCTATCAAAGAAAAGAGCGAGAGGGACTGACTAGACGGCTGTCAACCAGCTTTAAAGGTTGCAAAGCCTTTAGAGAACCCCTGAACAGAAGAACAAAAAGAAGGAATTAGGATCATCGAGATGAATCTAGAAAGATGCGCTTCCTCCTGGATTCTCCCCGAGTTCCATACGGAGCATACGCCCAGTTCAAGAATGGAATCGAGGATGAAAACAACGGATAGAGCGGCACTTTTCAAGGGAAAGCCCTAAATGTGTCATACTGAACAAGCGAGTCATCGATCCAGGGAAAGAAAAGGACCGCCTTTGCTTTGAAAAAAAAGAACTCGCTAGGCCTTCAGAACAAAGGCGATTCTGTTCATGTTTCAGACGATCTGGCTAATTCTATTTCGATCTTATTTTCTTCTATTAGAAAGGCGTAAAGGCGAACCTATAGGCCTGTTTAGCGCCTTTCCAAAGTAAACCTAATATATACATATGTACTATATATATATGTATGTATGTATGTATGTGTGTGTATATATACATATGTACTATATATATATGTATATACATATATATATCTATATATGTATGTACATATGTATACATACATACATATATCTATATAGATATGTATATATGTATACATATGTACACACACACACACACACACACACACACATATATATATATATATATATGTATGTATGTATATATATATGTATGTATGTATGTATGTATGTATGTATGTATGTATGTATGTACGTACGTACGTACGTACGTACGTACGTACGTGTGTGTGTGTGTGTGAGAGAGAGAGAGAGAGAGAGAGAGAGAGAGAGAGGTTTTAAATAAGGAATGTGTGGTTTAAAAGTATGGAGAAATTGAGTTTACATATAAAATGTTTTATTGTATAAATGTGTAGTTGAAGATAAATATGAGAATTAAAGAGTTTTCTTTTAAATGGAGACAAACATGAACTAAATAGTCTCCTTTAAATTTTTAATATCAGCATTATAAGGCTTAACTATTGCCAAATTAAGAACTATTGCCTAATTAAGGACATCAATTAGAAATGTAGCCCACTTAAAAAGTCTGTCATGATTTGCAAATTATGTTGGGAACAATACATAACTCATATATATAAAAATTGCATTTTTAATTTAACAAATTTGTTATATATATAGTTGATATTTATTATCCCGACCCCACTTACTACCACCAAATTAATAATATCCCACCCCACCTCATCCCATCTTGTGGACCCTCTCCGCCCAGTCCAGAAATCTTCAAAAATTCAAATATCTCTATACTTCCACCTAGACAAACCCAACCTCACTATACCTCAATGTAGAAAACTCCAAAAATTAAAAATGTTTTCTCTTTCTATATACATTTACAGACTCAAATAATTTTACAAATAGTGATGGTGGTGAGATGGCATTGTGTTTAGAAAATATATCTACATGATGGTGATGATGGTACATTGCAGGTGTTAAAAGTACATTGGAGTTTATATGTTTAATGGTTGTGGGGGGAAAAGATGGTAGAAACGTTTTGAGTACCATATAGTGGTGGTAGTGTTGCGTTGTAGTTGACAAAATTTGTGACCACCTGTGTTATATGTGACCAGATATACTGTTTGTGACCATACTTATGTTTTCTGTGGCTAACTGTGACCAAATCGTCTATGACCAAGTCAATCTAATTTGTGATTGCATGTAACTAAATCACTGACATGTATTATCTATGACTAATTGTGACCAAATATGTATTCAGTGTGACTATTTATGAGCAAATCAATCTAATTTGTCACAGATAGTTACAATGAAGATAGAATTGGTCACACTCAGTCTTAATAAATACAACTTGGTCATAGAGAGTCACCACCAAAAATCTGCACACACCAAATACCAACACCACAATCCACAACCACTAACCACCACCATCACCACTGTAATGTACCACCACTACCAACAAAATCCACCACAACAATCACCATCATCATCACTTCTACCTTAAAGACTGCCATCAATCACAAATCTTAACCACAAAATTTCACAAGCCAACTAATTTGTTTTAATTATCCTAAATCTAAAAGCGATGAATAGATGGTGTACGTTCTCTGGTAGTTTCTTCAAGCACCAACGGACCACCGTCAAACCACCATTCCTTCTAGCACCCACCATCCCAATTGACCACTCCCTAGTTTTGTTGTTGGATCACCATTGATCTACCATATCATTGCTATCGCACTCATTTTCAGAAACTGTTACACCCCCATGCAATAGTGGAAGATATTGAAAGAAAAAATGATAAAATTAAACTTGACAAAAACGATGAAAAGCCACTGAAGATGGGAAGAGCTTTTTCTTACTGTATGAATTAAATGTTTGTGGGGATAAGGTGGGGCGATATTTGATGGGTGGGTATTGTAATGATGGTAGTAGGGATAAGAAAGTAGAGGTGGGGAGTGAAATGCAGTGGGCTAGTGGAAAATGAGGTTATATTTGATTTTTGAAGAAAAATATTTACAACTTGATTAATATAATTAAAACTTCAAATCTAGGGTTTAGGGTAATTTTCCCAATTATGTTTATTAATAAAATGAGATTTTAATGAATTTTACAAGTCCTTCTAAATTCAAGTGTCCTCAATTGAGATTTTAATAATTTTAGCGAAATCCGTTAAAATTTAGGTGTACTGTACTTAGATTTTAATGATTTCAAGCATACAAATGCATATAACAAACTCTTTTAAAATTTCACAATTTTTAAATGAAATTCTTATGGATTGTATGGAAATTTATTCCAATTCACAAAATTCATTAAAATTTATACTCTCTTAAAATTCATTAAAATCTTAGTCGAGGACACTCCCATTAAATTCAACATATTAATGTTTTACTTGTACACATGACCTTGGCCAGTCTTGTGTTACTAGTAGGCACGGATCTAGGATCTGGCAGGCCCCCGTGTCTACACGTACTAGATCCATCGGGAAGAATTTTTTTTACTGACAATAGATAAAATATTTAGATTAGATATATGATAATTCATCTTAATATCAAACATCTCTAGTAGCTTAATTGGCTAGTGCTTCCACAATTGAATTAGAAGTCTGGGTTTGAAACTCTTCAATAGCAATATATTTTGTAATTTTTGTATTTCAATAATTTTTATCAAAACAAATGCAAGGTGATTCAAACCTGCTACCTTCCTTAAACATATTGATTACTTTACCATCATGTCACTTATTGATCTTTAGCACTCAATGTAACAAGATAATATATGTTCAATTTTATTGATTTTAATGCAAGTATAAACATTTTAATGGTGCTTTGTCTTTCTTCTTGATTTTTTCTCTAATAAATTGATTTGAGAGTTTGGTCAATGAATGGTAGATGAATTTTTAGGATAATTTGCCTTAGTGTCACAAGAAGTCTTTCAACAAAAATTATTTATTTAATAAAAGGTTCAACTTTTTGTTCGCAAAAAATCGATTGTGAAAAACTGGATTTATACAAACACATAAAATTGATATAAGCACATAAATAATTTCAACTTTGTTAATATAATACTACTTGTTTAATTTACTTTAATTGTAAATTGAATATTGGTATTTTGTTAATATATATTGTCTGTTTAATAGAAAAATAAATTAGGGGATTTTGCAGATTATGGAACGATTTTTTCATCCAAAGTGAAAGTTCGTACCCATATCTGGTTTTAGAGGTGTATCTAGGTCTTCTAGTTTTAATCCGTACCATTTTTGGAATATTATTTAATTACTAGTCTTCATTTCGTGCGTTGCACGAGTATTGTATTTATTATATTATTATTAATGTGAAATATGTAGAATTTATATTATCCAAAAATTGTCAATGCTGGTGCATGATGTTGGAATTTTGAAGTTAGAACAATAATTTGATTTTAGTACCAGAATCACTATGAATGTTTATATTAATTTATAAATATTTTTATTTTACATCTATATGATAACATTGTTCCTCACGAACTTTCAAAGGTTTACCATCTTACCAATAATATCAATGATGTGGTATAATTTTCTACTTATCTTGAATGATATGTGCAATACAATTCTTCAAAAACTATTTGAAGAAGTTAATTCATGGTTATGCAAGGACAATCACAAGTTTTCCCCCATTGTGCGTAGTTCGGATCCTTAATTCTTTACCCCTATTGCGCATGGTTTGGACCCTTAGTTCTTATTCCTAAAGTTTCATATGATCTAAAATGAATTTGAGGAAATGGTGAACCCACATCACTCATTTTTACAAGCACTTATAAGCTACGTGGATAGTAACATCAAAAAAAGTTCGGACATAGTGATTTAAAGCTACTAATAATTTTTTACATTTTTTTTAAAAGGTCAATACGAGAGAAAGACCCAATCAAATCAAAATTCAAAATATTCAATGAAGGTTATCTTGGCTAAGATCGAAAATTAACACTTGAAATTGAAAAAAAAAAAGAAAAAGAAAAAAGAAATTGTGTTTTATCTAACTTTTGAGAGTTATAATCTATGTACTATTTGATTATAATCTATGTTATGTTATATTCGTAAGATAGAAATAGTAATAAATATTTGAATTTTCTGGCATGTGCTATATGGTTATGAATCATTTGAGATATTTACTTTGAGTAGTCTTTTTGGTATTTTACATTACGTTGTATGATACTTGATTTTAGTTTATATAACTATTTGTTAAAATTAGTGACGGAAAGAAATGAAGGCCAATGGGACCAGTGAGGAATTTGAGATATTTATATTTGTAAAAGAGACTCTGTACACAATCACCTCCACTGCAGTATTTCTCCATTTTCACATACTACTTCACATCATTCAATCCAACTGATAAAGAAAAAAAAACTGAATGATTTAACAAATTAAACAAAAAAAATTACAGGCAAAAAATAAAAAGAAACAAAAAAAAGTTATTATAAAGTTTTTAATTTAAATTGAAATAATAAAAAGTAAAAATAAATATTATTTAATTAAAATTGAAAAAAAATTGTGTTTTAAATGAAAAGAATAAAAAAGAATTTTAAATAAAAAAAAACATTTATAATATGAAGAAAAAAGAAATTTTAAACAATTTTCAAAAAAATATAATAAAAACAAAATAAAAGAAAATAAAAAAATTAAATAAATAAATAAATAAATAAATAAATAAATATATATATATATAATAATAATAATAATAATAATAATAATAATAATAATAATAATAATAATAATAATAATAATAATAATAATAATAATAATAATAATAATAATAATAATAATAATAATAATAATAATAATATAATGGAGACTATGAGTCTTCGTGCACGGAGAGTTAGTGATTTTTTTTTTTTAAACTAATATCTTTTTATATAATTAACTACAATGATTTTTTTTCTTTTTTTTTTTTTTTAACTTGAAGAAAATTTTTTTACTTATAACTAACTCTTTACATTTTAGAAATATACTTAAAACTTTGAGTTAATATTTTTTTACTTATAATATAAGTAGCTTTTACGAGCACGAAGTGAAGAGATAAGACTTGATGGAAGGTATGGAAAGTTGTGTGTTACAATAAATTTATATCAAGCAAATACAAATGATGACGTTTTTTACTCCCCCACTTAAAAAAAAAAAAAAAGTTACAGTAAGACAAAATGGAACAAAACACTGTTTACTTGAACAATGTCTCCACATTCCCCTTTTTATATAATAGGGAAAAAAGAATCTTAAATTGAAAAAAAAAATTATCTATAACATAAAAAAAAATTTAAAAAAATACAAAGGCTTGCATGTACCACAGAGACATTTGGTCTCTATGCACGGAGCCTCTTCCTCTTAGACTTACAGAGCCTCATAGACTCTGTACACGAAGAGTCTTGCCTTCGTGCACAGAGGATTTTTGCCTCCGTAACTTAATATCTAAGTAATCAAAACAATTTATTTTTAATTTTATTTTTTTTTACTTTTAAATAACTTGAAGCAAGTTTTCAATAACTCAAATATATTTAAAACTTTAATTTGATATTTTTAGTCATATAATATATAAGTAGTTTTTACAATTATAAGTTTTTTTTACTCAGTTAGCAATTTTTTTTCTATAAGTAACCTCTTAAGTTCTAGCAATATTTTTTTTATCTTATTATTATTAGTAGTATTTTTATTTTTTAATAATTTTTTACATAAAATTGAACTTTTTCTCATATTTTTGAGACTTAGTGTGAGGTATGAAAAGTTGTGTGTTCCAGTAAATTTAGAGGTACGTTGTAAAATAAAATATATACTAACACAAACAGCATCGTTTTTGCTCCCCCACTTGAAAAAAAAAATTGCTACAGTGAGACAAAATAGAACAAGTCACTGTTGTTTTCTACAGTAACTTCACATTCTTCTTTTTTATATAGCAAGGAAATATTCATAAACAACCCCGCTATTACGGACGTTGGCCGTCAACAATAAGCTTTCAACGCTCACGATCCATGATAAGTATGTTTTTGCACACTTATTGGACACTTAATTTAATATAATTATTGGTGAAAAGAATAAAATTCTACTCATAATTAAGTAATATTTGCTTTTGTAGGCTAAAAATCACTCGTGGTAAGAGAACAAAGCAAAAAGGAGGAAAATGGACTAAAATTGTGCAAATTTGTGATGTTGGGGACCAAAATGTATGTGTCAAAAGAGGAGGAATTATGCTGCAATTTATGGAGGGCATAATCGAAATGAAAGTCAAAATCTAGGGACCAAATTTACAAGATCAAAAGTTGAGGGACTTGGCATGTAAAATATTGAGGGACTTGGCTGCAAATGACACAAAACCCATTTTTTGGGCTACTTGATAGAAGCCTAGGCACTGCAGCGCCACTGTTCCGGCGCCGCAGCGCCCATTTTAAAAGAAAAAACGAGTTGGGGACCTTTTTGTTAACTTTGAAACTTTAGGGACCAAGGCCGCAATTTTCCTAGGGTTTGATATAAAACCAGAAGCTGAGGAAGATTTCTGGGGTCTGGAGGTAGCTCATTCTGGGACGATTCTGCTTCTTCTTTCTTTCATTTTCTTTTCTTTTCTTTTGTTTTACTTGGTATTTTGGAGATTCAATATAGAGCAATAAGGAGATTACATCAAGAATTTGGCAAAGCTCTTGAAGAATCAAGTTCATGCTTTAAAAAAGGGTTTTATCTATAAACTTGTATTTTCTCAATTATTTTGTCATATTTGTAATGTATTGCTGTAAATATTCTCCTTTCCATCATATGTATAAAATGGGCTAAGTATTTCGTTGGGATTTATGGTAGTAATTTGATCTAGGTTTAATCGATTTTCAATATTTGATATTTGATATTAAATTGCCTATTTCCATGTGTTTTTACTATTGTATTTATTGTATTTTCATTTATGTGGCCAATGAATGAATATGTTTCGTGAAGTGTACATAGTTCGAGAGAAGATTGTGCATTTTAGACCAAATGGTAGAAACCCTAGATTTGTGTAGAGGATAGATATATATCTCTAGCCCTAGGTGACCCAATGAGCTATTTTCATAACAATTTAATGTGGTTGTTTGGTTGTAATCGACATAGAGATATAGTAGGTTAAACCAATCAATTAGGGTTAATTTCACTCGAGAGAGGTAATTAGCTAAAATTGGAAAATCGGGTCTAACATCATAAATGAGTAATTCCTTAATTGGCATGTGGAGAAATTAATTAGGCGACGATTAAGCGAAACCACGAATCCCAACCACGTTTTCCTTCAAAATTCCTAAGATTTCCATATTTTCTTAGTTTGTATGTTTTTTCCTTAGTTTCTAAAATCAACTCTTTATTGCGTGTTTGTTTATTTTCATTGTTAGAATTAAATTGATTAAAGTTGTGTAATTTAAAGTAAACATTCCTCGAGAGATCGACAATCCAGACTTCAAAGGTCCACTTTATTACTTGAACGCGACTCGTGCACTTGCGGTAGTATTTTAGTGAACAAGTTTTTGGTGCCGTTATCGGGGAGTGTTTTATTTCAATTATCATCTTTTGTTGATTCTAATTTTTACAAGTATTGTTCTTTTTTTCTTTTGCATAGCTTTTATATATTTATTGTGTAATTAACTTTTAATTTTGATTTCCTTAGGTCTTTGGTGGTGCATGCTTCGTTCGAGAAGTTTTGATATTTTCGAGCTTGATCCGGATATTGAAAAAACTTTCCGAAGAAGGGGACGGGAACAAAGGGAATTGAGAAGGCAACAATTGATTGAGATGGCACACCAAGGGGGTAATTTGGAATCTAATGCTCAACCGGAAAATGTTCCTCAAGTTGGCATTCCACCAGGTTTTGGTAACCAAGCGGGTAGAGCTCAAGAGCTTATTGTAAATGAGGAAGATATGCTATTTGGGGACTTCATGAACCCACCTGCAGTAGAAAATGAATCAAGTGTTGTCTACCCTCCATATGGACATCCAAACTTTCAACTTCGTCCGAATGTTATTAGTTTGTTCTCCAATACCATTCCATTCTATGGAAGGATTGATAAGAATCCTAACTTACATGTTGCACGATTCATAGAGAATGCTGGAAATTTTAAATATGGAGGCGTAACTGTGGAGGCGATCCGGATGAGGTTTTTTGTTCACACATTGAAGGATAAGGCAAGGGAATGGCTTGCGACTCTACTGCCCGGAAGTATAAATAGTTGGTTGGAATTTATTCAAAAATTCACAACCAAATTCTTTCCACCCACCCGAGTAGCTAAACTCAAGCATGACATAACCACTTTCCAACAATCCGAATTTGAGAGCTTTCACGAGGCTTGGGACAAGTTCAAGGATATGCTTCCAAAATGTCCAAATCATGGAATCACAATGGGGCAACAAGTGAATTATTTTTATGCCGGGTTGATTCCTTGCCATTCAAATGTGGATTCATCGTCTAATGGCTCAATCAAGAAGAAGAGTATTCAGGAAACATAGGATCTAATTGAGGTCATGAGTGAACAAAGTGCTATGTGACCAGCTAGAGGTTCACAAAAAGGGGTTGGTGAAGTTCGAGATGGTGGAGCTTTCTCAATGGTTCTAGCAAAGATCGATTCACTAGCAAAGAAGGTAGAAGGACTTTCTACATCTATCTCGAGCTCTCATTCCGGTCATATGGTACAATCTCCACCTATTTGTGATATTTGTGGAGCAAATCACCTAAGCCCGAGTTGTCCATTGATAGGTAGTGGTTCAGCATCTACTGAGCAAGTGGCACATACTCAAAACTTTCAATGCCAAGGGTACAATCCTTATTCACAAACTTATAACCCCGGTTGGCAAAATCATCCGAACTTTTCTTATGGAAATAATCAAAATGTGCTCAACCCGAGGCCACAAGAGAAAAATGAAAGTTGGGAAGAGGCCATTGTTAAGTTGGCAAACCATCAACTGCAATATCAAGAACGCAATGATGCCTCTTTGAAAAACATGGAATGTCAACTGGGTCAAATTGCCAAGCTTATCTCCGAAAGGCAACAGGGAGCATTACCTAGCAACATCAAAACAAACCCAAGGGAGAATGTACAAGCTATTACCACTAGAAGTGGGATGCAACTGCCTGAAATCACGGTGACATGCCCTAAGGGTAAAATCGACAAGGCACCTATTGAAGAAGAAAGGATTATGCAAGAACCTGATCCAAAGGATGAGACACTAATTGAAGAACCGGAGCTATCAACATCAAAGGCTCCAATACTGGTCAAAGCCTATGTGCCTCCTATTCCCTTCCCACAAAGGCTTCAAAAATAGAAATTGGATGTTCAATTTGGAAAATTTTTGGAGGTATTCAAGAAGCTACACATAAACATTCCGTTTGCCGATGCATTAGCTCAAATGCCGAGTTATGCCAAATTTATGAAGGGCATTCTTTCAAACAAAAGGAAACTCGAAGAACATGAGACAGTAATGCTAATGGAAGAGTGTAGTGCTATCCTTCAAAAGAAAATACCGTCGAAAATCAAAGATCCAGGAAATTTTACTATTCCATGCACTATTGGAGATTTAAATTTTAGTAAAGCTTTATGTGATCTTGGTGCCAGCATTAATTTATGCTTTTGTCTATTTTCAGGAAGCTGGGATTGGGAGAAGCCAAGGCCACCACTGTATCATTACAATTGGCTGATCGATCAATTAAATATCCTCAGGGTGTCATTGAGGATGTATTGGTCAAGGTGGACAAATTCATATTCCCAGCCGATTTCATAATTCTTGACATGAAAGAGGATCATGACATCCCTATCATTTTAGAATGACCATTTCTTACCATCGACCGAGCTTTGATTGATGTGCAAGAGGGGCAACTCATTCTAAGAGTCCAAGATGAACAAGTTACATTCAATATCTTGAAGGCCATCAAGTATCCATTGGAATCCGATTCATGCCTTCGAGTGGATGTTGTTGATCATGTGGTTGTCGAGTCTTTTTACAGGCTTTCTAAGGATCCTCTAGAAACATGTCTTGTTTGTCCTTCGGCTATCAAATAGGAAGATCCTGAAGTTGAGCATATGGTACACTATTTGGAGACTATACCTTCTCGATTTTATAAGAGAGCACCAAGTTATGAGGACTTGGAAAAGAGCTCTTCACCACCACTGCCATCACTTCAGCAGGCACCTATACTTGATTTGAAGCCTCTTCCATCTCATTTGAGGTATGCTTATTTGGGAGAGTCATCTATGCTTCCAGTTATCATTACTAATTCCTTAAATGAATTGGAGGAAGAGAAGTTACTTCGGGTGTTGAGGGAGCACAAGGGAGCCATTGGTTGGACTATTACAGACATTAAGAGAATTAGTCCTCACTATGCACGCACAAAATCCTTATGGAGGATGATTTTAAACCATCAATGGAGCATCAAAGGCGGTTAAACCCCAACATGAAATAAGTGGTAAGAGCCGAGGCGGTCTGATTTCAGATAGTGCATGGGTGAGCCTCGTTCAAGTGGTGCCAAAGAAAAGAAGTGTCACGGTTGTGGAAAATGAGGATAATGAGCTTATACCTACTAGACCCATGACCGGCTGGAGGGTATGCATAGATTACTGCAAGCCTAACAAGGCTACAAGGAAGGATCACTTTCTTCTTCCTTTTTTATTGATAAAATGCTTGAACGGTTAGCGGGGTATTCTCATTATTATTTTTTTTGGATGGGTATTCAAGCTATAATCAAATTGCTATAGCCCCAGGGGATCAAGAGAAAACTACCTTCACATGCCCATATGGTACATTTGTATATAGAAGGATGCCCTTTGGCCTTTGCAATGCACCCACCACTTTCCAACAGTGTATGAGGGCTATATTCTCCGACATGGTAGAGAAATGTATTGAGATTTTTATGGATGACTTCTCGATATTTGGGGCCTCATTTGACGGATGTTTGAGCAATTTAGAGATGGTGTTGAAAAGATGTGAGGAGACAAATTTAGTACTTAATTGGGAAAAATATCATTTCATGGTCCAGGAAGGCATAGTTCTCGGCCATCGGATTTCACGTAAAGGGATAGAGGTTGACAAGGCAAAAATCTAAGTCATTGAGAAATTACCTCCACCTACCTCGGTGAAAGGGATGAGGAGTTTTTTCGGACATGCCGAATTTTATAGAAGGTTTATCAAGGACTTCTCGAAGATCACAAAGCCACTTTGCTCCTTACTTGAGAAGAACACTCCATTTGATTTCTCTCAAGAGTGCCTCCATGTTTTTAAGGAAACTCATCATGGCTCCTATCATTGTAGCTCCGGATTGGAATTTACCATTTGAGCTTATGTATGATGCAAGCAATTATGCCATTGGAACGGTTTTAGGGCAAAGGAGAAATAAAATCTTACATGTTATTTACTATGCTAGCCGAACTTTGACTGATGCTCAACTGAACTATGCCACTACTAAAAAAGAGATGCTCGCAGAGGTATTTGCATTTGATAAATTTCGATCTTACCTCATTGGATCGAAAGTGATTGTTTACACGGACCACTCAGCCCTCAAGTATTTGCTAGCAAAGAAAGATGCCAAGCCTTAGTTAATTAAATAGGTCCTTCTTCTACAAGAGTTTGACTTGGATATTCACGATAAAAAAGGGACTGAAAATGTTGTTGCCGATCATCTGTCTCGACTTGAGCAAACCGAAGAGGTGGTGGATGGGGAGATAAATGAGGTATTTCCTAATGAACAACTCTTGCAAATTATGCATCTTCTACAAGCCACCCATTTACCATGGTATGTGGACCATGTGAACTTTCTTGCTAGTGGCATCACTCCTCCGGATCTCTCTTACCAACAAGGGAAGAAGTTCTTTGCCGACATCAAGCATTATTTTTGGGACGATCCTTTGTTGTTCAAATGGGGCTCAGATCAAATAATTCGGAGATGTGTGCCGGAAGATTAAATGGAGCAAATCCTTAAACAATGTCATTCCTCACCCTATGGTGGTCACTTCGGGGCCGTGAAAACCACATCAAAGGTACTTTAATCCAGTTTTTATTGGCCCACATTATTCAAAGATGCTCACACTCTTGTCTCCAAGTGCGACAAATGCCAACGCAGTGGTAATAATTCTAACCGAAATGAAATGCCTTTGAATTCTATATCAGAGGTGGAAATTTTTTATGTATGGGGTATTGATTTTATGAGACCTTTTCCTCCTTCATTCTCAAATCAATACATTTTGGTGGTGGTTGATTATGTGTCAAAGTGGGTAGAAATGGTGGCTTTGTCCACTAATGATGCTAGGGTGGTAGTAAACTTTTTAAAGAAAAATATTTTCTCTTGCTATGGCACCCCTCGAGCTATCATTAGTGATGGAGGTAAACATTTTTGCAATCGCCTCTTCGACTCAGTATTGACCAAATATGTAGTAAAGCATCGTGTAGCCACTCCCTATCATCCCCAAACTAGTGGCCAAGTTGAAATTTCAAATCGAGAGTTGAAGAGGATTCTTGAATTGACGGTGAGTGTCTCTAGAAAATATTGGTCCAAGAAATTGGATGGTGCATTATGGGCTTATCATACCGCATTCAAAACGCACATTGGTATGTCTCCCTATCGTCTTTTGTTTGGGAAAGCTAGCCACCTCCCAGTAAAACTTGAGCATCGAGCTTATTGGGCAGTAAAAGCTTTGAATTTTGATGTGAAATTGGTCGGTGAGAAAAGATTGCTCCAATTGAATGTACTGGATGAGGTCCACCTTGACTCTTATGAGAATGCTCAAATTTACAAAGAAAGGACAAAGAAATGGCATGATAAACACATTATGAAATGAGAGTTCTTTGTTGGGCAACAAGTTCTTCTCTACAATTCTCGACTCCGATTGTTTCCCGAAAAGCTCCACTCGAGATGGTCTGGTCCTTTTACCATTGCTAAGATTTTTCCACATGGAGCAATTGAACTTCATCGTGAGGAAAAGGGGAACTTCAAGGTTAACGGGAAACGATTGAAACCATACTATGGAGGTGATTTTTCTAAGGAGAAGTCCTCCATTCCTCTTGCCAATTTGGAGTGAATAAGGCCTATAGTCGAGCTAGGGACTATAACCAAGCGCTTGTGGGGAGGCAACCCAACTTTCTTATCCTTACACTTTTGTTTATGTTACTTGTGATTAATACTTTTGTTATTACATTTTGAATTAATACAATTCTTTTGGAGGTCAAAATTTTTGAAGTCCTAGCCACCCTTAGATCTCAACAAGTTTGGGGGTGCATGGTCCACTAAGTCATAAACCAAAAATTCATCTACAACATCCTTCAACATACAGCTAATCAGGGAAGTTTCATCTACCCTCTCTCCTTATTTTGTATTTATGTACACATTGAGGACAATGTGTAAGTTAAGTTTGGGGATGTTAATTGTTGATTGGATATTGTGCCTATTTATCGTGCATATATTGGTGTTGATACTGGCATATTGGATAGCCTTGTTGGCTTTTGATGATTTGATGTGATGTTTAAAATTGTTATTAATTCATAAGTTATGTCCAATCACGCTATTTGTTTCGATCTTGAAAATTTGCTTGTCCATGTGAGATTTTATACCACTTTGAGCACAATAGTCACAACTGGTTATTGTCTAGATGTGGAAATGGTTTATTGATGGAAAATTTTTGAATTGGAAGAATTAGGTTGTGAGTTACACATAAACTTCTATCATACTCTCAATAACTCCACCATTTTGTGAATTAAGTTTGGGGGTGGTCGAGCCGGTGAAGGATATTATCTAGAAGTGTGTTGATTCCATGCATGTTGAAAATATTTGTATGGAGTATATTTTTATGACCATATGCTAGGGATCTAAGCCCTATGTGTTGATTTGTGCTTAAAAAGAATGTTATTGCACATGTTGAATCTTGGGCCTCACTTCGTAGCCTTTTTTACTCGAGTTATTAAGTCCGTAGGGGTATTTCAAAATCCGATACCCTTTGGTCTAAACAACCGGGGAGTTATCGACTTAAAGCTCGCTACAAGGGTCAAGAAGAAAGCTTAAGTGAGTGAGGTAAAACATGAGATTTGGCTAAAATAAAAAAAATTGGGCTTAGATAACTAGTGGGTTTGAATTACTTAGTATAAGCTTGAATGCGGAAGAACTCGTTAGTGGAGAATCATCATATAACTAGATGTTGAGATTGCCTGTTAGACCCAACCAAACTAGAGCGGAAAAAGAAATGAGTGATTGAGAACAATCTTAGATTTACACCTCGGGAAAAAAAATATCTATTTTGGTGAGAATCTCACGAGTGAGAAAGAAAATATTTTACCACAAAGGGTCGGGTTGGAGCCAATTTGAAGATTTTTTCTGTCTTGACAATTTTTTCCTAGTTTAGATAATGATTAAAAATGACGTGGCACCCACACACCGATCGAACATTGGACAAGTTTAAATTATTTTTGCTAGCATTATTTGGAGCATATTTATGTTTTGATTATACAATTTTACACTCATTGATATTTTTGGCAAGCTATTTAATGTGTTGACTATTATCACGTTTGTTTGCTCGGGACGAGCAAGAGCTTAAGTTTAGGGGTGTTGATAAGTATGTTTTTGCACACTTATTGGGCACTTAATTTAATATAATTATTGATGAAAAGAATAAAATTCTACTCACAATTAAGTAATATTTGCTTTTGTTGGCTAAAAATCACTCGTGGTAAGAGAACAAAGCAAAAAGGAGGAAAATGGACTAAAATTGTGCAAATTTGTGATGTTGGGGACCAAAATGCATGTGTCAAAAGTGGAGGAATTGTGCTGCAATTTATGGAGGGCATAATCGAAATGAAAGTCAAAATCTAGGGACCAAATTTACAAGATCAAAAGTTGAGGGACTTGGCATGCAAAATATTGAGGGAATTGGCTGCAAATGACACAAAACCCATTTTTTGGGCTACTTGACAGAAGCCCAGGCGCTGCAGCGCCATTGTTCTGGCACCGCAACGCCCATTTTAAAAGAAAAAACGAGTTGGGGACCTTTTGTTAACTTTGAAACTTTATGGACCAAGGCCGCAATTTTCCTAGGGTTTGATATAAAACCAGCAGATGGGGAAGATTTCTGGGGTCCGGAGGCAGCTCATTCTGGGACGATTCTGCTTCTTCTTTCTTTCATTTTCTTTTCTTTTCTTTTGTTTTACTTGGTATTTTGGAGATTCAATATAGAGCAATAAGGATATTACATCAAGGATTTGGCAAAGCTCTTGAAGAATCAAGTTCATGCTTTAAAAAAGGGTTTTATCTACAAACTTGTATTTTCTCAATTATTTTGTCATATTTGTAATGTATTGCTGTAAATATTCTCCTTTCCATCATATGTATAAAATGGGCTAAGTATTTCGTTGGGATTTATGGTAGTAGTTTGACCTAGGTTTAATCGATTTTCAATATTTGCTATTTAATATTAAATTGCCTATTTTCATGTGTTTCTACTATTGTATTTATTGTATTTTAATTTATGTGGCCAATGAATGAATATGTTTCGTGAAATGTACATAGTTCGAGAGAATATTGTGCATTTTAGATCAAATGGTAGAAACCCTAAGTTTGTGTAGAGGATAGATATATACCTCTAGCCCTAGGTGTCCCAATGAGCTATTTTCGTAACAATTTAATGCGGTTGTTTGGTTGTAATCGACATAGAGATATAGTAGATTAAACCAATCAATTATGGTTAATTTCACTTGAGAGGGGTAATTAGCTAAAATTGGAAAATCAGGTCTAACATCGTAAATGAGTAATTCGTTAATTGGCATGTGGAAAAATTAATTAGGTGACGGTTAAGCGATATCATGAATCCCAACCACGTTTTTTCCAAAATTCCCAAGATTTTCATATTTTCTTAGTTTGTATGTTTTTTCCTTAGTTTCTAAAATCAACTCTTTATTGCGTGTTTGTTTATTTTCATTGTTAGAATTAAATTGATTAAAGTTGTGTAATTTAAAGTAAACATTCCTCGAGGGATGTACAATCCGGATTTAAAAGGTCTACTTTATTACTTGAATACGACCCGTGCACTTGCGGTAGTATTTTAGTGAACAGTCCGCCTTAGCTGAACTCAAATCCTAAATTTGCCCCTGGTTACTAGTCACCCAAGGCTAACCTGGGTATAACAAGGGGAGACGTCTTTCCATCCATTTTTCCATTCCAATCCTTTAAGAAATAAGTGTCATTTATTTAAATAGATGGTTTCCATCCATTTTCTCATTAATCAACCCATTTAACTATCACATTCGAAAATTAAAACTAGAAAAATAGTTATTTCATTATTCTTAATTAAATGATATCAAACTTTAAAAGTTTGCTGCTATTTACCAAAAAATAAATTTGACTTTTACGACTTAATTTTTTAGACATGTTTAATTTTGATCTACCTCTTTCTTTTCTACATCTCTCTAATCAACATAAATAAATAAATAAATAAAAATGAACTATGCAATCATTGTTTAATTTCTGTGAAACGGTATATTTTCTTTAATTCGCAGTAATAGTATTCATCTCTAATATGGAGAATATATAACAACGTAATTATAGGAAAAAAAGAAACTCTCTAAACTGAAGGATCCTCGTAGATTACAATATTTCCTAAATTAAAGGATCCTAATAGATTATAATAAAATTACGTTTTCTGAATCAAACAATTCTAGTAAATTACAATAAATTACGATATCTTCCAAATCAATCTTATGATAATTTACTTATAAATATTACAGCTCATGCTAACAGTACTTCACTTAATTGATAGTTATTGTGTTTAATCACAATCTGTTCACACAAAACATAAAAATTATGACTAATACTATTTGACACTATTGACGTTAAAATATTGGTGTATGTGGCATTAACTATGAGGTATAATTAAATGAATCATTGAATTTTATTTTTTACTGAGCCTATCACTTAGCGCCACCTAAACGAGTGTTAGATAAAATTTTATTCAACAATCAGTCGTAAGTTTCACAGTTTGTTCACATTTATGTGGTCAACTTCTATATTTTACAATCTCACACACCAATCTGCGTGCAATAACTTGCCTATAATTCATCTTCTATCACATGGATTAGTGAAGTCTTCCCCAGCTATAAATATCCTTGTCATCACTCTCTTTCACTTTGCCATTCATACATCATAAAAGAAAAACAAAAAAACTTTGTTAGAAATCTCAGAAAAGAGAAAAAGCCCAGTGTTCATTTGGTCTAATCATGGAGAAAAATGAGGTTGCTGTCACTAAAAAAGAGCCTAATTACAGAGGAATCAGAGCCATGCCTTTTGTTATAGGTAAATTTCCACAAAAGTTATGAATTTTAGCGTCATGTTTTGTTGTTGCGTACAAAATCTGAATCATATAATCTTTTCTTGGAGTAATGTGTTGTTCCCGGGTTATAGAAAATTTTCTCGTGCTTTCTCGATGAAGATTGCATCTAGTTAATGTTGGTCAAATTTCTGAAAATTTTGACACTTTTTGGAAAATTTTGCTGGGAATGAGACATTTGAGAAGCTGGGAACAATTGGAACTTCATCTAACATGTTGGTGTACCTCAGTACAGTGTTCAACATGAGCTCCATTTCTGCCACTAATTTCATCAATATCTTGAATGGAACTTGCAATTTTGGAACAATGTTTGGAGCCTTTCTCTCTGATACTTATCTAGGCCGATATAAGACCCTCGGAATTGCATCAATTTCCTCTAACCTTGTATGATTTCTGCTCATAACCTTTCATTCCTTCAAGTAGATTTAGAATCAATGTAAAATTGTTTGAACTGAAGTAATTTTCGAGTCAAATTTGGCAGGGGATGCTTGTGCTAACACTAACAGCAGCATTTCCGTCCCTACATCCTCCTAAATGTGGAGCAGAAGAGAGTAACAGATGTGTCAGTGCAACACCATGGCAACTCGCATTCTTGTTTAGTGCATTCGGGCTGCTGGTAGTCGGAGCTAGTGGCATAAGACCGTGTAACTTGGCATTCGGAGCCGATCAATTCAATCCCAATACAGATTCAGGGAGAAAGGGAATCAACAGCTTCTTCAATTGGTACTACTTCACCTATACTTTTGCCATGATGATATCTTTGACACTCATCGTCTACGTGCAAACCACTGTGAGTTGGGCTATCGGATTAGGCATTCCTGCGTTTCTCATGTTCCTGTCCGTCGCCTTCTTCTTCATTGGGAGCAGAATTTATGTCAAAGTATTGCCTGAAGGCAGTCCCTTGACAAGCATGGCACAGACATTAGTTGTTGCATTTAAGAAGAGAAAGTTGAAATTGCCAGAGCAAGATTGGAGTAATCTGCTTAATTACTTTCCACCGGATTCAATCAATTCAAAGCTTGCTTATTCTGACCAACTAAGGTAATAATATTTAGTCAATGAACATTTATGGCCTATCCGACAAGGTCAACTATATATTGGACAGTCTCTCCAGTCCAGTCGAATGCTAAGTAACAAACATTAATAAATTGTCCTATAATTCAGGTTTCTCAATAAAGCAGCAATAATCACACCCGATGACAAGATCAATACCGATGGATCGGCAGCCAATCCATGGTGTCTTTGCAGCATCCAGCAAGTGGAAGCAATGAAATGTGTGATTAGAGTAATTCCCATATGGGTTTCAGGCATAATATACTACGTTATCATAGCACAAATGCAGACTTATGTAATATTCCAAGCCATCCAAAGCAACAGATACCTAGGAAGTGGCAAATTCCGAATCCCGGCAGCATCTTACACTGTTTTCAATATGTTGAGCTTCTCGATATGGATTCCCATTTACGACAGACTCATCCTTCCTTTACTCCGACGAATCACAAGAAATGAAGAAGGGATTAGTCTCCTCCAGCGGATCGGGATAGGAATGGTACTTGCTATAGTCACAATGCTCGTATCAGCATTAGTCGAAAACCACAGGAGGACGTTGGCCTTAACTCGTCCCACATTAGGCCTCGAGCCTCGAAAGGGCGCCATTTCATCCATGTCGGGTTACTGGCTGATACCTCAGTTGGCAATAGCAGGAATTTCCGAGTCATTCACTGTCATTGGTTTAATTGAATTCTACTACAAACAGTTCCCTGAAAACATGCGCAGTTTCGCAGGATCTTTCGTGTTTTGTGCATCCGCAATGTCGAGTTATTTGAGCAGTTTCTTGATATCAGTCGTTCATCGGACGACAAGAGTGGGAGAATCAGAAAATTGGTTGTCTGATGATCTTAACAAGGGGAGATTGGATTACTTTTATTACCAGGTTGCTGGTTTAGAAGTGCTGAATTTGGTATACTTTTTGATTTGCTCAAAGTATTACAAGTACAAAACAAGAGAAAGCAACATTAAAGATGTTGCTATGGAGGAATTATAACGTAAAAAACCTATAATTTTTAGTTTCACAATCAGAATTTTTGAGGGATTCATCAAACTATAGAAATACAGGCAGCACGTGCATTTCGACCCGATTGAAGAACAAAAATAAATTAAAAAGTTTTGTATTTTTTGTTTTTTTGTATTTTTTTGTTTTTTTTTTTTTTTGGGAGTGGAGGGGATGGAGGCACCATTCTTCGATTCGTTGATCTTGGTGGTGGAAGCAACAATCATTAATCAATTGGAATAATGTGATTTGATAAACAAATTGTTATCAACTTTATTATGCAATAAAGTACCATCGAGTATAACATACCGAACATATCTATAATTGTATTTTATATTCAATATTTTTATTTAGGGATATCATTATATATACAAATTGAAATTAGAAAAAAATATATATTAGAGCATCTCTAATGCAGTAGTAGATAACTTAAAAAAATTGTGTCACATAAATAAAAATAAATGATAACTATAAAAATTCATTCCAAATGCAACTTGACTTGGACTCCATCAAATTGACATTGCTGACAATTTCGTCTAGATTTAAAAGCTCTTTATGTAGAATGGCTCACGAAAAATAGTATTTTATTTCTCGATTCAAAAGCTCTGTTATGTAAAGTTGCGTCTTTGCAAATATGTACAAACTGGTTTGTGAATAACTCTTTTATACATCTAGAAAATTATTATTTTTCTATTCAAATAATCAAGTAAACATGGATGAATTTAGCTTATATTAGCCTCATCTCAATCGTTCATGTGATTCATACGTGAGATGAAAATAAACAAAGTTTTAAGATAATTAATTTTGCAATAGCAGTGAAAGTGCTACATGTAAATAAATTGTCTACATAATGGTGTCCATAATTACACGTGACACTGAATTCAACATTTAATTCAAATATAACACTTACACATCAACAATTGGATGATTACCACATCACATTATGGACACCATGATGTGCAATAATTATGTACAGTAGAATTTTTATATTTTTATAATCACAAACATTATTTTTAACCTTTTGTTTTAGTTCTGAATCCCATCATCTCGTCTAGTCCACGCAACAACTTCAGCATCATATGATGGAAAAAATAAAAATAAAAATCGACCATCTCAATTATTTTGTTGTTGAGGTCATTAAATCAAATATTAAATAAATAATTTTTTTAACAGCTGGCAGGTTGAATATATATATATATATAATTTAAAAATTGTGCCAAGCAAAAGAGAGTATAAAAAAAATGGAGAAATCTCCAATGCAATAAGTGTACAATAAGCATGTATTGAAGATTAGAGATAATTAAATAAATATGATGTGGTTGGATATGATATTAGAACACATAAAGATTGTGAATTTAAGTCTTTTGTCACTAATTTATAAAAGTGTGCAGTATCAAATTCTAAAAATATAATATAATAACACGAGGAAATATGTTTAAAATTAAATTTAAAAAAGGTAAATAATACTAATAACATTTTGAAGTTTAAATACCCTTAATAAGCATACTTTAGAATTCTAGAGACGAACCACGTTTTGGGCTTTTTCCTGTTACTCTCTTATAATGCTCTTGTTTGAGCCCCATTTTTTGGGGAAGAATGAATTTTTAAATAGTGTATTGATGGAAAATGTGTGGTTAAAAAGTAATGAAAAATTTTGGATTTACGTGTAATATTATTTTATTAAAAAATGTGTGGTTAAAATGATGTTAAAACACTGTTGAAAAATGAATTTTTTCAAAACAATGAGGCTCAAACAAGGGCAATATGGTTTCTCAAACTCATAATTTTCTAACTTCTATCATTTTGCCTTTGAATTTTCATCTCTATCACTCAATTAGATCTCAAAACATGTTGGTATCTGGTACATGGATATGAACAGAAAAATGAAAGTAGTCCGAGTTGGTGCTGAATAATGCAGTCATCTTCTGTACCATTACCATTAGGTCCAGTTAGGTGCAAACTCACCAAACCTGTCCCAGAATAGATCTAGAAAGTCAAATTGTATGTTTGTTTATAAACTCGATCAGTCAACGTTTCCGAACTGGATGGACTGGGATGGCTACACGCTTGACCCGTCCCCTCATTTGTGGCGATATGAAAGTGTACTCAACATGTGAAAAGTACAATATTGAATGAATGAGGTATGGGCTCGCTCACTTTCTGAAAACCCCCGCCCGGCCAAATGAACACCAACTACCCAATAAACATGCTCCAAAAAAATATAATAGATCGAATATGTAGTTTTGTTCTGAATCGACCACTTTCGACATGTTGAGATATGTCACAGAGACACAATGGCCACTCTTCTACAAAAATAGCCCAATCAACCCCACTAGTGTAGAGTGTAAAGTAGAAGAAAACATGAGTGCATGAGTTAAGACTTCTCTTGTCCCTCTGTGAGTATAATTATGAACAACTTTTAAGTCTACCTTTTAGGTTATCACATTTCTTGATCATGTTATTCATGTGCATAAAGCATACTTATTATCCACTTTCATAGAAGAGGATATCAAGACCATGTCATACTAGATCATGAAGCATGTTTCCATCTGGTCTGCCATGCCATATGTGATGCTTCCATCGAACGGCGTCATCGCATTTGTATAGACAATGTATGGATCAAACTCGAGATCTTTACTGTCGTGATGACTTATCATGTAATTGAGTCTGTTTACTTTTATTACTTGAACTATTTGCAAGCAAGATTTTTTATTGGACTATTCAATTTTTTATTCAGTGGCTTCAACTTTAATGGCTACCAATTATAAATCCACACCACGTACCCCTTGGTGCTCAATTATAAGTTAGGGTCAAATCATTAGGTCTGCCTAAAATTGGGTTTAGCCAATCTTAGATTGATTCTAGCGTAATGGATTGACGAATAATTTATTACTAAACGGATGGTTATACAGAATCTGAATAAAAAAAAAAAAAAAATTGGTTGTAAAAAGCTTTTTTACAAAAGACTAAAAGGATGGTTACTCATAACTTGAATAAAAAATAGGGAAAATTGCAGTAGAGACCCCAAGCCTGTAAAACATTAACAGACTTTCCCCAAATCTTTAATTTGTTGCAACCGTCACCCCCCAAACCTTTTGAAATATTGCGGCAGAGGGCCTTTTGGACGGTTTCATCCAAATGTCTGTTAGTTACCTAAGAAATTTGACTTTGACCATATTTTTAATATTTTTGAAAGGGTAAAAATAGTAACTTTTCATTTATTATATTAAAATAAGTTAAAAATTAAATTAGAAAAAATAAGGAAAAAAAAAACACAATCGTCTTTGTCCTCTCACCCTACCCCCACCTCCACCTCCACCTCAAACCCAAAATCAGTTACCGACCCCTGCCACCGCTACCTCCACAATTTCAATTAATACAGTCATGATATTAATGCAACTTAGAATTTAGACGGCACTTTTCCACTTCAATAGTAACACAAGACTGAGAACATGTCATTAAAAATCAAAGAATTCTAATTGTGGAGTGAATATGCCGGGACAGTGTCCAAGCGCAGTTGGCTGAAAATCATTCGCATACTCTGCCTTAGAATGAGTTCATTTCATGTCCCTTGGAACATTTCTTGAACCCTTTGTGCTTCAAATGTTCCCCTCAACATACTAACAGTATCTTGACACAAGATTAATAACACAAGAAAAAATGCACAAATTCCCATAAATTTGGTTGTCATATCGTGAAAGAACCGATCAAAAAGTTTTAGAGAGAAAAAGAAGAATGTTTGAGGTTATAAGAGACAAATGTATAAAACCCTTCTGAAAACTTTAGTGTGTATATATATTAGTGACTATATTAATTGAAATTGTTGTTCTCCAGAGCGGGCATTTACTCACTCAAAAATTGGGTTACATTTTGATTTAGGTTTTTATGGTGGATATGGAAGTGGAGGTGGAGGTAGAAGTGGTTGGTAAATGATTTGGGTTTGAGGTGGGGGTGGGTTGAGAGAAAGAAGACGATTGATTTTTTTTTTCCTTATTTTTTTCTAATTTAATTTCTAACTTATTTTAATGTAATAAATTGAAAGTTACTATTTTACCTTTTCAATAATATTAAAAATATGGTTAAAGTCAAATTTAGTCAACTAACAGACATTTGGATGAAAATAGTCCAAAAGAGTCTCGGCAGCAACGTGTCGAAAAGTTTGGAGGTGATGGTTACAATAAATTAAAGATTTGGAGAAAGCCTATTAATGTTTTAAAGGTTTGGAGCATCTATTGTAATTTTCTCTGAAATAAATAATATATATATATATATATATTCAAGGAAAACAAGGTGTTGAGGAAAATGTTGGAGGAAAAATGTATGTATGGGCTGTTTTGATATAATTTTGAGTGGACTCGTTTCTTCATTTTTAAAAATCAAAATTGATTTGTAATATCTTCAGTAAGAACGTCAATATCATATATTTACTTATCAAGAATATTAATCGGCCTGTTAATTCTCCATTAGAGTCTATTTATACATTCTGTTTTCCTCCACTCCATACGCATGAAATTCCATTCTTCTCTGTCTACGAAAAAAATTTCAATTTTTGTCGAAGTCTTGGCAATCTTGTTCTAACCTAAATTTAATTCATCAAAGTAGAAACTGAAGTACTCAAACTCTATTGATTTTTTCTATATATCCTGGGAGATAGGCGCTTAACAAAATATCAAACACTGATGGTCAGGGGGGCGATCAAAGAAATTGTGTTTACACAGACCTCAATTTATAAATTTGTTCTCTTTTTGTGAATACTATTTTCTATTTTTATTTTCTTTTCATGTTCTCTCTAAAATTAATAAAATATATTATTCTACATTTTGTCCAAAAAATGTGGGCTCCCAAAATTGAGAAGTTGCATTGTTATGTTAGCAAAATGCATTTACAAGCTTGACCAATTTTGTGTTAAAATGCTGCCACATGGAAGAATGAGGACCGTTGGATCAATCTCTGGATGCATCCATTTGACTTCACTTGATCTGTTCATCAGGGAAATTGGATGGTCATCCTCTCATTCTCACTCTCGAAGTAACTCTCTCAAACCCTAGAATATCTTTCCTCTTTCTAGCTTTGTTGGGCTTCTTGAACTTGGTGTTCTATGATCTATGTGTTAGTTAGAAATCATTGTACAGAGGACGAGTGTTCTCTGTCTCCTGGTGAACGCTTGAAAAGGGCTTATTTGGGATTTCTGTTTTACAATTCTTTGAGGCTTAATTGGTGTACCATTTACTTGGTGAATAAAAGTTTGTACTTTTCTTGTCGACTCGACAATTATAGTTCTTAGAGCACTACCTAATTTTTGGATTCTAATAGGGAATTAGATGTAGGAAGTTGTCACAAACCTTTATCACTTCGCTCAAAAAATCTAGAGTGTAGCTATTTACATTCACAGTTTTTAAATATTCATCTCTCTCTATACATACCTATTAAATTATTAAAATTTTTAAAAATTATTATTTTCATTCACGTCAAATTTCAATGTTATCCTTATTTTTTCATTATTTAAACATGATAAATCTACACAAATTTTGTATATTCATCCCACTCTAAATACATCACTAATACAATTTTAAAAATTTTAAAAAACACTATATTTGTCCAATCACCATCAACATTTAATCTGGTTCTTACTTTTGCTTTTCTGTATTGTGTTGTCGGTGCTTTAATATTTAGTTGTAAATGTTAACGAATCTTTTTTTTTTTTTTTAATTTATTGGATTCTCTCAAGAGCACACTACTCATGCAACCAAACAAATCCCTTCTCGAATCATATGTTAATTAATTTATTTATTTATTTTTGCTTATAAACTAATAATTTTGGCTATTTGTGTTTTGGTTGGTAATTTAAGTTTATTTCCTTGTTGTAATGTAAGAATATTTTGACATGTATTGAAACTTATTTTGAAATTACTCATATACTTTCATCTATCAAACCAATGCTTAAAACAAAGCATAAAAAGTAATATTTGATTTTCCACATCATGCAAAAATTATGACTAAAATAATGTGCTGATTTTTGATTTTTTAAAATTCAATTGAAGATGATATTTTATGATTATTATGGTTTTATAATTTTACTTGAAAATGATATTTTAAGTTAAGAACCGATACTTAAAATATCATTTTCGTATATATAAAATAGATAAAAGTTAAAATGAAGAAATTATTTTATTAAAAATAAAGCTTGATATTACAAGGTTGAAATAAAAATCTGAAAACTTAAGAAAATTTAAGAATACAAGGATTTTTTCAAACTTTCTTGAAATTGATTTATCTCCAGCTAAATCACACTTTCCTATTTCATAGATATAATTTTTTTTTTTTTTTTAACCTTTAGAATAGTCCAGTTATGCAGTCTTTTTTATATTTGAGCAATTTAAATTTCATGACTATTGAAATCATTTGATGTAAATGCAGATGCTTGATCTAATTCCTCTTCACTTTGAAAAACATTTGATATATTTTCAGATCTATTTCTAGATCTCCTTAATCAATTTGAAATCGAAGACATAATTAAATAAAATGAAAATTAATGTAACTTACCACCGTAGACATAATGCTACAGGATAGCCTGACCCACACCAAGCCTACAACGAGATCACCAAAACATACCTACTCCGGCAAAACACGAGCTATCCAACGCTATTTAGCAGATATCCACTTCAAACCGGGTTTTCATCTGACACTGGATCTATAATGAAAAATTACTATAATCTCACCTCACTCAATTATAGCTCTGATACCAAAATAGGCCCAGGGGATATAAAGTAGAGGAAAACAGACAAATGTTGAAATAAAGAAAAAAAATTATTGAAAATAAAAATTTATATTACAAGATTGAAATAAAAATTTGCTTTGAAACAAGATTTTTCACATTTTCTATAAAGCTTTTTTGGATGCTTTACAGTTAGCTTACAAATAAATTTTTTATTGATTAAATCATCTTGAAATTTAGAAATGCACAGACAGTACAATGGATAAAATTTCTTTTTTAATAGTGGAATAATTCTTTTGATGGCTGGTCCACACTCCACTATAATACCTAACTATCTGTTCTTGATTTGACTGTTTTGAAATCTCCTTTAACACTCCACCATACATTATGTTAGACGTATCAGTCTCAACAATAAATAGAGGCGATGGGGTCAAGATTTGAAAGACGTGGAATATTTTTGATTGCTTTTTTGGCATTTTGAACGGCAACTGTGTGCTCGTGACTCTATGTATCAGGTTCTTTTGTGACCTTTTGAAAAGTGGGGAACATATTTGACATATATTTTTTACAAAACCAGCAACATAATTGACACAGCCTAAAAAAGTTACAAACTTGTTTTATCTAGAATTTCATCTGGAAATTTATTAGTAAATTCTAGATTTCTTTGAATTGGAGTAATGGTTCCTAGAAGAATGTTATGTCCTAAAAATCTAATTTTTGTTTGACATAAAATAAATTTCCCAGCAAATGCTGCTAAACCATTCTTCTTGACAACATGAATGAATGTATTTAAATGTTTGAAATGTTATTCTATACTTTCAGAAAATATGAGAATTTCATCAATGTAAACAATAATAAAGTTTGAAAAATGATCGAAAATATCATTCATAATTTTTTAAAATTTGGAGGGGGCTTTTTTTAGATCAAATGGCATAACATTCCATTCATATTGGCCAAAAGGGACATTGAAGGCAATTTTGTATCTGTCTTCTTATTTAATTTGAATTTGCCAAAATCATGACTTCATATCAAATTTTAAGAAGTTGACTACTTTGAGTAATCTATTTAAAAGATCTTTCTAATGAATATCTAATCCATTGAAGAGTTTTATTGAGATATTTATAATTGATAACCAAACAAGGAACACCTCGTTCAATTTCAACAGAATTATTGACAAAAAAAGAAGAGCAACTCCAAGGAGATTCGCTCGGACGAATATGACCTTTATTAAGTAAATCTTTTATTTCCTTGATACACTGATCAAGGAGTTCTTTATTGATTTGAATTGGACGAAACTTTGTAGGAATATTTGATTCATGAAAATCAGAATTGTAAGGAAGTCTGCAAGAACCTTTGATTTACCTTGTCTACATAATATTGTACTCAAAATTATGTCACAAAAATTTTTGAACCAACATTACCAATTAAGATTCAAATTGCATTCATCAATTTATTTTCAAAAGAATCTATTGAATCGCACAGGAAGAAATTTAAATATCTTTATATTTGATTAGTTCAAATTGCTGTTAAGTCTTTGTTTCTACTTGGTTGAGACATTCCTATTCTCTTAAATCTTAAAGATAAGAAACTTCTCAAATTTGAAAATTCATTATTATCTGTTCTAGAGTCAAAAATGGTCATGTATTTTCTAATTGTTATAAAAAAATTTCTATTAATCTCAATGATAGAGTTATTCTTAATGCTCTAAATCTTCATATTCAAACAAAGAATCTTGATTTTGATGATCGTTCAAATGCTTTTGCTGTAATATATAGAATATATTACAAGTTTATGAATACTCAGCTCAGTATAGACGCTCTTTGTTCATCCTCAAAAGATGAAAATCTTTTGGTTGAAGTAAATCCTTTTCATTCAAATACTATGATTACCAAGAGAGTTTCTCAAAATCTTCAATCTAGAGGTCTTGAATGGAATTTTGAAAATATTCAAAGTCCAATTCCTACTCCAATTCAAACAAATCCTAATCAAATTATTACTTTTCCAGATGGAAATGTCAAAATGATTTTTAAAGTATCTTCTTCTAGGCTTCAAATATCTTATTCTTCTAGATTTGAAGAAAAATCTAGAACTTATTTTTAATTTGCTAGATTTTCAACATCCTCTCTTACAAGTATTGATTTCAATCCTAATATTCCAAAACCTCATTATGAAGATAAAGAACAAGGGTCAGAATAACCTGGCCCCCCAACTTTATCCGATATCTTATCTTCTCAAAATGAGAGACTTGATCGTGAATGTAATGTCATTTCTTCTAGAATTGATAGAAGAAATGAATTTAAAATTGACTAGTCTACTGATGTAAAATAAATAAATAAATAAATAAAAGATTCAAAAAAAAATTTCAAAAGAAGAAATAATCTTTCTGGGAAGAATTTTATTAATTCCCTAAAGATCTAAGGTTTTATGAGTGGGCATATTTCTAAATTTATAATAAAAAACTCACTTTAAAGAAAGAAAAAACTATTCAAAATACAAATATTTTAAAAAAGACTCGAAAAACTTCTTCTAGAGAAACTATTCAATTTTCTCATCCTCCTTCGCAAGAAGTAGTAGTACCACATGGAAATACTGAAATTCTTGCTTCTCCTCTCAAAAAGATATTTAGAGAACAACTTAACAAATCTCAATTTGTTGCTAACAATATTAAAAATATTCAAACCCAAAATAACTACACTAATGTAGTTATTCAATCTATGTGTTCTCAACTCAACAGATTTGAATTAAACTCTGAAACTGAGACATCATCTTCCTCCAAATCTATTAAGCCAATAGAGCCAGTTTTAATAATTAGGCTCCAAAAAATCCTCTTAAAGTTGAGGTCAATGTTCTAAAAGAACTAGCAACTCAGTTATCAAAATTATCATCCTCTTCTACTTCAAATAAAATTAATACAATTGATGATTTAGAATCTCAATTTATTAATGATGAAGTTCCTTGTATTAATAAACTTCAAAATAAAAATGTTCAATTTTCAAAAATTCCTCCTAATTATCCAAAAAATACTCCTCCAGGTTTACTTTTTGAGAAAGACTAAAAAAAAAACCAACAATTTTCTATGGCAGTGGTATTACTGTCTGGAATATTGATGATTTAACTGAATATCAAATCTTTCAAGTTCTTGAACAAATGGGTGCTTGTTATAATGCCTATGTTCAAGATGGCAGTTTTGTACTTAAAGCTACAAATAACATTATTCAAGGTTTTGCTGGTCAAATGAATAATTGTTGGTTTAATTACATAACTGAACAAGAGAAAATTCAAATTGGAAATTCAATAAAACTTGATTGTACAAATGATAGTTTTAGTGTTTTAAATTTTAGTATTATTAAACATTTTGTTAGTACTCCAACAGATGTTTTAGAAAAAAATTTCTAACATTTTAATGACTTTAAATTGTTCATGTTTACAAGATTTTTGTTGGTATAAAGATAAGTTTTTTTACACGCGTCTTTTTACGAAAAGATTGTAATCAAGTTTATTGGAAAGAAAAATTTATTTCTGGACTTCCAAAATTATTTTCTCAAAGAGTCAAAAATTCAATCAAAAAGATTATGAAAATAATATTCCTTATGATTCTCTTACTTATGGAGAATTAATCAGCTTCATTAATTGTGGAGGATTCGCTCTCTATAATGAGATAAAACTTAAAGCCAATTTGCAATCAGAAAAACTTGATATTCGCAAAGAACTTAGATTTTTCTGTGAACAATATGGACTTGAGAAAATTATTCCTCCTTCAAAAACAAAAAGAAAGAATTTTTCAGAAAGAAAGTTTTATTCAAAAGAAAAGACAAAAACCTTCTTATTCAAAAAATTATTCTTAAAAGAAAATTTTCAAAACAGAGTAATGTTACTTGTTGGAAATGCAGAAATCCAAGGCATTATTCTAATGAGTGTCCCCTCAAAAGCAAGATTAATAATCTTCAAATTGATGAAAATATTAAACTTGAACTTCTCAATCTTATTGATTCCAATTCTAGTTCCGAAGATGAAAATATTTCTAATTTAGAACATGTCTATCAACATCAAAAAAGATTCTGATGTTATCTAGTTCGAATTGCTCCTCCTCTTCAAATCAGAGCAAAGACCTTTGTAATTGTAAAACTATAAATATTCTTATTAAATAAGAACTTATTAAAGAGATTGTTGATCAATTTGAAGATGCACAGTTCAAAAATAAGTTTAATTCTCTTTTGCCTTCAAGTTCAAAACCTACGTTTGAACCTTTCAATATGCAAAATATTTTAAATCGTTTTGAAACTTCAAAATCATCTAGTTCTGATTTAAAATCAGAAATCAATTCCATGAAGTCTTAAATTTCAATTCTTGAACGTTAGGTGAAAGATGTTCGAATGGAAGTTGCTCTTCTCAAAACTCAAGATTTAAAGCAAAAGTTAAAAGTTTCTTCTTCATCATCTTCTAGTTCATCTGATGAAGAATTTATTCCTTCCAAGCTTCAATCTAAAGAAGATATGGTTAATGTTATTAACCGAATTCAACTTAAAAAATGGTAGTACAATATGATTATTGTGATCAACAAAAAATTCAAATTTACTTCTAGAGTCCTTATTGATTCTGGAATTGATCAAAATTGTATTAGGGAAGGACTTATTACTACAAAATATTTTGAAAGAACTACTGAGCGTCTTTATAGTGCCAATAGTAAAAAACTCAATATTCAATATAAACTTTCAAAAGCTCTTATTTGTAATTCAAATATTCGTTTTAAAAATATATTTTATCATGTAAAAGACTTGGACCAAGAAGTAATTTTTGGTACTCCTTTATTGTTCAAATTTATCATTTTCAAGTGTGTGTATATATATATATATATATATATATATATATATATATACACACACACACACCCAAAATCTATGTGTTCTTTATTTAATTTTTGCATGTTTTTTCTATAGTTTTGTATTACTGTGTTGGATTCCACACATAGTTTTATCTCTCATGCTTTATCAGAAACTCTAAATCTCAAAGATTGGCGACTATATCCTTTAAAGTCTAAAGAAACTTGGGAAAACACTCAGAGTGTTATTTACTGAGCAAAGAATCTTATTTTTCATGCAATAGCAAAATATATAAAGGTTTGTTATCATTTCATCAGATCAATTTTGGAGGATGAAATCTTAACATTTGAGAAGATTCAAGAGAGTTAGAATTCAATTGATATGTTGACAAAGCTTGTTCCAATCAGGAAACTGAGGTTGTATACAACTTTAGTTGATGTTTTTTAAGGATTGAGGAGTGTTGCTATTGCAGAGGAGTCACTAATGGTAAATTAGTCTTCAAGTGAGAGATTATTAAGTTGTATAGTCTAATTATTACTGCTCCATAGAGGGACTATGAAGATCACGATCAACCTCCTTGGTGAGGTCGTTGTAGGTATGGATGTCCGTCTCTGGGCCATCGGACCAAAATTTCATTAAAGATAGTTCAGGAATTTGTGTTATTGTAATTTTTTTTCTAATTTATTTTATAAATAGGGAGTCATCATTAGGTTTTTGAATTGTCATTATAAAAGAGAGGTTAGAGAAGATAGATATATGATTTTCTCTTGTAAACTTCTTTTTTATCATAGTAAACTACTGCAATAACGGAAGATGATGTAGTCTCACACAGTCAAATCTTTATAAATCTTGTATGTCTTTATTTCTTTCTAGGAATTGATTGCTCTCAATGGAGAATAAGATTTTTTAATTCTCAACAAAATTTTTATTTGTTGAGTTTTCTTTTCATCTTGATAGGATAATTGCTTATACTGAACACTCTTTCATGTTTCCCATGATATTCCGATCCTTAAATCATTTTTTGAATACTAATCTTTGTGCAAAGGCTTGAATAAGAACTTGAGAATATTTATATGAGATGAATCCAATATGGATGATCTTGGAGTTTCTTGAAGGAGACTATGGAAAAATGTGGTTTCTTGCAAATATGTGTTTTGTTATTAGATTATGTAACTTGCACAAAATTTGGGATTAATTTATTTTTTATTTAATCCTATCTATACGGAAAATTGATATGTAATACTCTCAAGCGAGATTTTTTTTTTTTTAATTGTTGAAGAATATTTACATGGTGTCATTTATTGATTAGACTAACAACAATTTGATGAGAGTTCTTTTTAGGTAGAATCTTGAACAGTGCATGATTAAAACTAATTTGATAACTTTGAAGTTTTGTAACTAAAGAAAGTATGTTTGTCTTGAGAAAATAAATATGTGTTTACTATGGCTACCACCAAATTTGACTATGGTAAAGTTGACATTAATATGTAAAGCAATAAGTAAAAGTTGTTATGCAGCAACAGAGATGTGTTAGAGCTTTAGACAGTTCTTGGAATGCTGATTTCAATGCATCTAAGAGAACTGAACTTGAGGAAATTGTTTGGAGTATTATGTTCTTACGTTATCTTAAAATGTAATAAGAACTATATATGATACTAAAACTAGTGCAGAATTATGAAAAAACTTCAGGCCTAGTATGTAACTAAAATCATGCACAACAATTGTTATCTCCGAAACAATTCTTTTCTTTAATGATTTTTAAAGTCAATGATAAAATTTTCAACTAAATTTCAACATGACTTCCCTTTTTTGGGATTTTGGATGTGTATAGAAGTCAAATTACATATGAGAAAGAAAAATTGAGATTACGATGCTCTCTCTATCAGAAATTGAATTTAGATTTATGATATTTTTAATTTTTGAAAGGTACACAAAATGTTCCAATCCGAGGTGGTTTGTTAGGAGGACGAGACTTTCATACTTTAATATTATTAAGAGTGAAAATTAAAAACATTTTTTTTTTCATTATGCAATGATCTACTTATAGGTGTTTTATGGGAGAACTTTAGACTTTTTAATTGTCATTCCTTTATCATTATGTTCGAAATCGTGATCTCATTTTCAAAGCTTATGGATGTTTATGGTTTTGTAATATGTGTCCAAAATTCAGTTGCTCGCACGCAAGGATTTAGTACACTGTCTCCAAAAGATTGATATTGTCAAAGTTTATACAAATTTTTTTTTTTTTTTTTATTCATGTTCGAGGCCATTCCATGGTTATTAGCTTTGTCACAGGTTTAGATCTCCAGTCATGTTTACATCCATGTTTTAGGTTCAATATGTTTTTTTCGTTTAGTGGAAGTTCGATAGGCAAGGCGTTCTTTGGGTGCGAAAAACCTGAGTGGTTGAGGCTTAAACATTTTCCTCACATAGGGTTGGGCAAAATTTTAGAACAGAACTGATCGAATCGGACCTGAACCGAACTAATCGAATTGGACGGTTCTTCTTAAGTTAAGTATCCAAATGAGTATTTGAATCGAGAACCAACGAGTTCAATTCGATTTTTGATTTTAAATCAAGAACCGAATAGTCAAATCTCCCTAATTTTTTAAATTTATTTATTTTAAATAAGTCAAATCATTTTATTTTTCTAATTATAAATTTGTTAATTAGTTAATTTAGCTCAAACCCAAAAATATGATTTTTAGTCCAAACCCAACTTAATCAAATTTATCTAAGTTTTACTCAAATATATTATTCTACCATAATATTGTTTCTATCATTTTGAAAAAATCGAATTGAAGCTTGACAGCATCTCTCTTAATTATTGTAAGCTCGCTATCTTTCTTCATGATTTTAATAATCAAATCTATGAAGAACTCGACAAAGATAGATGTAAAAGACACATAAGATTTGACTATATTATTTGTTAAGAGTTAAGATTAAACTTATCATTAGTTGAATTGATGTAACTTTGTAAATATTAAAAAATTAATTATTGTACAGAACCCGGGAACCAAATCCAAATCATTCCATAATTAAATTTGGACTCAACAATTTCAATTACTAAATACCCAAAAATTTCGAATCCAAGTTAGAACTGAATCAAACCAGATTACGCCCAGCTCTAGCCTCATATGCCTTAGTGAACAAGGCATAAATATTTGTCCTATAATACGTGGGCATGCAATGGGATCCTTTTCGAGTCTGACGTGGCATTCCGGTTGCCTTGATTATTTTAGTGTATTCTTTCGGTATGAATTCCATTGCGATCAACTAAACAAATTTTTGGATGAAATCGTTAGAGTTCCTGCCAGCGAATATTTATTAAAGGTTTAGGACTTCAAATTTTATTTGTAAAAGGTTTGAACTTTCGACGCAAATTTTTCTTAATTTAATTAATTAAAAGTTAAAAAGAGCATTTTTCCCCTATTAAATTCTCAATTATGATCAAATGCTATTTTAGTCAAATAACGAATTTTTGGACAGAAACTGTCCAGTGATCTTTCTATCACACATTTTTAAAAATCTCGTGACGTATATGCAATGAGATAAAGGCATGCTTGGTCTTGAGGTGAGGCAAATGAGGCCCAGCGCCTCAGGCCCAAGACTGTAAGGGGCCCAATTTTGCTCTAGATATTTTTTTTCCCCTTAAAACAAGCCCAGAATGGAAGGGGATGGCCCAGACCCAATTTCCAACAATAGCCCACAATCCATTTGCCCAACCCAACTTATATATCTAATTCAATCCATTTACCCAAAATTCCCAAATGTTAGATTCAATCCCAGTGCTTGCTCAGTGTTTGTAATCGTGGCCTCTTCTCTGTGACTCCAGTCAGTCGGCTCACACTCACTCCGCCAGTCTGCCTCCAACCCTCCGCCTGTACACCGCCGTCGCTCCACTACTCCAGCAACTTCTTGTCTTAGAGTCCCCAAAGGTTAATGAACTTATTTATTTCGTATTAATGTCCTATACTTAGTCAGGATCACATTTGCTCATTGACCTCTACAAGAAAAAGAGCTTCGCCATGTTTTGCGAGTTGCAACGGAAATTGAAATCTGTTGGCTGTTGCTAAATTGCTAATTAGTGAAAGACAATGGGGTCTTCAGTCTTCTCAAATATAACTATGGCACATTACTATAAGTTTTTGTCATTTTTAAATTTTATATTTTATGCTTGTCATTGTCACATACGTAAACACTATTCTCAGTTGTTTTATAGTGAAAAAGTTGCAGAATTATTAAGTAATTTCTTTCAATTACAATAGTTTAATTTCAATCCCATATTAGATAACTTGATTAACTTCATGAATTCCCTCAAAGTCTGTATTTTTATCTGAAACATACTTCAACTTTAATGATAACACCGAATAAATGCTTTCCTTAGACCCTCGTCTATGGACAATGAAGACTGAAGTTACATTCATGAGATGTATTGACGTTACATTTTTTACATATTTTTTTAACAAGAAATTAAAAGGGATAATGAATAAAAGAAAACAAAACAACTATTTTTCTTTAGGTATATGCTAGGTCACTATAAATATTCCAACTGAATTTGATATCTATTATGCTAAAAATAACCTTTAAAAGAAGGAGATAAAAAATGTAACCACTTTCCTCAAACTTATGCATAGCTAAAAATTGTACTTTCATCTCTTATTTTGGAGAGCACAATTTATTTTGTGTCACATCACAAATATAAAAGGATCTTAAGTAGTGTATAAATCTTTAGTCAGTTATGCTAATTTCTTAATTCGCACTTCTGTACTTGGCACAAGTTCTTTCACTCTATGATTAAAATCTTTGATTTTTATTTAAATTTTCATTTCAGACTTGTGAGTTGTGACGGCGGAATTGTCAATGGTGTAATTCCACAATTATCGTCGACATCCACTTCTTAGGTAAGCAATGGCTTGCCCTAACTTGTGACTGAAGATATTGAAAATGTTTGAAGCCTTATCGACTTATATAATTGTGGCCTGGTCGACTTATATGATTGGTTATTGTAGATGAACAATTAATAACTATATTGAAAACTGTAATTGTGAGATGATTAAAATATTTTGTAATCTTTTTTTAGGTTCATCATTGGACATTAGATATAGACTCATACGCTATGTCTCCTAAATACGAGTTTGGTGGTCAAAAAAGGAAAAGGAAACGAAATGATATTGCATTAATTCAAAGTCAAGCAGAGGATCTTAACAAGTACTTCAAAAGCAACAATAAAATTTCATTGTTTGAAATTTGAAACATTGTTGATTTTGTTATATTATAATATAAATCTTTTATATAATATATTTTGTGGCTATTTTAATATTAGTTTTAAATTAGCAATATGTTCCATAATATACCGTTGAATTTTGCATTTATGTTGATTTCGTTGAGGGGCTTAATTTATGGAATTCGCCTCAAGTCCCGACAATCACAGGACCGCCCCTGGATAAAGGTTTAGGACATATCTGTATTGTTTTGAAAGGGTTGGAACCTCTCCTGCAAATTTCCTTTCTATTAATTTTCCTTCGTTCTTTGAAAATTTACCCAAGTTCGTAAGCTGATCTATAGAAATTTCTTTACATCATTTAAAATCGACATTTTAATCCTCAAAAAAAAAAGTTTGATTTGTGTTCGTCAAAATCCAGCAAGCGTACGGGTTCTTTGTACAAGTAATAATCGTAATGAGAGAGTTATCGTCCCATAAGGAATAAGGATCAATTTTAGTATATTTGATATATTTAATTTGTATTTGTAACTAAAAGACGATCGAAGGAATAGCTAAATAATTTTTATAACTAAAACTTGTGAAAATAATTAAATTTGGTTTAAAAATTCAAATGTGTAAACGTATTGGATTTCCGACGCCATTGATCAATTCTTAGTTCTAATTCTCAACCAATAATAATTATCTCAATTTATGCAATTGCAACAATCGATAATTCCGTTTTTATTTATTTATTTATTATTATTTCCCAAGATATAATAAACATATAATTACCACGAGACGATCATATTCCTAGTCTGAATTCATATGGCAGACATGCATTGACATTTAGGATTATCATATAAGATCACACACGTCACAAATATTATTCCTAATATTTATTGTCCATGTGTCTCAATAATAGTGTTCTACCTATCGTGAGTTTCCCAACACTACGAAAAAACAACTTATTATCTTAATGGTGCGCAAACATTAAAACAATCTAATTATGCATATTATTGGAATCACAACACAATGATTAACATAAAAACATAGGTCTCGAATTAAAACTAAAAATTAAACAATTTTGCTATCATCCAATACGTGAAAAGGAATTAGCCAAACACGATGCGATAATTAAATAAATAAAAGTGGAAGGAGATCACCAATTGATGGAGCATTATTAATTTTTCCAAAGTGAATCTGTCGTGGCCGTGCTGTTTCTTCAAAATTCCCTTCAATTTGCATGTTTATTTCTCAACTTTATGCCCAATTCAGCCGTCACCTTTGTCCCCTAATTGGTGTGTAAATCAATCTCCAAGCAGCTGCCTTTTAATTGTGTGTATCTCTCAATAATTCCCTAAGCTGCCACCTTATTTTTCCAACAGTAGCCGCCCAATATTCTTTCCAGAAACTCCAATTCAGCTGCAATTTTTTTTCAGACTTGATTCACAATTTTCGGCCACTATTTGCATGTTTCCTCAAATCCTCACTTTCCTGTTTTTTGTTGGCTGGTATATAAATTTACTTAGCAAAAAGGCAGCCCTCTCTTCTCCAAATAAGCACAGAAATCATCCAATGTTTGTAGGTTTTCTCTCTACAATTTTTTTCCAGCCGCTCACATGCATGTATGTATATATATTACTGCAGAAACAACCCTCCTTAAGCTTGTTGTCAATGTTTTTCCTCCCCCAAGGTCGCCGCCAAATTGCATGATTTGTATCTCCAAAGTTGCAGCCACCAACCTAGTGTATGAATTGATAAATTCAGCCCAAGGTTTTAATTCACCAGCAGCCGCCCTTGTTCTTCACTTCTCTTTTCTAATGCATGGGGATAGTTTCTTCCAGCAGAAGGCAGCCCCGTTTTATATGGTTTTTGTCTCCCCCACTAGCCGTTATTATGCGTGTATAATCTATCCCAAGCACCAGGTAATTCACGTGATTGTATGAGTAATTTCAACCAGCCAACAGTCTTTTTTCTCTCTTTCCCCTCCCTTGCAATTGCCGCGTGTGTGTGTGTGTGTGTGTGTGTGTGTATATATATATATATATATAATTCATCAGCCAACCCTATTCTATTTTCAAAAGAACCCCACTTTTTCTCTTATTTTCAACTTGTCTGCCTTCTTGTATCAATTGGACTAGCCCAATTAATAAGATATTTCAATTCAAGGTATTAATTTTTCCTTTTAATGAAATCTAGTCCTCGATATGAATTTTATTTGTGCAACCAATCTCCTCCTCAATTTCAAACTTGTGGAATTTAATCCCAAATCATAAATTTTAATTGACTATGTCCTTCTTCCTTTCCACTTGCTTCAAACAGGTTCGTCACTAAAATCAAAATAAAATTAACCCAAGTTAAATAGAAATTAATAAATTGACGGCATATAAACTTAATAATGTGGCCTAAATAAATGCACAAATTGTACTTATCAAACACCCCCAAATTTAACTCTTGTTTGTCCTCGAACAAACACACAGACATGCAAAATTATTTGGTTAAACTGTTTAACTTTTTACCTCAGGATTTGAAATCAGGGCATTAAATCTACAAACTACTTCAAAGTCACAATATCAAACTAATATCCACTTTTCCAATGCAAAACCGACATGTGTGCGTGAAGAACTAAGTAGACATTAATGAATTCACAAGTTGTTCCAATTCCTGACCCTTTATGGTCAAATATATCTTTTCATCTCTCGTAAGATTCACACACCTCAAAACTTATTCTTTTTACACTATTTTTCCAGTGTGTGATCTAAGATTGAATTTTTATTACTATCCTCACCTCTCCAATTCAGCTGGAGGTCACTAGTTGCAAGCTAACACATCAATGAATAAGGATTCTCAAATTATTTGATTGCTTCGACTACCAAGATTCAATTAGGTTAATTATCATTTATCGAAAGTCAAATTCACTCGAATGAGTGTTGGGACTTACAAGGCATTTAGTGCTTTTTTTTTTTGCACTCCCCTTTAAGCTTTCTAGATAACCCATATAACAGGCTTTAGGCCGATGACTCCCAAGTCAGATGACTTTAGGGCACCAGGTTTTTAAATACCCTTATAGGCTTAATAACCCAAGTCAAAAAGGCATTGAAGAGAACTATTTTTAGGACAATTTCATCTCTGATTGCTTTTTGAGTAACCCCTGTAACGAGCTTTAAGCCGATGACTCCCAAATTAGATGACTTTAGGGCACCAAGTTTTAAGATACGCTTGCAAGCTTAATTGCTCGAGTCATAAAAGCCCCTTATAAAAATCTTAAATTTCAAAAAATATGCCTTGATTAGTACAATGTCCCTTATCACACACCTATTCAAGCAAATCGACCTCCAATTTAAGACTTTCACCCAATTTTATCTTATTAATCTCAGACTATCCACACAAAATTTTCACACAAGGAATCCACATTCACATTCCTATTTTCCTACAACAGTAAGATCTTTCCAAATTGTGCTAAATTTGGTATAAGGATAATTAATTAGTATAATTTTGGTAAAGCATCTATGTCCAACTAATTCAATCTATCAAGTGCATGAATCAACTCACTTCATCGTGATGTCAAACTCAATAATGTCTTAAAACATAAGTAAAAATGTAAGGGGATGGGGAAGAAAAGGACGAAGGTACTCCCCGAATTTTTCTATTGAACGTGGAAGGTACTGTAGGTAACGGCTAGATAATATTTCTCATCATGCTTTCCCCTTGGTCGATGTTGGGCTGAGTGTTCCACGACATCATGTTCCTGCATATGGCAAGCAAATCAAACACTAGAGATCAAATAACCTAAAACATGCGTTACTTAACCCAAACACTCAAAATAATCAACATTATATTTAAGGGCCTCAATGAAAACATGATCGGATGATGAAACTCTATAAATTAAAACGTGCATAAATCTAATGCAACTAATAATTAAAGCAAGTCTATATGCAATACGATGCAAAAAACAAAATAAATAAAAGGTTTAGAAATTGGGTTGCCTTCCAATAAGCGCTTAATTTATAGTTTTTAGCTAGACTTTGTTGTTCTAGCTACTCTTCATTATCAAGTGGTACGGTTGTTTTTTCATTGAAGTAGTCACCTCCCCAATAAGCTTTCAACCGTTGTCCATTTACTTTGAACCTCCTTTGTTGATCTTGAGACATCACTTTCACAGCACCATGTGGAAACACAGCTACTACTGTGAATGGACCCGACTACCTAGACTTTAACTTTCCCGGAAAAAGCTTGAGGCGTGAATTGAACATCAATACTTGCTGACCAACCTCAAACTCCTTCTCCCTTATATGCTTGTCGTGCCATCTCTTGGTCTTTTCCTTGTAAATCTTTGCATTCTCATAAGAATCCAAACGAAACTCATCTAGATCATGAAGTTGTAGAACCCTCTTTTCTCCTGCTGCTCTCATATTGAAATTAAGCAAATGTGTCGCCCAGTATGCTTTATTCTCTAACTCAACCAGCAGATGACAAGCCTTTTCAAATACCAGTCGATATGGAGACATGTCAATTGGAGTCTTAAATGTTGTTCTATATGCCCAAAGTGCATCGTCTAGTTTCTTAGCCCAATCTTTACGTGATGCACTGACCGTAGCTTCGAGAATCTTCTTTAACTCCCTGTTAGAGATTTCCACCTGCCCGCTAGTCTGAGGGTGGTATGGAGTCAAGACACGATGTTTCACTCCATATTTGGCCAACAACGAAGCAAATAAGCGGTTACAAAATGTTTTCCACCATCACTAATAATTGCCCTCGGGGTGCCATACCTCGTGAAAATATTTTTCTTCAAAAATTGAGTCACTACTCGACCGTCATTAGTTGGCAAAGCCACAGCTTCAACCCACTTGGACACGTAGTCCACTGCCACCAGTATATATTGTTGACAATAGGATGGAGGAAATTGTCCCATGAAGTCAATCCCAAACGTCGAATATTTCAACCTCCAAAATACTGTTCAAAGGCATCTCGTTCCTCCTTGAGATATTTCCAATCCTCTGGCACTTATCACAATGTTTCAACATATAATGGGCGTCCTTGAACAACGTAGGCCAATAAAATTCGATAGCAGTCCTTTTGCTATTGTTTTGGTTGCTGCGAAGTGGCCCCCATACAGTGCAGAGTGATATGACTCTAATACTTGGTGCTACTCCACCTCTTGCACACAACGGCGTATGATCTGGTCTGGACCCCTTCTATAAAGAATTGGATCATCCCAAAAGTAGTGTTTTAGGTCACTAAAGAATTTCTTCTTTTGGTGACTCGAGTAATCAGGTGGGATGATGGAGCGGGCCAAATAATTAACATAATCGGCGTACCATGGTGTAGTGATAATCTGAAAGAGCATTTCATCAGGAAAGACTTCATTGATCTCCAATGTAGAATTTGACTCATGTGATTCAAGGCGTGAGAGGTGATCTGCCACAACATTCTCACTCCCTTTTTTATCTCTAATTTCCAGATCAAACTTTTGCAATAGGAGTATCCAACAAATAAGTCTCGGCTTTGCATCCTTCTTACTCATTAGATATTTTAACGCTGAATGATCTATATAGACAATCACTTTTGACCCAATCAAGTATGATCTGAATTTGTCAACGGCGAACACTACTGCCAATAGCTCTTTCTCTATAGTCACATAATTCATTTGAGCCTTATCCAAAGTCTTACTAGCATAGTGAATCACATGAGAACTTTTCTCCTTTTGTTGACCCAACAATGCGCCCACTGCGTGATCTCTGGCATCACACATAAGCTCGAACGGATAATTCCAATCTGGAGAAGCCAATACTGGAGCAGAAACCAATTTTTCTTTTTAGGTGTTGAAAGCTGTCAAGTACTCCTCAGAGAAGTGAAATGAGGCCCATTTTTCCAATAAGTTGCACAATGGCTTCGAGATTTTGGAAAAGTCTTTGATGAAGCGACGGTAGAACGTAGCGTGACCCAGAAAACTTCTAACTCCTTTTACTGTTACAGGCGGTGGTAGTTTTTCGATGACTTGTATCTTAGCTCTATCAACCTCAATACCCCGTGCTGAAATTAAATGTCCTAACACAATCCCTTCCTGAACCATGAAATGATATTTTCCCCAATTTAACACAAGGTTTGTGTCTTCACACCGCTTAACACTTTTTCGAAATGTTCAAGGCATTCCTTAAATGATTTTCCAAATACTAAGAAATCATCAATAAACACCTCAATGATATTTCCCACCATATTCGAGAAAATAGACATCATACAACGTTGAAAGGTGGCAGGAGCATTGCAGAGACCGAAGGGCATCCTCCTATAAGCAAAAGTGCCATAAGGGCATGTAAATGTCGTCTTCTCTTGGTCATCTGGCGCTATAGGAATTTGGTTGTACCTCGAATAACCATCCAGGGAGCAATAGTACGCATGTCCAACAAGTCTCTCCAGCATCTGATCAATGAAAGGAAGGGGAAAGTGATCCTTCCTTGTGGCGTTGTTGAGTTTACGATAATCAATGCAAACACTCCAACCCGTAACTGTGTGTGTCGGGATGAGCTCATTGTTTTCGAATCACTGTGATCCCTCCCTTTTTCGGTGACCTGTACTAGACTCATCCAATGACTGTCTGATATGGGATAGATGATCCCTGCATCCAGAAGCTTTAATACCTCTTTCCTTACCACCCCCTGCATAGTCGGATTTAATCTGCGTTGATGCTCAATTGAAGCTTTGTAATCATCTTCCATTAGTATCTTTTGCATGCAAAGTGAAGGGCTGATTCCTTTTATATCCGATATCGTCCATCCTATTGCTGTCTTATGCTCTCGAAGCATCCTCAGCAATTGATCCTCCTCTGATTCTGTAAGATTGTTTGAGATAATTACTGGAAGTGAATTTTTTTCCCCCAAGTATGCATAGCGAAGATGGGTGGGCAACTGTTTGAGTTCAAGAATTGGAGCTTACTGTACAGATGGCAAAGATGTTGAGGGTCTTTCACAGAGCTCCAGTCGTGGTTGTTTGAAGAATGGTGGTATGGCTGCCAAATAACATGCACATTCTTCTATTTCCTCCTTTTCTGATGTTAAATCTTGTAAATGCACTAAACAAGCCTCAAGCGGATCCTGAAGGTGATCTAGATTGAATACCTCTGACATCGCTTCTTTTATTACATCAATCTGCATCAAGAATCCGGTTCGCTCTGAAATCTGAAAGCTTGAAACACGTTGATTGTCAGTTCTTCTTCATTTAACCTCAATATCAACTGACCCTTTTACACATCTATCAGAGCTCTTCCCATGGCCAAAAATAGACGACCCAATATGTGGGGGACGTCTCTATCTTCTTCCATATCCAGAATAATGAAGTCCACTGGGAAGATAAACTTATCAACCTTCACCAAAATATCTTCAAAAATACCACGAGGGTGTTTGATCGACCTGTCAACCAACTGCAATGAAACTGTAGACGATTTTGCTTTCCCTAAACCTAGTTGTCAAAAAAGAGATAAAGGCATTAAATTAATGCTAGCTCCTAAATCACACAATGTCTTATCTATATACAAATTACCAATGTGACAAGGAATAGTAAAACTCCCTGGGTCTTTTAGTTTCGGTGGTAATTTGTGTTGGAGAATTGCGCTACACTCCTCAGTAAGCATGATTATTTCATTGTCTTCCAGCTTCCTCTTATTTGATAGAATATCTTTCATAAACTTGGCGTAGCTAGGCATTTGAGCTAAAGTTTCAGCAAATGGTACGTTAATGTGCAACTTCTTGAACACATCCAAAAATTTTTGGAATTTCTTGTCGAACTTATGTTTTTGCAATCTTTGTGAAAATGGGATTGGAGGAACATATGTTTTAACAGGAACAGTTGCTTTTACATGTGGACTATCTGATGATTCAACTTGATTTTCCTCAGCGGCCTTGTTTAATTCATACACTTGCTCCTCGCCCATAGTAGGTGCTTTTTCTATGACAGTTGCTAGCCGCTTTACATGTATTTCTGGTAACTAGACGCCACTATGTGTAGTGATTGCTTTGACCTACTCCTTAAGATTTGTTTCAGTATTGCTGGGCAATGTCCCTTGAGCTCTACCTGATAGTGCGGCTGCAATTTGTCCAACTTGTTGTTCCAAATTCTTGATGGACGCTTGTTGGTTTTGAAAGTTGGTCTCAGTTTTAGTAATGTATTGAGCCAGCAAATCTTCCAACAATGGCCTTTTCCCTTGCTGTTGTTGATGTTGGAACCCTGGTGGTTTATTCTGATTGCTTCCTCCCTATTCTTGTCCCTGATTATTGGGCCATGAAAAATTTGGATGGTTCTTCCAACCCGGATTAAATGTGTTGAAGAAAGGATTATTTTGCTGTCTCTGAAAGTTCTGTGCATAACTTACTTCTTCGGATTGATTAACATGTGTAGACGCCAAAGGGCAGCGTGTACTAGCATGATCCGCTCCACAGCCTTCGCAAACATGTGACGATTGGTGTACTATGTTGACTAACTTAGATAGATTGTCCATTTTCATTGTAAGAACTTCCATTTGCGCGACCAGTGCTGTTACTGCATCTACGTTGTGTAACCCTGATGTTTTCCATGGAGCTTCCCTATCGGTTGGCCACATCAATTGGTTTTTAGCTATTTTTTCATACAGGTCATATGCTTCATCCACATCAAGTTTCATCACTGATCCTCCTGCTGAAGCATCTATCATATTTCTGAACTCCTGTTTTAGACTGTAGTAGAAAAGATATTGCTGAGCCTGCTTGGGAATGTCAAGGTTGGGGCATTTTCTTAAAAAATTCTTGAACCTTTCCCATGCCTCAGGATAGCTGTCTAAATCTTTCTGCCTAAAGGTGTGAACGTCATTCCTAATTTGGTGAATTCGAGAAGGTGGAAAGAATTTTATCGTGAATTTTTGAACCATATCGTTCCATGATTGAATTCTCCCTGGTGGTAAACAAAGAAACCATTTTCTAGCAGCGTCCTTCAAGGTGTGAGGGAATAATCTCATTCGGAATGCATCTGCTGATATCCCTTCGTGACTGATCACTTCACATAACATGAGAAACGCAGAAATATGCTCATGAGGATTTTCCTTGGCTTTTCCAAAGAACCTAATGTCTTGGTGATTTTGGAACAAATTGATGACGTCTGGTCGAAGGTGGAAATTAGGTTGTCCAAAGGGAGGGTATACCACAACATGTTGCACTGGTACGGGAATTGGATTAATGTAATCTCCAACTAAGACAGGAGCTTCGCTCTGGTTAGCTCTCGGTTGATTTGGCTGCGATACTAGCTCATGAAGCTGAACTTGATTTTGTGGTTGATTTTGGTTATCAGCCATTCTCCTTGCTTGACGTTGAACTCTTCAGCGATTTCTAAATGTTCTTTCGATTTCGTTGTCTATCGAAAAGAGATCTGGCTCGTCGGGATTTTGCATAAACTAAAATTGCCTAAAAAGTGTAATGGTAGCCTAAACACAACTAAAAATTAAATGAAAATAAAAACAATAAAAAAAATAAAAACGAATCTAAAATATCTAATAATTAAAATTAACACCGTTATTCCCTGGCAACGGCGCCAAAAACTTGTTCGTCAAAATCCCGCAAGTGTACGGGTTCATTGTACAAGTAATAATCGTGATGAGAGAGTTATCGTCCCACAGGGAATAAGAATCAATTTTAGTATATTTGATATATTTAATTTGTATTTGTAACTAAAAGACGATCGAAGGAATAGCTAAATAATTTTTATAACTAAAACTTGTGAAAATAATTAAATTTGGTTTAAAAATTCAAATGTGTAAACATATTGGATTTCCGACGCCATTGATCAATTCTTAGGTCTAATTCTCAACCAATAATAATTATCTCAATTTATACAATTGCAATGAACAATAATTCCATTTTTATTTATTTATCTATTTATTATTCTTTCCCAAGATATAATAAACCTTTGATTACCACGAGACGATCACATTCCTAGTCCGAATTCATATGCCAGACATGCATTGACATTTAGGATTATCATATAAGATTGCACACGCCACAAATATTATTCCTAATATTTATTGCCCATGTGTCCCAATAATAGCGTTCTACCTATCGTGAGTTTTCCAACACTATGAAAAAGCAACTTATTATCCTTATAGTGTGCAAACATGAAAACAATCTAATTATGCATATTATTGGAATCACAACGCAATGATTAACATAAAAACATAGGTCTCGAATTAAAACTAAAAATTAAACAATTTTGTCATCATCCAATACGTGAAAAGGAATTAGCCAAACATGATGCGAGAATTAAATAAACAAAAGTGGAAGGAGATCACCAATTGACGGAGCATTATTAATTTTTCCAAAGTGAATCCATCGTGGCCGTGCTGTTTCTTCAAAATTCCCTTCAATTTGCGTGTTTATTTCTCAACTTTATGCCCAATTTAGCTGTCACATTTGTCCCCTAATTGGTGTGTAAATCAATCTCCAAGCAACTGCCTTTTAATTGTGTGTATCTCTCAATAATTCCCTAAACTGCCACCTTTTTTTTCCAACAGTAGCCGTCCAATATTCTTTCCAGAAACTCCAATTCAGCTGCAATTTTTTTTCAGACTTGATTCACAATTTTCGGCCACTGTTTGCATGTTTCCTCAAATCCTCACTTTCCTGTCTTTTGTTGGCTGGTATATATATTTACTTAGCAAAAAGGCAGCCCTCTCTTCTCCAAATAAGCACAGAAATCATCCAATGTTTGTAGGTTTTCTCTCTACAATTTTTTTCCAACCGCTCATATGCATGTATGTATATATATTATAGCAGAAACAACCCTCCTTAAGCTTGTTGTCAATGTTTTTCCTCCCCCAAGGTCGCTACCAAATTGCGTGATTTGTATCTCCAAAGTTACAGCCACCAACCTAGTGTATGAATTGATAAATTCAGCCCAAGGTTTTAATTCACCAGCAGCCACCCTTGTTCTCCACTTCTCTTTTCTAATGCATGAGGATAGTTTCTTCAAGCAGAAGGCAGCCCCATTTTATATGGTTTTTGTCTCCCCCACTAGCCGTTATTGATGCATGTATAATCTATCCCAAGCAGCCGGCAATTCACGTGCTTGTATGAGTAATTTCAACCAGCCGGCAGTCTTTTTTTTTTTCTCTTTCCCCTCCCTTGCAATTGCCGTCTCTGTCTGTGTGTTCGTGTGTGTGAGTGTGTGTATAATTCATCAGCCAACCCTATTTTATTTTCAAAAGAACCCCACTTCTTCTCTTATTTTCAACGTGTCTGCCTTCTTGTATCAATTGGACTAGCCCAATTAATAAGATATTTCAATTCAAGGTATTAATTTTTCCTTTTAATGAAATCTAGTCCTTGATATGAATTTTATTTGTGCAACCAATCTCCTCCTCAATTTCAAACTTGTGGAATTTAATCCCAAATCATAAATTTTAATCGACTATGTCCTTCTTCCTTTCCACTTGCTTCAAACAGGTTCGTCACTAAAATCAAAATAAAATTAATCCAAGTTAAATAGAAATTAATAAATTGACGGCATATAAACTTAATAATGTGGCCTAAATAAATGCACAAATTGTACTTATCAATTTGCATATTTTCTTTTTCATATAATTCCATTATTTTTTTTTTCTTTTGTTCCACACAGAAAGCTAGATTTGAACAACAAAATCATCAATTCGCAAAATCAAATCACAATCACTTTTTTGAAACGTTGCTTTGAATCCACGCAGATTAGTTAATGTTTTAGTTTTGAACCGAACCAAATCGCTCGAAATTGTTTGGTTTAGATTTCAATCTTTATGAATCATTTCAAATTGTCAAATTGTCTAATAATAATAATAATAATAATAATAATAATAATAATAATAATAATAATAATAATAATAATAATAAATATAAAGTAAATTATTTTAATTTTTATTTAATTGAATTAAAACTAAACACGTCCCAGTTAAAAAGATACGTGCACAAATTAAACTCAATACCAAAATACACAATTATCCATGTCAATTAATTAATTAAATCATACTCAAATATCCATTAGTGATCATAACTATGAATGCAAAACCCTCAAATTGGGAGAAATGTTGAACAACTATTGTTGAATCATATTCATCGACCGCTCATTACAATTTAGTGGACAGTTAAATTTAGATTTTAATTCCAAACTGACACAAGTTTCTTTTCCTTCTACTAATAACTTTCTTGAATTTTGGCCAATTTTTCAAAATTGTTAATTATATTTTTATTGACAAATGTGCTGTTTTGTTCTAATTTATGCTGGATTCCCTTAAATTTTTAGTGGACAATTTTTTGTTTATTTGTATCTTAATTTTCTAGTGTAGTCACTCAATTAATTATTTAATTTTGACTTAGTTTATAGATTTTATTGTTAATTGCTAGAATGATTCAGTAGATTACTTAAATGATCGTTTTGAAGATTTGATCGGTAAGTTCTTCGACAAATTACTGTGGTGAAAATTGAATATGTATAGATATAAGATTGTCCCCTAAATTGCTAAAGATGTGTTAGCTATTTAAATATCTATGATTACTTTCGAGACTGCATTACCTACTAGTGGTAGGATTCTTGATTCCTTTTAGGAATTCGTTGAGTGCAAATATAGTTAAGGTTGTGATTTGTCCTAAAAATTGATTGCATAGTAACAATGAATCTATAGTGTTTCATTAATATTTGGATAAGATAGAAACATTGGATGGTTGACCGACTATCGAGATGACCTACCAAATACCATGTCAATCGAATGACTACTAAGATAGTCGATTGACCATTAGATGATCGATCAGTAGGAAACTCGATCTACCACTCTATTCCTTAATCATTCTGATATTATTTTGATAGATGAGAAATCGTATGACGACTATCTCTAAGTTCGTTAATTGCCTGATGAGTGGGAAGTAATAGCTATATATGTGGATGAGAGGCAATCACTATACATGCAAGTACTGTTATACACGTGGATAAGAAGTAACCGCTATACATGTAAGTAGGAGGTAACCACCGTACACTTGGGTGGAAAACTGCTTGGCGGTTACACGGCCAAAAAGTCACCTAAAATACCAAGGCAAACCAGGTATGAGGGACCTTTTGTAGAATTTCTTACTGGAATTCTCTATTTTATTATTCATCGGAGTAGCAGAAGTCGTCTTGTTCCATCAAGGAAGTCGAAAAGTTATTTCAATGTTATTTCATTGGCCCCGTCTATGGGAACTTCTAAATATATAAGCTATGTCAAAAAAGTAAACAAGGAGCAATACGTGCTTAGTCAGAAAGAAGGCCAGAGTCAAAGACTATCGCCCAGGATCAAGATCTACCACCATAGCCTCATCCTCAATATGTAACAAAGAGTCAGTTTAGCATTCTAAAAGCTCAGTTAGTAGCCGTGATAACTCGTTTACAAAATCAAACTCAGAGAGCGGTCGGCCCAATCCACCAAAACTTCCACCACAAGATACAGGCAGACATCGACCCCAAGTGACACAAACGGTTGCCACCAGTTACTTAGCCAATGATGGCAAACCAAGGGTCTCTCGTAGTCACAACCCATAAGTTTCGTATCTTATTGGTAGATTTGGAACACAATATGGAGGAAATGATGGCCCAGAAGACAGATGATGTATTATCAAAAAGAAAGGATAGAAGCAAGCAAATGGTTATAGAAAAAAACCCCTTTGCACTAGAGATCATGGCAATCCATCTACTAAAAGGCTTCAAACAGCAAATGATATAGGCATATAATTGAGTTATGGATTGGTTTGATAACTGCATACTTTCGTCAATTTGATGAGACTGTATGCAACCCTAGATACAGTGATGTGTCGATCTTTTCCATCAACATTAAGGAAATATGCTAGAAACTGGGTAGCTATTCTTGCACTCTAGTTTATCAAAATTTTTGATGAGCTCTCTAGGAACTCTGTGGCATATTTCTTGAGTAGTAAGAGAATATAGAAGATAGAGATTGTGCTGATATAGATTGTCCAAGACAAATATAAGCTCTTACAAATTTATTTGGCCAAGTTTAGTCGCTCTACTCTTGGCATAAAGGACCTTCAAATGTCTGATGTGGTTACCACATTAATAAATAGGACGTGAAATTGGGTATTTAAGATGTCGCTCTCAAAGAATCTCCTAGAGTCGACGCATGATTTGTTGAAGAAGTGAGACAAATAGGTAAATGTAGAGAAAATAGAGGTCACAAAAAATCTTCGAGAAAGATGAGAGCCATAAACTCACAAGTGAAAGTCACATGACAAGTGAAAACCCACTAATATAAACAATCAGGAAAATGAGCACGTGAACGAGGGATATACACAGGATCGATCGACCAGGCAAAGGCGTAAAGAAGTCAAGACCTTTATCCCTTTGAACACTTCACATGCTAAGTTATTGATGGAGATTTGAGACATAAAAGAGCTTGATTGGCCAAAGCTTATGTTCGTGTCTGCTAGCAATAGGGACAAAAGAAAGTATTATCATTTCCACAATGATCGTAAGCATGACATAAAAAATTGCATCGATCTGAAAGAAAAGATTGATTATCTTCTGATATAGGGATTCCTAGCTAAATACATGAAAAATGATTAGGGCAAGGAGAAAGTCGAGATTCAATCAAAACGTCACTTTTGGTGATGATGACTTAATCGGTGTAGCAAGCTCCCATGATGATGCCCTAGAGGTAGGAAATATAGTGGATTTTGATATCAAAAAGGTGCTAGTCGATGGTGTTAGTGCAACTAATGTTCTTATTTGAAAAGCCTTTCTTGGGGTTGAAATCTCTATCAAAAAATTAAAAACCGCAATCACCTTTCTTCGAGGATTTTGCAAGGCAACTGTGATACTAAATGGAACCGTAGATCTTCCAATTAAGCTAGCACTCACCCAGCAAGTGTTATGTAGATAACATACAAGCCAAGGGCTCTCCACCGGTCATGATGTTAGGCTTTTAATCCTCTAAGGAGCTAGGTGTTAAGCATCCTAGTGGTGGACTTTTTGAAAATATGATTGGTTAGGTAAGATTAGGGATGGCAAATTGGCTCGAGAGCTTGGGCCACTCGTGGCTCGACCTGTAAAAAGCTCGAACCGACCCAGCTCGAGGCTTGGTGGAACTGAGCCTAGGCTTGGTCCAAACCTCATCTTGGGGTGTCGGGTGCGAAATTTAAAAAAAAAAATTGTAGCAGCTAGCAGCTGAAAATAAAATAAAATAGAAGAGAAGAAAGAAAGAGAAAAAGAACCAAGCCGGCTCGGCCCGAGCCTAAAGCTCGGTTGGAGCCTTGATTTTTTGGCCGTGCTTTTGCTCGGCTCGAGCCAAAAAAAGCTTGACCTAAAAAAGCTCGATCCGAACCCGAGCCTTGATTTTCGGCTCGAAAGCAGGCTCAACTCGGCTCGTTGACACCTCTAATAATATATGTTTCTATTCTCCTTGTAAATATAGTTGTTATGTTTTTTTTATTGTTTTTCCAAATGTAATGCTTGTTACTAGTTCAAGCGTCTTGGAATTAATAGCCTTATTTTGAAAAGTCTATATGTTGGTAGACGATGAGGGTAGTAAGGAAAGTCCAACCTACATTGGACGTCTCAATGTGCCTATTAAGTCCATAAATCGAGGCAAACTTTATGTAAACGCACACACTTAATCTACAATCATTGAGATTTTTAATACGAATCATGGGCTCCAAACTTCGTTTAACACATCAAAATCACTCGACTATCTTATTGGTGAGCTTTCAAAACCAAAAAATTTGATTAAATATCAAAATCACTAGACAAATGATCAACACATCAAAAGCCACCAAGGAGCTAAGCAGTGAGCAAGAAAACTAAAAAATTGGCTTTAAACTCAAAATTGCTTCAAAATCTTAGTGGTAAGCTTTAAAAAATAAAAGAAATTGGTTAAGCCTTAAAATCACTAGATAGGCATTCAACACATCAAAATCATCCAAGGAGTTAGGAGGTGAGCCAAAAAAAAAAAAAAAAAAAAAAAAAAAAAAAAAAAAAATAAAACCAAAGAAATTGGTTAAGGCTCAAAATAATTAGACTAGCGTTCAACACAACAAAATCGTCCAATGGACTAGGCGACGAGCAAAAAAAAGCCAAAATTTTAGTTATAAGCACAAAATTGCTCTACATTCTCAATAGTGAGCTTTTAGAATAAAATAAAAAATGGTTAAAGCTCAAAATCACTAGACAAGCGCTCAACACATTAAAATCGTCCAAGAGACTAGGCGGTGATCAAAAAATCAAAAAAGTGGTTATAAGCTCAAAATCCACCTTCAGTATCAGTGGTGAATTTTTAAAACCAAAAGATTGATGAAGGCTCAAAATTACTACATCATGCGCTCAACCTAACAAATCGTCCAGGGACTAAGCAGTGAAAAAAATTTGCTTATGAGCTCAAAATATCTCTACGATCCTTGTGGTGAGTTTTCGAAACCAAAATATTAGTTAATGCTCAAAATCACTAAACCCCACACTCAACACATCAAAATCGCCAAGGGCTAAGCATTCCGCAAACAAATTAACAAATTGGTTAAAGCTCAAGAAATCTTCAATGGAAATACCATAACTAAAATTCGCTAACTAAACTCGAAGTTGCAAAAAATATTGAGTAGCAAGCAATTGATTCAATATGGTTGAAGAATTATAAGAACTAGGTCCCTTTGGAAGGTTAAGGAGCACCACTTTAATTGGATCCCGCTCAATGTTAATATTTTGATTGGGAAAATTAAAGGAACCAATATGATTTTTAGGGAAACTTTGACCAAGAATGTTGGAATCTCTAAAATTTGTTGATTGAAAATCATTTTGAGAAGAGGAGGCAGGGTCGATCGACTGGCCACGGGGCTGGTAGATTGAACAACCGCATTGTTGTCGATCAACCCAGTGAAAGATGGCCTTCTCGTCCTCACTTTCACTCTCACCCCCACTTGATTTGCAAGAGGATGATTTTAAATTTTCTTGGCCAGAGGAAGAGGATAATGCTAACTTATTTGTAGAGATGAAATGGAAATATAAGTATTTGCTCTTATGACATAGAGGAGTGTTGATAATAAATACTAAAAAAAGGTAGAGCGGCTAGTGATACTATGTGATATAAATGGTGGACTATGATGGCCAACCAAGCGAAAGTAATTGCTCAATTATCACTATGATCGACCAACTACCATGATGGTCAGTCGACTACCAAAATGGTCGATTGTCTACCATGATGACCTATCGACTAACACAAGTTGACTGAATACCATGATGGTTGATCGACTACCACGATGACCTACATACCTCGATGGTCGATCGACTACCACTACGATCAATCTACCACTAGATGGTCAATCACAAAGAAGCTCGATCTAGTACTCTATTCCTCAATTGTTCGAATATTTTTTTCATAAATAAGAAACCGCATGATAACTACATCTGATTTCGTTAACCGCCTGATGAATGAGAAGTAACCGTTATACGTGTGGATAATAGGTAACAACTATGCATGCAAGTACTGCTATAATCGCTATACATGCAAGTACTGCTATACATGTGGATAAGAGGTAACCGCTATACATGAGAGTGGGAGATAACTGCCATACACATGAGTGGAAAACAACTTAGTGGTTGCATGGCCAAAAAGTCACCTATAAATACCAGAAGGCACACTAGGTATGAGAGACCGTTTTAGAATTTCTCTCCTGTATTCTCTATTGTTTATCAAAAAGTTATTTCTTATTCACTTAAACCCAATCATTAATTCTTATGCCGGAAATACAACGGGGAGAGAACTAGCCTCTTATTGCAGGTATTTCATTGTTCATCATAGCAGCAAAAGCCACCATGTTCTATCAAGGAAGTCGAAAGGTTGTTTCATTGTTATTTCTGGTGCATCATTTGTGGTAGGTTAAAAAAATCAATATTTCTAAACCACCTCATCCGTGATTTTTTGCCTTCTTAATATTTTCTTCCAATTTTATTTCCACTAAAAAATTATTTTACAAGACAAAAATTGAGTTAAACGTAAAAGCTTACTTATGAATGAACAATAAATAATTAAAAAATTAGTTATAAGCAAAAAATTGCTTATAATAAAAATTTACTTATAACTAAAACATCACTCATAACATAAAGTTCACTTTTTTCTTTTTCTTTTTTTTTCTTGTAAAAATTGTTTATTATGTATAAAATACTACTAGTAAAATAAAATAAAAATACTTATAAAATTTAAAAATTTAAAAGTAAAACTTACGAGTAAAATTAATCAATTAAGTCCGAAATTAAATTATAAATGTAAGGTTTAATTACAAGTAATATATTTATTCTTAATTTTTAATTTTAACTTATAAATAAATATTTCATTTTTTAAGTTCAAAATTTACTTGGCCCTCGTTTTACTCTTTTTATTTAAAAATCCTTTATTTCGCATACTCATTTTTAATCACATTCATACAATAAAATATTTTACATGTAAATCGAAAAATTTTCACCTATTTTTAATCATAAATTCTCCAAAAAATTACTATTTAAAATCTCATTTCCCCTTAATTTCTCTTTATAATTGGCATCAAACAGAGAGTTATATATGAATGTTACTCATAGGTGCTTATGAGTAAAAAAAATACAAAAACCTACCTTTTAGATTCATGCACAATTATAATTCTATTCTTTAAAATGAAAAAAGAATCAATAAATAATAATCTCTCAAACATGGATTGAACTGTTTCAAAAATCGCTACTAAAAAAATCACTTAAAATCAGACTCCTCATAAACGCTGAATATTGATATCTCAAAAAACCGCATAATCAGTACCCAAAAACTCTGAAGCCCTTATTGTTTTCTTCAAATGTCGCTCTTTAACTTATTGTTGTGTCGTTATCACCCCTATAACACTATCCATAGTAACTCTACCGATCATCATATACCCCGAAGCCATAAATCCTAGCTCCGCCATTAATTGACTCAAAGTTTGATACTGATCGTTGAGTGACCAAGCAATATAAAACTCCAAATTAAATTCAGGTGCTGTTTCTTTCTTTATTTGTATATTTTGTTTTTATTGCCCCGTCCACGTTAATAATTAATTATAACATAAATATTTTGAATATTATTATAAATTAAATATTAATTAGTGAATGATCATTTTATTCTTGCATGCTTAACTATTATTTATAATGTACACGTGCAGTCATAATTCTTATATAAATATAGAATTTTGGTTCTCAATAAAATAAACACAATTCTATTGACTCTCTATTTTCTTTCATTTTCTCTCTAATTTATAATGCATGTTATTAACACAAAGATTCTAGCCAATTGAGTTAGCTAAACATATTCCTCTTTCTACTCACGAATCTCTAACCAGGTTGACGTACGGAAAGCAATTTTTCTTCTGTTCAATGAATATATGAAATTTTAACTAGTTGGGTCGATAAATAAACTCTTCTTCTCGTTCAATGAAATCGTCAGTATTCATTTTAACTTTGAATTGTATAATAAAGTTTTAAAGATTAATTTGATTATACCAATTAATAGAAATATGTTTGCTTGAATGCAATTTATTATTTCTTACAACATTTGAGAAAGAATATTGTATTATTATTAGTCTCGAAGAAGTAACAAACTAAATCAATATTCTGAAAAATATAGTAGATTGTCAAGGGCAAATCCAGCATTGTAGTTCAGCTAGAGCAGAGAGATTAACTGCTGACCCGTCACCGTTGACCAATGACCATTGACAATCAACAATAGTAAATATAATTCAATACATATGTAAATGTACTAAAACATAAAAAGTATATACATCTGAAAATATAATTCAATATAACCCAAAATAATAAAAAAACAAAATGTACGACACTATAAACTTAGACGACAGCATTCTACGGGATCTTATAATTTCCTAAACCTAAATTCCAAATCACAAATCAAATATTACTAATGATAAATTATAACCCATAACTCATACAACATAAATTATTTATCATAAATCACAATTTTCATTTATTCATCATACAGGAACCTCACCTCAATGCCAAAAAAAACCAAAATGAAGACAAAAGTGTCAATTAACCTCAAGAATCAAGATCGGCAATAATTTTTCCACTTAACATAATCTGTATGAAAATTAAACTTAATCTTAAAGACTTAAGCTATCATCAATTTCCAACTTCTAATTTCCAACACAAATCGAACATTTCTCACAAATCATAAAATTCCCAATTCACATATTTACAAAATTTACAAATTCCCCAATTTTCATAAATCATAACCATCATATTTAACATAACAATCAAATTACATCATCAAAATCAAAAAGAAAAAAATAAAATAAAAGCCAGAATAGCTCACCAAGGCAAGAAGTTGCACTCGCAGCCATTGGCGTCCACTCAACTCGTACGATCGCACCACTCCATCGTCCACCTCCTCGTCACTCACGGCTCACTGACTCACCATCCACTCAACTCGCACCACTCTGTCAGGCACCAATCCACTATCTTTGCAATCGCCCTTAGCCTTCAGCAGTTCCATTCAGCCTTTGGTTAATTGGTTTCAATTTTGGAGTTTGGACTCTTCAAATTGGTGAATGCAATGGAAATATATCCACTCCAGCCGTCCATTAATTTCAAGGTATTGGGCCATTGGATTTGTGCTTATATTTTTTAAAAAAGGCCCAAAATGGGGGGGAGTAGGCCCAATATCCCAGCAGCTTCTTCATCTTCGCGCTGCAGCTCTGCTTGCCGAGTTTCTTCCCGACGGACCAACGGACAAGCTTGCAAATGACTGCAATAATGAACATTCCGGCGGATCCAGCTAGGGCAGTACCTGGATCCGCCACTAAGCATTGTCACTTATCAATATTTAAAAAGAATATTATTCTTATTCTTGAACATTAATATTCTATTTGTATTCCTTTTTTATGATTATAAGAAAAAAGTGCACATTAATTTATTGAAGCCGTTCATTTAATTTTTACATTGATAGTTCAATTAATTACTATATTGATAGTTGAACTATAATACAATAGTGAATACACGTTAATTTTTTCTTCTTTAATTTGCAATATTATATTGATAGTTCAATTTTCAATGCACATTTGTATTCTTTATGTTTTAAAATAAAGTATCAATTACTGAATATGTTTTTAATTGAATTGTTGTCCCTGAGGAGCACAATATTACATATATAAATATTCGAGAAGAATAATTTTATTATTATTTTGGAAAAAATACAACTCTATACTTATTAATATTTTTGAAGAATATTTAGTCTTTGAAGAATCCCAAATTTAGACATATTAAAATTTAATATTACTTAATATTTAAGTGGAATATTAATTTCTCCCAAATAGTGAATTTTATAAAATCAAATATATTTCATGACTTGAGAAGTTTTTTAAATCTGTTAAAACTTTTATTTTAATGATTTAAATGCCCCTAAAAAAGTGTAAATTTGTATTATATCAATATTTTGGGAGAATATTATGTAGTTGCTGCAAAAGAAAACGTCACGAATATCAATTTTGGAAAAATTGTGATAGTGCTTGCCGAAGAAACATGATTTTATATCAATAAGTATTTAAGTGGTTGCTCCAGAAAAAGTATCGCTTTATATGTAAGATATTTATAATAATATTATATTATAACTATTGAAAAAATATAAATTCGATAAATATCAAAATTAAATTAATATGATATTTCTTATTAAATAGAATAAATTAATTCAAGTAGTTTAGCCATTATTATTTGAATTTTATTAACACATTTGATTATAAGCTGATCCACAATGTTAAAGTTAATGTGGCAGATTTAAAAAAATAAAAAAATAAAAAACGAGAGAGAGAGAGAAAATCGAGCTTGTGTATTTCAATTATGGATTCAAAAGAGCCAACTACCTAAAGCCGTGTTTAATTGGGATCCCAACTTTTTTGGTCCACTACCAATCATCTAATAACTTGGTACTCATCTCATGAAGAGATACGCTGTCTATGTGTAAAACTTATGAAATTGAAGTGATTTTTCTAGAAGAAAAGTACATTATTCCTTTTTAATTGAATTTTTCATTCTCGATTTTCGAAAATTCTTTTATTTGCTGGTTGAAAAAATGCTCCTATTTAGCTAACGATTTATCATTCATGTCCCTATGCTTGAAAATATTTATGCCCCTCCGAGTTTGTATGACGTATGTATTATGATCATTGTTCTATTACTGGATGTGATCCTCATTTGCCAAACTTCCTATACTTGTTAAATTGACATGATCATGGACAATATTTAACTCAAGGTTGGTTGTCAAGTGCAGCCAAAACTACTATTTTTATTATATATTAATGTCAAAATTAATTTATGCTTTATGCCATAATATTATATAACTAATGAGCCAAAAACAATTGATTGTGGGCCCGCTACTTAATGTTAACTTTAATTACGAAAATAACAAAGTTACATATCATTGCACTAGAATATTATTCATTTAGAAAAAATGATTTTCTTCTGCTCGTGATTATTAAGAAAGAATTTCGATCTTTCTTACAATAAATTTGATTATGTTAAAACAATCTTTTTTTGTGTGCAATATATTTAATGTACTCGATTACCGTTTAAAACTGACGTGGACAATTTTGATAAACTTAATGATAATTTTGAATGAGGTAATCAACTGAAATAATCAAGACAACGTTATTGAATGAATTTATTTGTAAAGTAAAGGAGTATAGAAGTAGAAAGCAGTGAGTTATGTGATCCATGTAAGCAGGGCTGTAAGTAAAAATCATCAAACGGGAAATCAAATCGAAATTGCATTTTAAAAACCGTCAGTTTGGTGTCACATGGACCTTTCAACGAAATGATTTTGGGTTTAAAAATTTTAATTGCGGTTTAAAATTAAATTGGACCGGTGAAAAAATATATAAAATGAAAAAATGAAATTTTTTGAAAATTCATCCAAATATTAAAAATTCAATAGTTCTGTGACTTTTGTCTTTTGTGGGTACTTTTGTCAATTTTTAATTTTCTATTACATATATTTTATTATTACCCAATAATCCTAATTTATTATTATTATTATTATTATTATTATTATTATTATTATTACTACTATTATTATTATTACTATTGTCAGGTTTTAAATTTTGTCTTGAGCCCAGTGCCTCAAAAGCTTGTGTAATTGTTATGTTCAGATATTATAAACAATTACTTTATAATTGTGGTTGGTTATTCTCTCTGTCTAATTAGCAAAAAAGAATTTTTGCAGATATGATGATCACGACTTGTTAGACATAATTTATTTTTATGGACTTATATTTATTTTAGTAGATTTTTATTGTAACGTCATCATAACGTCATTAGCCTAAAAATGGAGAATAAAAAACTATGTTTTAGCTTTCGTTTGATTTTCATTCTTTGTCCACAAAAATAAAAAATATGACAGTTATCCGTCACATCAAGTCATCATATTTGACTTCCTATCTCTTGTGTGGATCTCATAACGGGTATATTTTTCATTCTTATTCTTAGAAAAATGGGAATCCAAGTAATTTCACTTTGATTTAGTTGGTATTTAAATTTATAGTAGATATATTTAGTTTGTTTTAGGTTTATTGCTAGAAATATATAAATATATATTGAATTCAATGAATTAATGGCGTAAAATTAGACAGGCAAAAAAATATATGGCGAAATCGGGGATTTAAAATCGGAGCAAACCATTAAGTTTAGTTTGAGTTTTATTTCAAACTATTTAAAATGCTTTGGTTTAGGTTTATGTTTTTCTCAAATCGGTTTAAAAGGTTATGTTTGAAAATCTGTCAAAAATCGATAAAATCGGACCGCTTACACCCCTACATATAGGGTACTAATGGCCTCAATTTATAGCCTAGCTTTAGCAAGTTGGCCGCCTCAATAATATCGTCTACAGCAATTAGATTGTTTCCATACATCATATGTAGTGTATCTCTTGTTAAGTGTGCCATAACATTCAGTTTGGGTGATTCTAAGTAGATGAAGAGGTCGCTTCCCAGGTCATCATAATGTTTGGGATAACTGTAGTTATTCCCATTATTGCTGATTTCTAATTGGTTGGTCATGAATTGCTTACATTAGCCTTGCCATCTATCTTCCTGAGATAGGTCAGGGAAGAGGTGTTGACGTTACCTAGTCAGATCAGTAATGATGATGTTTCTCAATCATGATGGAGCTCGTCGAGTTGAAGTATTACTGAACCGAACTGTTTGTGATAATGATGTGGAATGATAGGTATGTTTGATGTGAGGATTTGACACTAAACCTTGATTAAGAAATCTATGCCAACATACTCTATTTCAAAAAATTAATTAAAAATTTGACAATTGTATTTCAGCTAATTTAGGGTATAAAAATATTTTTTTTTAATATCTATTTCATGCCTACAGAAGGATGGTTATTTGATTACATAGATGAAACATTGACATACTTTAATTTTTTTTCATTTCGTATTATTTTGAACTTGTTAGGGTTAATAACCCAAATAGTCACTGAACTTTGCAAAAAGTTTTCACGGAGTCATTGAAATTTAAAAATCATCCAAATCACCACTAAACATTGCAAAAGGTTTACACGGGTCACCGAACTTTAAAATTACTCCATTCATCACTAAAATTTGCAAAAAAATTTCACAAGATCACTAAACTTTGCGAAAGGTTTCCCAGGGATCACTGAATTAGTAGTCCTTTGAGAAACTTTTTGCAAAATTTAGTAATGAATGGGATAATTTTAAAATTAGTAATCCTTTGGGAACTTTTTGCAAAGTTTAGTAATGAACGAGATAATTTTAAAAATTCAGTGATCCCGTGAAAACTTTTTGTAAAGATCAGTGACCAAGTGATAACTTTTTGCAAAATTCAATAATGACTTGGGTGATTTATAAAGTTCAGTGATCCAGTGCAAACTTTTTTGCAAAGTTAAGTGACCATTTGGATTATTAACTTTGTACTTTGTTACTACTTAACTCGATTAATTCACTGTCATAATTATTTGGTTCTTTCGGAGAAAATAACATTCATCAATATTTGTTTGTTCATCTATTATTAGCACCAATTGTATTTCCAAGTGTCTTATACAAATTCTCATGACTTCATAAAGGAAAAAGGCTGTAAATACAAAAATCGAAGTTAATGTAATATCAGATTCTGTAAATCTAATTTAAAACTCTAGAAATGTCAATATTAAGTTACTCAATTTCTTCGTATCATAAAATGATTAATTGAAACAAATATTATATTACCAAAAGTTCTTCCTGAAAATTTCATTATTTGGCATAACAGGTTAGATCGTACCATATCAACAATGAAATGAATAGTTGAGAATATCCGTTGAAAGGCCAGATGATTTTTCAATATAAAAAAATCACGTGTTACTTGTCTTAGGATATATCAGCCAATAGGCCTTCATTACCTAAAATGACTGAACTTTCTGGATTTCTATAAACTAATTAGGGTGATATATGATGCCAATCACCCTTCATGTTAACCATTTAGATATCTTTTTTTATTTAATAAATGCATCTATTAGATGATTGCATGGTGTTATTATAGTTAGCAACTTGAAGTGCAAAATTATTTGCTAAAATTTTAAATTATTAGTATAATTTTCAGATTGTGCAATCAAGATCATGTGTCTTACTAATGTTAGTAAACCTAAATCTCAAATATTTAATAAATATTAGTTGTAATAATGATAAATGGTTTAGAACTATTGTTTGTTAAATGTTTTTTTAGAACAAAGTGCTTCCCATTTATGTTTAGGAATTTTATATGCATAAACACAATACACATCGTACCATCCATCAAGTTTCTCCCTCTATAGTTGGCTTATTGTCGAACCTAATATTTTTCGTTTAATAATTCTTTATTGTGCATTGATTTGTACAATTGCTTCACCATTGCGCATAGAAATGAACTTAGCATTAGATCATCACATGAGATAGTTTGAACCATAAGTTCAAAAGATAATTCATTTAGGTGCATTTACCGAACAAAGAAATTAACAATCTCACACACCAAATTTAAGTGCTCCAACTAAAATCGATGTCATGAGATAACAATTTTTTTAATTTTATGTTTGATAAATATATAAAATGCGTACTGAATAATGACATTTGATTTTAATACAAAAATCTCCAAAAGATAAATTTTAATATGGCCCCCATTGAGGATGCATATACTATTGGTAAGTTTATAAACATAACAAATTATAAATTCAGAAGATGTTCAAATACCTGGAACAATGAAAATTAAGATATCTCATTAAGTTATATCATTACGATAAAGAAGTAGAATTGAAAAGAAGAAGTTATTGATAACATTTTTTATAATGTAGTACTTCATATTATGAAAGATGGCGATGATATTGAAGAAAATCCATCAAAAAATATCAATATATAAATAATTGGTCAAATAAAATTATGCAATCTTAAAAATATTGAATTTGCTAGAAAACATGAAATCTCTAGACCTACATTTTGCGCACATAAATGTGTATATTTCAGCAAAAAGGAAATGAGAAAAATAATGTCGTAATATATAATACACAACTCTTAACATAACAAATTTCATAAAGATTTAGATAAATTATCCTATGGCTGATGCAACCATAAGTCTGTATCTTATTATCCTAGCAATAAATGTATTTATAGCCAAACCATTGTCATTACCATTAATCATGCTTGAAGGATTTAATAAGCCAAAAGCATATAATTCAAATAATATTATCATGAGGGGAGTAAATAAGTATTGTAAAACTTTTTCTTAACCTTTTGTCATATTAGATTTTCCTAATAATGTTTCTAATGAGGCAACTTTTATAACATATTCTAAGGAATAATATACTCTTTCATTAAGAGTTTTTTCATAAGGTTTTTTCTATTAAGATTTTACAAAACATAACTTTATATAATTAATGTCCATGGCCAGTAAAATTTTTACATTAAAAATTCGATAAATGAATGATCGATAAATTAATAATTTTATTTAAATAATAAAATCATTCAGTCTCTACTTAGGTCAGTGTACTAAATTAATAATTCCGCTAAATGCATAAGATAATAATTTTTTTGAGATCATTTAAAGCCCAACAAATATATAAAATAATAATTGCTTAAATTTATTAAAGGTCATAATAATATAAATTAAAAAACTTCTAATTTGACAACTTTTTTCATTTCGTCTCTTTTTCAAAATATGCATCTAAAGTCTTTTGCTTTTTCTTTGCACACAAACCAAATTCAACTTCATCCTTAAATTTTTGCAATGCACTTACTATATTTGGCATATTTTTCCATTTTGTACAAAATAATTATTTAAGGTTATGACGGCTTGAAATGCCTCCTTTGAAGAAACAATCAGTAAAACACAACTATAAATTAATAAACATGTATTCATTGGTAAATTAATAACCTCTTAAATAATAATTTTTCTCGATCCTAATATTATTATTCATAGTGGTTTTACTATACCATCAATATAACTTTATGACTTTACCATCAATATAACTTTATGACTTTACTCCTCTTGAGTTATAATTTTGATTATGGGACTCTCGAACGAGAAAAACAACAAAATACATTTTTCAACAATCTATCATGCTGACTAAAGTCAAAATAAGAATAAATGAATATATTATATGAAGATAATGTAGCTTATCTAATTGGAAATGACAAAACATATTTCTCCAAAATTCTCCATAGATTTTAAAAACCCTAGTCATATCTATATAAGCTCAAACATGCTTGGTCTAATCTGATCCAATATTTAATTAACTCATTTAATTAAATTCTATCCGTGAATTAATTAATCCAATTAATTAATTCGGACCTATAAATAAGCAACCCAATTAATTAATTTATCCAACACTTGTTAAATTAATTAATTGATCAATTACAATCTTCTAATTCTCTTTTTGTCTGCGACCCATCGGGTTCCCTATCACAATACCTAATGACGTGAAATATTATTTTAATCTAATCAAAATTGATAAATTAAAACACCCTTTTAATTTATCACCAATTCACACTCGTCGTCCCAAATTGACATTTAGCAATATGTCAAGGGAATACATGTGACGAAAAATGTCACGTGATATGACAAAACCAAGTTTGTTCGTTTACTGTGAAACTATAATCCTTTCGTCAATACGATCCGATCAATTACGAGATATGAAAATGTGTCAATCTCGATTATCGATCATATCTTTCATATGACTATCAAGTCAATATAAGTAGAAAACTTCTTTTCGACTTCTGAGTACACCTTGGCCAAAGATTTCACTATCGACTTAATTGAATGAAATGCAGATTATAATAGTTTACTATCTAAAAGTGACGAATCATCTACTGGTCATTCATAACCTTCATACAATTCTTAACATACCCGAATGATGTCGTATTAGCAACCCTTGGCAGAGCAACATTCAACACCATCAAAGCATGTCTGTCCTCATATAAGGCACTATAATGACCTCAAATCAAATGACTAATTTCACTATACTAACACTTAGATAGTTATTCATGTGGAATCTCTCAGGGGGTCTCCAATGTTTTGTTCTACAACAAATCATTCACGTGTTTATTTAAATGTCACCACACTTTAACTTGTGAGATCAGCTACTTATCTCATAAATAAGAAACGCCACAAATGAAGGTCTATCCGTAATAACGATATCTGTATCTCATCATTACTTACGACCATGAATGATTTAAGATTCAATCATATGTAATTTATATCTCACAATCACAACTCCTTGAAATTAACAAATTACTAAGATTTGAATCTACGGACTCCATTATTTAGGTCAATTGAATATTAATTAATTAAATAATAGATCTGACATTAAATTACATCAATTATACATTAAAAGTATTTATCTCCAAGGTTGATTGGATTTAGAGCATAACACTTACAATTGATACATAAGATAGATATGTGTTGACTCTATCTTCAATTGTCAACATCAGTGAGAGTAATTGTACTCTTTTTTCTTCGCTCGGGTTTTAACATATTGAATTTTCCTGATAAGTTTTAATGAAACAACATATATTTTTAAAACTTCAATTAACTTTACTTTCTTTTTTTCCTTTCGTTTGATATTTTTGTCCTATTGAATTTTTATCTAACAAAATTTTAACGAGATAGATGTTGTGTAAGTAGTCATTCACGAAGAAGTGTTATAAACTAAATATTAATTAGTGAATGATTATTATATCCTTGCAACCATAATTACTATGACTATTATATCTCTACAACCATAATTCTTATATGTGAATATAGGATTTTGATTTTCAATAAAATTCACATAAGTTTATTAACTCTCTCTATTTTCTTCTCTTTTCTCTCTAGTTTATAACATATATTGTACTTTTTTATTTTATTGTTGGATTTTGAGGTTATAGATTTAGTTTCAAAAAATTTTATAAAGAAATAAATTTTGTTACAATTCGATGGCCTAATTTTTAAAGTTCAACTAAAGTTCGAAAATCTCAAGTCCAGTCCTATGTCACATGCTAGAAAAACTAGGTCACGCGGGTAAGGAGAGGATAAAGTTGGGCATAAGGATGGAAAAATTATTTTTTCCGCTCCGAATTCCCTAAACTCGTCCTGATTTCTTTCATAGTATTCTAGTTTATGCTTCTAAATTTAAAATCATATTGAAGAAATTAAAAATAATATTAGGCTCGGTTTGTCTATCACTATTTCAAAACTTTTTTTTTCAAAATCATTTTCAACCACACGTTCTCACAATAAAATATTTTGCATGTAAATCTAAAACTGTTTCCTACTTTTTAACCACAAATTCACCAAAAATTCATTATTTTAAAACTCATCTTCATTGAATCATAGACAAACATGGATTAAAAATAAATAATTGAATAAGGCAGTAAATGGAAATTTTTTTCAATCCTCTTCCCATTCCAACCCCCAAAATCCTCAAAGAAATGGAGATGGTAATAATTGACCCATTCTATTGCTATCCCTAATTTGAATTGCACCAAAAGATGATTTTATTTTTTAACATCTCTCACTATATCATTTTTAAGTATTTTTCATCAAAACTATATTATTTGATTCTTTTCCTCCAACAAGATTTTCCACCATTCTAGTTCTTTATTTTTTCTTGATGGAAAGGTGGTTTAGAGGGATGTTCAATGGGGCGAGTTATTCATTGGCTTTTTGATTCGTCTTGCAAATAAGTCAAGCTAGCATTTTTCTATGTGATTTGCTTGCCAACTCGTATGGGTTGGCGACGTCTTAAGCTAGCATTTTTTCGTATGAGTCGCTCACCAACTCGCATGTGTTGGCTCGTGAGATGAAATTATAAAATTTCATTTGAATTTTCAAAAATAAAAGTAATGTGATGGGACGAGCTGCTAGGGCAGTCAAGTTACAAAATTTTGAAAATGAGTTAACTCGTCCTCTGCTCACATCAAAGTGAGCACATGCCAATTCGTGCACGTCAGCCCAAATAGCACTCCTATGGTGTGGGTGTTAGTTTGATGCCCTTTGTTCGAGTAGTATTTTGTAAAACGATATCATGAATTGACGTGAGATTATTCGTGCGTTACAATTTGAAACAACTTTCTAAGGTTCCATGATCATATAAAATGTCACAAATAGTATACTCGATGATTCGGGTATAGTAAGACACAATTCGTGACATGATAAAAAATATGTCATTCACAATCAGTACATAAAGTTGGATGCTTTATGTTGATAAAATTTCATTGTTCTTATTAAGATTTGTCTAAATTTTGGAATAAGAATAATAAAGTGCTTTGATGCACGTTAAATGGCACCACGTAGATGACTTATTTGTGACCGCTTGAAATGATATTCTACTCGATTATCAAATAAATCACCTAAATCTTGAGCGAATAATGTACCTTTGATTGCTAGTTCAAGTTCTTTGAAGTACCAATGAGTAAAGTCTTAATTAAAAGATTGATCTCGATACTTTCGAAATCAGGTCGAAACAATTAAAGGTCATATACTTGCGATAGTAGAATCCATTAATCATTGAGATGAGACGATTGTCACTCTAAGGTATTTTCTATAGGCAAATTGAACCTGAGCTCAGCAGTATGATGATGAGATCGTTGGACTTTATATTGTGATTTGATCACTATGAATCCACCTTTTGAAAATAAAACTTAGAGGGTAATACATGTTGAAGGACAAAATGGTCATTTTGCCAATTTCAACATATTGACGGTTAAATGGGGGTTAACTTGTAGAATGATAATCGGATGATTTTGTTATTGGATTATAATTTTCTTCTATAACTATCACTCGACTCAAGAGTGCAATCTTGATTTTTTGGTAAAATGAGTCGGGATTAATAAATGCATCTCAATTGATCAAGAGTTGACCCAATTAGAAATATTTATTGGAGCTTGAGTTATGTGAGTCCAGTTAGGTCCTTCTCTTGGCTCCAATAAATGTGTGTGACTTAATTAGTCTACTACAAGTCTAAGGAAAGGTCCCTCTACTGGCTCCAATAAAGGTGTGTGACTTAATTGGTCTCCTACAAGTCTAAGGAAATTTGTATAATTTACAAACCCTAAATGAGTACTATAAATATGCCCTTTATGGATACATTTTCATATGCTTTTAGGGTTAATCACATTTCACTTCCCGAAAGAGAAAGGCACCTAAAAGAGAATAAGGAAGAAGATCTAGGGGAGAAAGAATTTGGCTAGGCCATTAAAAGCTCCTTCAAGGTTATTATCTTTCCTTTATGTGTGAGGATTAAAAAACATCCAATGATCTCAAGGTGATCAAACATCCTCATTCATATGGTTTTAATTTTCAAAGGAAAATTAATTTCCTATTGTAATGATTAAATTCAATAACTAACAAATGGTATCAAAGCCAATGTTATTGAGAGCCTTGAGTAAGATAGTTATTTAAATCCTAGTATAAAATGCATTTTTAGTATGGTTGGTGTTAGGTTATTTTATTTGACATGTTTATTGCTATATATGTTTAAAGTACTAGTTTATATATAAATATATAATCACTTTTGGCCCTAGAATTTTATTTTGCTTCCCAATGTAGTTCATTTGTCGTTGTTCTTTTCTCTAGAAAAATTGTAAGACATAAGGCACAAGAATTTTTTTTGTGTATATCTCTTTCATTTTTTATTTTATTATTATTATTTTTTTTTTATTATTTTTTTTGCACTTATGTATTAAGAAGAAGAGATGGATTCGTTGCTGGTTATTGTTGGAGAAAATGAAGGAAATGTAGATGAACAAGCTGCAAAAACCATACAGGGGGTGCTGGACGGCGGCGATGGACCGCGGCCAAATGCAACAGCTGGTGGACATGGTAGCCATGGCCACTGCAGTTGTAGCAGCTGTTGGTGGTGGTGCAACAACATTCACAACTACTGTGGTCGCCGTCCAACGATGACGATGATGGCAGCCTCTTTTGGGGACACCAGTGCCGGAGAAGGATGGTGAAGTTTGGCACGTGGTGGTTTTTGCTAGAGTTTGGAAATTAGGTTAATTTTGAGTTTTTGGGCTTTCATTTCAAACTTGGGCCAATCTTGTTGGAAGAGGACTTTTTTGTTTTAAGGATTAAGACTAAAAATTAAATTGACCCAATTTTAAACGTTACATGGGATGGACTGCAAGGAGATTGAAGAATTGGGGCTGAATGTGACTCAATATAATGCTTTTATCCATGTTGTAATTTGAGTTTATATTTGCATACTCATATATATACATCATACAAAGATTATTGTTCATTTTATTAATAGGCGAATAGTTAATTTTACAGAAAATATCACGTAATCCATTATCAGTGATACTTAACAAAAATCAACTTGTGGGAAAAACTATGTTGACTAGAAAATGAATCTTAACATTGTTCTTATCCATGAAAAACACAAAACTGTACTGACTGAAGATTATCCCGAAACCCCTAAAGATGATTTCACGGAATCTTAAAAAGCTGCATATGAAAAGTGGTGTCATTTTGATGACATGACCCGTTGCTACATTCTGGCATCCATGTCAAATGTATTGCAACAGAAACATCAGAACATAAACATAATGAAAAGTTTTCAAGAGATGTTTGGATATCAAAGTCGACAAGCTAGGCAAGCCACCATTAGGGCAATTATGAACACGCACATGAAATCGGGTACATCTGTGAGGGTCTATATGTTAGCCATGATCGATTACTTCAATGCTAAGGAGATTTTAGGAGCTGACATTGGTTTGGAGATGCAGATTGACATGGTTCTTGAGACTTTTCTTAAGATATTCTCAAAATTTTTGATTATAATCTACACAAGATAGACATGTCTCTGGAGAAATTAATGAAATAACTACAAAATGCCGAAACTATTCTAAAGGCAGAAGTGGAAGTGCTTTGATTGTAATAGCTAGATCATCTCATCCTAAGCCTTCTGGTAGCAAAGGAGGAAAAAAAAGGAAGAAGACAAACATAAAGTCAGATAGCAAGTCAAAAGAGAAGAAAGCCAATGCTGATGGAAAACCAAAGCGAATGTGTTTTTCTTGTGGAGAAAATGGTCATTGGAAGAAGAATTGTCCAGATCACCTAGCTAAGGGAAAGTAAGGTAAATGTAGTGTCTATTCATTTAATCATGCTTAGTGGTTGATTCTACTAATGTCTGAATCATAGATTCTGAACTCACTAATTATGTTTTCAACAGGGGTTCCAAGAAACTAAGCACCCCAATGAATTGGAATACACTCTTAGAGTTGGCACAAGAGCAATAGTGTCTGTCAAAGCTGTTGGCACTTTTACTTTATGTTTTGAAAAGCATAGACATTTGATCTTGAATGACTATTATTATGTTTCTGAACTTACACAAAACTTGGTTTTCATTGCATATAACGTGTTGGTTATTCGGTGCTTTTTACCCGTTCTACGATAGTTATTAAGTTGAATAATTTTGTTATATGCTCAGGTCATATGGTTATAAGTTTCCATGCCTTACGTCCTATGATTGGTTCTATAACACTACTATTGCTAGAAAAAGAAAGAGGTCGTCTAATACTAATGAAACTCTCTTATGGCATCTTAGATTATGTCATATTAATTTTAATTGGATTCAAAGATTGGTACAGGATTGTCTTTTAAATGAGTTAGAGGTGGAATCCATACCAACTTGTGAATCTTGTATAGAAGGAAAGATGACCAAGATGCCCTATAAGGCTAAGGGACTAAAAGTTAAAGAAGTTTTAGAATTATTATATTCCTATGTTTGTGGACCCATTAGTACTCGGGCCAGGGAAGGATATGAGTACTTCATCACCTTCACATATGATTACTCTAGATTTTGATAAATATACCTTATTTCTATAGGCAAATTGAACCTAAGCTCAGTAGTACAACGATGAGATCGTTGGACTTTATATTGTGATTTGATCACAACAAATTCGCCTTATAAAAATGAAACTTAGAAAGTAATACGTATTGAAGGGTAAAACGATTATTTTGCCAATTTCAACATATTGACGGTCAAATGAGGGTTAACTTGTGGAACGATAATCGGATGATTTTGTTATTGAATCATAATTTGCTTCTATAACTATCACTCAACTCGAGAGAGCAATCTCGATTTTTTGGTAGAATGAGCAGAGATTAATAGTTGTATCTCAATTTGTCAAGAGTTTACCTAATTAGAAACATCTATTGGAGATTGAGTCATGTGAATCCAGTTAGGTCCCTCGCTTGGCTCCAATAAAGATGTGTGACTTAATTGATCTACTACAATAAAGTCCAAGAAAATTTGTGCAATTTACAAACCCTAATCGAGTATTATAAATATATCCTTTAGGGGTACATTTTCATATGCTTTTAGGGTTAGCCACATTTGATTTCCCAAAAAATGGAGGCACCTAAAGGAGAACAAGTGAGAAGATCTAAGGGAGGAAGCATTTGGCTAAGCCATTAAAAGCTTCTTCAAGCTTATCATCTTCCCTTTATGTGTGAGGATTTAAAAACATCCAATGATGTCAAGGTGATCTAGCATCCTCATTCATATGGGCTTAATCTTCAAAGAAAAATTAATTTCCTATTATGATGATTAAATCCAATATCCAATAACTAACAGTGAAGACAAATGGACTAAGTCAGTTGGAAATCGTATGTTCTTTGTGTCAAAAGTGTTAATAATGTTTCGAAGAAAAGTATTCGAAACCTAAAAGTTCACATAAAAAAACTGTAAACTTATTAATTGATTAAGTTTCTTAGCATTGTTTTTGTATAAATTTCTCATTTTAGATCATGTCTAGAGAAATTTTTTGAAAATGTGGGATTTGCTAAATTATTTATAAATCGCTTGATTAACTTGTAATTAATTTATAAACTGTTAAACGTTAATTTAAAATAACATGTTTCAATGGATCTATAAGTACTATTTAATTATTTATTTCTACCTACTTATAAATTAAACCATTTATAAATTCTTCTCTCATTGGGATCTCGATAAAGTTTTACCACATGGATCCAAGTGAAAACCTCATTATATAAAGTGATAATTACTGTGAGATTTGCAAACTGCACTTTAAAAGATGGCAACTAAAATTAACTAAGAAATATTTTAAACAATAAAAATTTTATTTTGTCAAATATATTTCAATAATTTAACTTTTAAACATTAATTAATTAATTAAAAATTTTAATAATTATATTATTGTCTCACTTTAGTAAATGGGGATAATAATAATAATAATAATAATAATAATAATAATAATAATAACAACAACAACGGGTACTAAACAAGGCAAGAGCCCGCCCTGCCTCGCCCTACTTTAAACATCTAATGAAGCGAGTACAGCACGGGAAATTACCCGCGAGGCGGGAGTAAAGGATGATTACCTCGTCCCAAACCCGTCCCATTACCATCTCTAGTAGAGCCTCTCAATTTCAAGACATATTAACATATTGATGGTCTGAAAATATTCGTTATGAACCATGTTGCAAGTCAGCTTGTTTTTAGAAGTTGATCGTGCCACACCAAATGGTCAAGCTCTATAGGCTTTCTTTTATTTTTTTATTTTCGTACAAAATCAATAAGAAAGGCCGGAAAATAGGGAAAATGGAATAATTAGGTCTTACACTATAGTCTCAATCACAAAAATGAAAAATACTTGTATCGAAAACAACAACCATCTCTTTCGTTCAACGTCTCGAGTCCACCTAAACCAGAAAAACAACAAATTCAACATATTAAAAGTATTACTCCCCCGTTACTAATATTCGTCTCATTATTCATTTATCAGCTCGAAATGGTGATTACTCGGTCATTTTGTTGAAAGCCCATCACTTTGCAAAATTATGGCCATGTCACTAGGGTTTTGCAAGCGTTTGGATTGCAGATTTTGGATTTGATATGGATACTTAATCTAGTGGGCCCCTTCTTCACTAATCATTGGAACCTGCTACCTATACAGACCCTGATATCACAGGGCCTATACAAGACACCCACAATACATGGGGGTGGAGTAATTTTTATTTATTTTTTAAATAATCACCCTTCCACCCAGCATGTGGGGGGCTGTACAGCTAGCAAAATCCTTAATCATTTTAAGTTTGAGGCTCCTTAAAGTCTAGGAGTTTGTTGTATAATCACTTATGATCAGTGTTTTAGAAAGTGAAAAAGTGCAGCGTTGAGACAGGTCCAAACATGAGGATAAACCTTATATTTGGGGAAAACGCAAAAAAAAGAAAAAAAAAAGAAAAAAAAAAGTAATCTATTCAATTTTTTAAATATTTAATGGAGGCCTAAACATAAGGCACACATGCACCTTTTTTATCAAAAATAAAAAATAAAAATAAAAATAAAAAATCTTTTCTATACGTTAAATAAATTATTTAAATATAATAATCATCAATGGTTATTAAATAGTAAAAATAATGATATTATTAAAATGTATTAATGACGTTAGAATAATTAAAATAATTTAGAAATAAGAAAACAAGTCATTAGGCCAAGCTTGTAAAGCTTAATCTTATCATTTTGCCACGTCTTGCACCTTTTAGAACGATTTATACCATTGAATATCAAGGCTGCTACACTTAATCATATATCACTACGAAAACAATAAATAAAAAGTTTCCAGCTACCCAAAAAATTGGTAGCCTAAAGCTATTTTGCCGATCGTATTTACCGACCACAAAATCGTGGTCGCAGGTTGGTCGCTAATTCACCAGTAGTGAAGGATATTAGCGACCAACTCACTATTGTCGCTAACAGCGTCGACAATTAGCGACCATATATTTATCTTGGATTGGTCGCTATAAACATAACATTAAGATACCATATTTGGCCTTTAAAAGTTCATCTACCAAAATTGAAAAGACAGTTTGAGCAACCAATTTTAAATTGATCGCTAAAGCACAACCTTTATCGACCGACGTTTGGCCGGTAAAGGTATACCAATAAAAACCAAATTTTGGGCATTGAATGCATATATCTAGCTACCAATTCGTGGTTGCAAAAGGTGCACCTACAACGACCAGGTTGCTAAATGTATCCCTTCATGTTGATGTAGTCATCAGTGACTATGAAAGCAACCAAATATTGGTTGCAAAGAGATATTTACCGACCAAAATCTTGTTGCTGGATGTTGAATAATTCGATAAAGACTTTTAACAATCAATTTTTTGTTCCCTATTAATATTTTGTCCAACCTTAATGTTATACCAATTAAAGTTTATTGTATCCTAAACATCTATTTTACAGGTAATGATAATTATAGGAAATTTTTAATTATTCTAGGGAAAAGGACATAAGTTCAGAGATTAATTAAAATGTAGCAACTTGTTAAGTATGACTAAAAACGTTTACAATTACGAAGTTGATGATGATGCTAGAAAGCAAAAGTATCAATCGCGAATAAATTTGAAAATGATCACACCAAGTAATTTTTAATAGTGTTATCACTAAAATTTGTAATACATTAATAGTCACTCGATTTTAATCTCCACCATGGATCAAAGGGTATTATTTTCTATGATAAACGACAGTAGATCGAGTTTCTTTTAGCCCTTGTTTGAATCCCATTATTCTAAAAATTCATTTTTTTCAAAACTCATTTTCAACCATACATTCTTCAATAAAATAATATTACATGCAAATTCAAAATTTTTCCTTAATTTTTAACCATTCATTCTCTATCAATCTACTATTCAAAATGCATTCTTACCCCCTCAAAAGGAAACTCAAACAAGGCCTTAATTTAATCGGTTTTGACTCAATTATGACTTAGCGCAACAAAACTTGTTATAACATTTAGTCTTGGGAATTGCTGTTTGCTTAAATTGTTTTGTTGGGTTCGACAAAGACAACTTTAATTGAAAGAATGCGAACTATGTTGGGCAATTTCACTTATTGCAAGAATAAATTTATTAGTCCAAGAAATCAATTATGATAATTAAATATGCAAGTAATTGATCCAAGAAAAACAAGAGAACGCAACATCAAATTTTTATGTGAAAAAAATCCTCCAATGTAGAGAGAGAGAAATCACGGGGCAACTCCGACCAAATCCACTATAATAAATATAGATTATAATATTCAATTTTATTTCTCAAAACTTGAATTCTCAACAAATTGAGAATACCACAATAATAAATCTCCAAGACAACAAATACTCTCACCGCAAATCAACAATTTGATAAAACTTGTGAAACACTTATTTTGAATACTACACCTCTAAAGTACCCAAAATATACCTTAGAAATTCCAAATGTGTACTATGGAGAGAGAGGGGGGAGAGAGAGAGACGCCTTTTGTGAACCCACACCTAAAGATTGAAAAAAAAAAAAAAAAAACACTTCCCTTCCAATTATTTTTCTTTTTTTAGCAGCCTGGTTTTCTTCGTCTTTTATCTTTTTCCCAGTCAACATTTTTCCATATGAATATAGCAACCACAGTTTTTAATTGCTTCACAGCAGTCCTTATTTTTGTCTCTTTCTCGCACAACCAGCCACAATTTTTAATGTGCGTGTGGCCACTTTTGTTGACCTAAATTAAAATAAAGAAGATTGGGCTTTTTTTCATCATGGGCTAGACAAGCCCGTATAACAATCTCCTCCTCCAATCCATTGAAGAAGGATATTATCATCTAACAAATTAGTTAGAATCTATGCCGAACAGTGCGGCACAAAGTTCAAACTTTTCTCTAGTCACAACCTTTGTCATCATATCAACTGAATTTTTCTCAGTATGAATCTTCCCCAACAATATCAATTGTTTTGCCACTACTTGTCGTAGACAATAATATCTCACATTAATATGCTTCATTTGAGAATGATAAGTAGCATTCTTGATCAAGTCTAATGCACTTTGATTATTGCAATTAACTACATACACATCTTACTTCAAACCCAAATCTTGGATAAATTGTTTAATCCAAAGCATTTCTTTCGCCCCTTCAGTTGCTGTAATATGCTCGGCCTCAATTGTAGATAGGGTAACACACTATTGTAATTTTGACCGCCATAAGATAGCTCCCCCTGCAAAATTGATCAAATATCCTAAAGTTGATTTTCTACCATCGAGATCACTAGCTATATCTGTATCTGTAAAGCCCTCCAAAATTGGTTTTGAACCTTTATAGGTCAAGCACATCATTGAGATGCCTTTCAAGTATCTAAAGATCCATTTCACTGACTCCCAATGATCTTTACTGGGATTAACAAGAAACCTGTTGACTACCCCAATTACATGAGCAATGTCTAGCCATGTACGAACCATAACATACATCAAACTCTCAACCGTAGAGGAGTAAGGAATTTTTGCCATTCTTTCTTTATCTTCATTCTTAGAAGGCCAAGTTACCTTACTCAATTTGAAGTGACTAACAAGTGGTGTCCCTGCTGATTTAGCACTCTTCATGTTATACTTTTCTAGAACTCTTTCTACAAATTTCTCCTGTGATAACCATAATATTCTAGTCCAAGATCCTTCATGTCAAATGATGTGAACAAATCTACCTTCATACTTAGAATCAACTGCACATATGGACCCAATATCAACATGTCATTTACATATAACAAAAGGATAATAAAGTTACCACTTTGAAATTCTCTAACATAAATACAATGATTTGCATCTGTTGACAATAAATACAATAATTTGCATCTGTCGTGGTATAACCATGACTCACCATAAATGAATCAAACTTCTTATACCACTGTCTTGGAGCCTGTTTCAACCCATACAAACTCTTTTTCAACCTTCAAACCATATGTTCTTTTCCTCATACTTCAAATTCCTCTGGCTGAAGCATGTAGATTTCTTCCTCCAAATCCCCGTGCAGAAAAGCAATCTTCACATCCAATTGCTTAAGCTCAAGATGAAAACTAGCAACTAAACCCAAAATCGCTCGAATGGAAGTCATTTTGACAACAAGAGAGAATATTTCATTGAAGACAATCTTTCTTCTGATCGAAGTCCTTTACCACCAATCGAGCTTTTTACTTCACTAGCTTTTCACCATCTTTCTTCAGAAAAGTCCATGTATTTTTCAATGCTTTTTTACCTTTAGGAAGCTCTACTAACTCATAAGTGTCATTTTTCTGCAAAGAATTCATATCTTCTTCCATAGCTTTCACCCAATTATGTCTGTCCTTCTGAGATTGTACCTCCTAAAAGCATTCTGGCTCCCTTCATCAGTTACCAACACATGATGTGATAGAGGATACCTGGTTGATAGGTGATGCTATCTGGTTGATCTTCTAATTTGATGTTCTGGTGTAGTAGGTTGTTCCCCCGCTCAACATCCTCTAGATCTCCTCATCAACCCTTGATGGCTCATAAGCATGACTGTCAACGTGTGTCTCTACCCCCTGAATGGCACTATTTGGAGGCAAAGAAATAGGTGTAAGGTTATAATACTCTCATCAACACGTCTTTGAATCCCAGATTTCTCGAAATCTGCCAACTTTTGATTTTCATGAAATATCACATCTCTGCTTCTAATTATTTTCTTCTTTTCTAGATTCCGTAATCGATAACCAAATTTTGCATCTCCGTAGCCAACAGAACTGCAAGGACTAGCTTTATCATCTAGTTTTAACTGTTGTTCCTTAGACACTTGTGCAAATGCTTTGCACCCAAAAATCATCAAGTAAGATAGAAACGTCTTTTCCTGTCCACAATTTTTTCTAGAATCTTAAAATCCAAAGGAGCTGATGGTGATCGATTAATTAGGTAGCATGTTGCTGGAATTGCTTCATCCCAAAATGACTTAGGTCAGCCATCCTTAACATGCTTCTAACCTTTTCTACAATGGTACGATTCATTCTCTCTGTCACACTGTTATGCTGTAGAGTACTAGGAACTGTCTTCTCATGTCTAATACCGTCTTCTGAGCAATAATTTTCAAACACTTTAGACGTGTATTCTCCTTTGTTATCAGTTCGGAGACACTTCAAAACCTTTCCACTTTCCCGTTCCACCATGGCATGAAACTTCTTTAAGTATTAGCAAATCTGGTCTTTTGATCTCAAAAAAAACACTCACAACTTTCGTGAAGTATCATCAATAAAAGTAAGGAATTACTTATTACCACCTAAGAACTCCATCTCAATGGGACCACAAACATCAGAATAAATCAAATCCAAAATATTAGACTTTTTACTAGAGGATTTCTGAAATGAAACTCTATGCTGTTTACCAAGTGAACAATAATCAGATGAATTTAATGATGTACCTTTGGTAAAAGGAATGAGGGACTTCCTTGCCAAAATCTATAATCATTTCTCGCTCATGTGAGCCAACCATTTTGTGCCACAAGTCTTGTGAAGAAACACTTTCAGTTGTATTTATTGTTTCACTACACACCTTTTCTTATATCTTGTAAAGTGTGCAACAAACCCCTCCTCTAGCAAATATCAATGACCATTTCATTAGTTACATCTTCGTGAAGAATCACTTTCAGTTGTATTTATCACTTCACTGCACACTTTTTCTCGTATCTTGTAAAGTGTGCAACAAGCCCCTTCTCTACCAAATATCGTCGACCATTTCATTAGTTCCATCTTCCGCTGCCAAAATAATTGTCATACCCTGCTTCATCAAAGGCATGTATAGATAGCAAATTCAGGTGCATGTCAGGAACATGTCGCACATTTTTCAATGTCAAGCTGCATCCAATATTTGACTGAAGGCAGATATCATCAATTCCTACAATGCTGGTAAAACTATCATTACCCATCTTTACCATGCCAAGGTTACCTGTTTTGTATGAAGTGGAGAACTCCCAGCCTTGAGTAATGTAGTTAGAAACCGTTGAATCAATAACCCATTTAACAAATGAATCTACAACATGATAACACTGCTTATCTTCAATAGAAAAAACTGCTACCACTACTTCTTCATCTGAAGTGCTAGCTGACATATTTTGATCAATCTTCTTCTAATTTTTCTTCTCTTTCAATTTATTTTTTCAAGCCATGCAATAGTTCTTTATATATCTCACACACTCTCTTCATACACATTAACTGACTTAACTGTTGAAGTGTAAACGATTGCTCCCCCACTTCGAAGAATACCGCTTGCAACTCATTGTTAGTCCAAGTTTGCAGGACAAAAAGCTTAACTAGACATGAGAAAACCTAAAATTTGTTAGCCACATTAGCCCTCCGAAAAATGAGGTCTACTGTTAGGTCATAGACTGACCAACCAAGGAAAATATAAAATGCTCCAAGCCAACGCATCACTTTGGGAAGATAATGGTTCACTCACACCTACAATTCCATGCACTACATGAATGTCCATACATGAATTTTGAATCTAGTGTTACACCTACTATGAAAAAGGCCTCGTGTCATATGCCACGTGGCAATGAAAGAATAGTCACCACAAGCCCACGCTCTACGTCATTTCCAATCAGGGCGAACTCAAGTGATGTCTATCTGGACCGAGGTGATTAGCGCCTTGGTTGAGGCACCACATTGAAGTTGAGCTCCATAGCCGAAGTGAGTCAATTCGATTGTTGCAGCAAGTAACATCAAACTCACGCCTCCCTAGAGAATCTTCTATACAGATCTTGCAAAATGGCTCCTTGATGTGACAATTCGCTGCAACTCTTTTAGGATCAATTTGTTAGTCTATACATAAAGAGTCAAGCCAAAGTTATAGGATAGAAGCTTTTCAGAAATCATTAAATGCCCATAAATGTTCTATGATGGAACAAGTGATAGTCCAGCGTCATGATGAGGCCACGTGCCCCATAATCCAAGGGTTAGTATTGCTTCACCTATTTTCCTATGGAAACTCACAGCCACTCATAGGTAATAATACAATTTTATAGTTTCAAACTACGAGTATTGCTCTCTACATTAGCTCCCAGGTCCGACCCTTTGTTACTAAGTGGCTTACATTTCTAGCACGTCCCACTCCCCCTCTTCTTACGCATTGACTAACTTGACCATCAGAGTCTGCGTGACCGCTTACATTTCTAGCACGTCCCACTTCCCCTCTTCATACGCATTGACTAGCTTGACCATCAGAGTCTGCGTGACCACCTTCCCCCACTTCGAAGAAGGCCACGAGCAACTTGCGGTTTGTTCAAGTGTGCAAAACAAGAAGCTTATATGGATGTGAGAGGATCTGGAATATGTTTATCACGTTATCCCTACGAAAAACGAGGTCAACAATTATCTTAAGTAATGAAATATTGCACGATTATATAATAGTAATTACTACGTGACATGTTGTGTAAAGTCATCACCCACCTAAATTATTATGATTACATTGTTAATAAAAATGTTCACACCAAAACCTTTTTTCAAAAAAATAATTGTATTCAGTTGTCAAATCAAAATTATTATGGTTAAAACTAGGGCTGGGCAAATTTCCAAACCGAACCGATCGACCCGAACTCGACAATTCTTGTCAAATTAAATACCCGAACGGGTATCTGAATTGATAACCGATGGGTACAGTTCGGTTCTCGATTCTAGACCAAAAATCGAATAAGAATCGAATCTTTCTAATTCTTTTTTATATTGAGTAAATCAAATTATTTTAATTTTAATTTTTTATAAAAAAATTAACAAATTAACAATTTCTAACTCCAATTTTTTGGCCCAATAATTTGTTTCATTTCTAATCTTTTTAATTTTTGGCCCCATTACCCATTTTATTATTTCATTTCTTAGCCCAACAAGATCCAATCCACTAAATAACTCTAAATACCTACACTAAAGTGCATTACGTTGTTTTGACTCTTGCACTCACTCTCACAACCTCGCTGACATTCCAAAACCTATACAATCGTCGGTCGATACTGTGACCTCCGATCGAAGCTCTAACCTTCGTCGATCGAAGCTTTGACCGTAGCGATCATTGGAACAAGGTAGTCTACTAGTCTATGGCATTCCAAAACCATTGAATGTATCATTAGTTGTATTTATATAATGTTGTTATAAATGTTAAAATATTTAATTATAGTACAGAACCGAACGGAACTGAACCCGTACGGTTCCATAATTATATTTGGACCCAACAGTTCTATTTACTAGATACCCGAAAATTTTGGTTCGATTCGATTCTCTTTAGAACCGAACCGACCCGCGCCCACCCCTAATTAAAACAAGGCCATTCTCATATCATCACATGCAATAGTCCTCGTAATTAACCCCCTTTTTGACTCCCTTTAAATTAACATAATTTATTTCTCATACTTGTCTTTAATCAAACATTCACAAAATAAAATATTTTGAATGTAAATAAAAAAAGAATTCATACTTTTTATCACACATTCTCTAAAAAATCAAAATTTAAAACATCTTTTTAAAACCATAATGACCATCAAACAAGGGTTAAATAGTAAATTTCGTCGACCACAATTTGTGGACGATGAACCTGATTATCTTTAATCACGTATGTACTTTGATCTAGTTGATTGATTTTTTAAGCCAAGAAATGAAGATGTAATTTTTTTATCTAGTTGACTAATTTTTTTGAGTTAAAAAATTGACTAATTAGAAGGATGGCATGTGACACGAATGATTAGTTTGCTAATGCTTTGACAATACCTTAATACGTCTACAAAACAATTAGTATGTCAAATAATAATAGATGTGATGCCCCTAGGACACATTCCAACTGGCAAAGATAAGGGCGTTTCAAGGCTGGCAGATCAGAGATCGTAAGTTCGATTCCTGGAAGGCTCTTGGAAGGCAAATATTCTCCTGAAAGGCAGGATTTATCTTGGAAAGCAGGAGCTCTACTGAAAGGCAAGGTGCAAAGATGGGAAAACGACTTGCTTGGCACTTTGGCAGATCAGTTGGGGGGACTCTTGAGCACTGGTCAATTTAGGGCACAACCTGCGGTTTAACCTATCTGCAGTTTGAGGGGTCAAGATGTAGACTCCAAGATTTAATCACTGTAAGGTGGATACCTGAATATAAAAATAAAAATAATAATAATAATAATAATAATAATAATAATAGATGTGACAATTATTTTTCGATTTAATTGAGATTAATCTTCCTTCATGATTTTTCCTTCTGTCTATTGAATTCCTTGTGTCATTTTTTTGACTGACTAATACACGTGTAAACATAATTTTGTTGTGCAGTTTAGTTTTCTATATAATTATTGGAAGTCAAATATAGGATCCAATTAAACTTAATTATATGGTCCTGTTAAATCCCATTCTTCCCTTGAGAAAAATAAGTTAAGCCCCCGTTTGATTCCCATTAAATTAAATTACATTACATTCTATTTTTCTCTCTCCTATTTTCAACCACACAATCTTTCATAAAATAATATTACACATAAATCAAAAAAATTTCTTTCTTTTTCAACCATTCATTTTTCAAAAAAATAAGGGGGTGTTCTCTTTGTGTTTCAATTTTGTGCTTTGAGTTTTGAATTCATTTTGAGTTTTGTGTTTTGAGTGTTTGTTTTGAAATTGTTGAAAATGCGTTCTTTTTGTTAGTTTCTCAAAACAAAAAACAAAAAATTTTTTTTTTTTAAATTTTGAGAATCACCACCTCAAAACACCCAAAAAAAAAAAAAAAAAAAAAAAAAATTTTTTTTTTTTAAATTTTGAAAATCCCCCCACTATCCCCTCAAAAAAAAAAATTTTAATTTTTAATTTTTTTTTTTTAATTTTATTTTTTAATTTTTTTTAAAATTTTGAAAACCCCCCCCCCCCCCCCCCAAAAAAAAAAAAAAAGAAAAAAGAAAAAAAAGTGTTTCCCGCGTTTTCAATTTTTTCAAGTTTTACACTGAAAACGCCCAAAACGACAAAAAAGTCGTTTTGTGTTTTCTTCACAAATTTTTTTTCATTTTCGAAAATTCGTTTTCGAAAACGGAAAAGAGAACGCGTTTTCACCGTTTTGAAAAATCGAAAACAGAAAACGACCCGAAAATAGTAAAGAGAACAGGGCCTAATATTTCCCCCATTTTTATTTTCAGGTAATGGGGTCAAACGGGTTGTATTTGTTGTGTAGCATGCTGTGCCAAACACTGACAAATTGCCTGATTGTATGGCGCCGCATGAATTAACGTAACTTGTAATTTAAGCAACAAATAATTCTTTCTACCGCCGGTTAGAAACATGGGAAAATGGAATAATTAAGCCTTACACTCAAGTTCTATCACAAAAAATGAAAAATATAAAAGTTTCATGCATTATTGAAAACAGCATTATCCTTCCTTCAACGTCTCGAGTCCACTTAAACCTCTAAAACAACAGATTCCAACATATTCAAAAATTTCCAGTCCCGTGCTAATATTCCCAATGGTTATTACTCGGCCATCCCGTTGAAAGCCAGTACTTCGCAAAATTATGGTCATGGCGCTAGGGTTTTACAAGGGTTTGGATTACATATTTGGAGTTTGTATGTGGATCGAATTGTTATTTTATGGAGCGAATAAAGGTAAAAGAATTGGTGTTGATTGGATTTTGGGATTATTGTGGTTTTTGAGGCTGATACTGTAGGCAACGTTGTGGTGGTGATGTTGGAGAGATGGTTGCGATAGTGGCGGACTTCATTATCAATGTGTAATTTTTAGAATGGCGGTTTGTAGTAGTTCTTGATTTGGATTTTCTTTGAAAGTTGGTGCGTGAATTTCGTGCATGAGGGTCATGGTGATAGTGGTCGTGATCCATATATGTCTCCTAAGTCCACTTTACTGTTTAAATAGCATGAATGTAATATGTCAATTACATTGGATGCATAGCATACACAAAGACATCAATAAAATTCCATTGAAATTTAACAATTTATCATAAATTACAACTAATGATTTCTAATGTAATGTTACAAATTCTGTTATATAAGACCATGTCGAAAGTTACAATGAATGTGTTCCACATAATCTCATCATAACAAGGAATGTTAATTAAAAAAAAAAAAAAAACTCACCTTAGGAGAGAGATGTGGAATATTATGTTAAATAATGAAATATTGCATGATTATATAATACTAACTACTCTGTGACATGTTGCGTAAAGTCATCACTTACCTAAATTATTATGATTCCATTGTTAATAAAAATGCTCATGCCAGAAAGCTTTTTGAAAATAATAATTGTGATTAATTGTCAAATCGAAATTATTATTGGGAAAACAAGATTATTCTTATATCATCCCATATAATAGTGGACGTAATTAAATAATAAATTTCGTCAACCACATAGTTTGTGGAGGATGAACCTGATTTTCATTAATCACCTCGCATGTGCACTTTGAGTCTAGTTGATTAATTTTTTAATCCAAGAAATGAAAATGTACTTTATTTTATGTAGTTGACTAATATTTTTTAGTTAAAAAATTGACTAATAAAAGGATCGCATGTGACATGAGTGATTAGTTTATTAGATACTTTGACAGCACCTTAACTCGTCTATGACACGATTAATAAGTTGAATCGAATAAGAATAGACGTGACAAGTGTTTTTTCGATTTGATTGAAATTTTTCTTCCTTCATAATTTTTTTCTTCTTTAGTTTGAATTGCTTTTATCATTTTCTTATAATGATATTTTTTTATACTAGTACACATTTGTGAATGTAGTTTAGTTGAACAGTTATCTATATAATGGAAGTCAAGTATGTGATCCAATTAAACTAAATTATATGGTCCTGTTAAATCCCATTGTTCCATCAACTAATTCGAGAAAAATAAGTAAAAATGATGGTATTTAGCCCCCGTTTGAACTCCATTTCCCGCAAAACTTATTTTTTACTCACACATTCTCCCATCAAATAATTTCATACATAAATTCAAAAAAAATTCCTATTTTTTAACCACACATTCTTCAAAAAAGCACTATACAAAATCACATTTTTCCCAAAAAAGATGAGACTCAAATGGGGGCTTATTGTGTAATGTGTTGTGCCAAACATCAACAAATATCCTGATTGTATGGAGCAAGCATGAATTAATGTATCTTGTAACATAATTTAGCAAGATTTATGCAATTTACCTTTTTATTTTTTTTAGACACCAAGGTGAGATTAATTGTGAAAAGGACTGAACAATTTGCACCACTGTCAAACTATACAATATTATAGAGTAATGATATTTATAGTCACTCACTGTGATAATCACCCTACGTGACATCATACATGACGATTTATGATTTAATATATTAATATGGTAGTTTTTTCTTGCCTCAAATATCAAATCACTAACCGTCACATGTATGTCACATACGGCGTGACTGTAAATAGCATTATTAAATATTATAACGCTAGCCAACTGAATTTATAATTTAATCATTATTTTCTATGTAGATAATTATTTAATATTTGCATTATTTGTTCTACATTTAACGCTTTACTCATTCTCAAGCTTAAATCATTTTCAGAAAATTTGAAAAAATTGAAGTAAATGTTAAACTTGGAAAATACTAATCAATTAAATTGTCCTTGTAATACATAATGATGTTGGTGATTACAGTCGTATGATGGGATAAGATCCGTGCATAGACCAGTTTATGGAGGCAAATTTTGACTTTGCTTACTTAAAAGTTAAAATTAACTTAACTTAATTACTTCCTAAAGTATGCTTCTTTTTGTGATAAAGAAACTGCTAGTGTGGTTGGCATATGCCTCTTTTATATTATGAATTATCGTCAAGAAAGATAGAAGTATTGGCATAAAACGCCTTTCTTTGCCCAATAAGACTTTCATCACAAAATATTTAAAGTCGCAATCATAATTCTTTTCTTGAGATTGAGAATAATAAATGCAGATGACTTCATTTAAAGGAAAAGTCACGATCAATATACAAACCACATGTACATATAAACATAACATTTGACAAATTCTGAACGTGCATGGAAGTATTGGTATATTTAAAGTAGTATAAAATGATTCATCTTAAAAATAATATTAATAAGGCATTTTATTGACGATATTAGTAGTTTTTAAGATGAATAGTTTTATTTTTACTATATATATATATATATCAAATGACCTAAAAGAAGTATGATCTTTTGATATAATAAAGTGATAGAATTTTTCTCTATACAAATTTTCTTGAATTTCTTATGCACATTATACAGTTGCAAATTATTATTTATGAACAGAATTACGAGTATTGCTTATTGAAAATAAGAGTGTCAATTACTTGATTTTATTCCCTTGTTAGCGAAAATTATTGAGGAGTCTATTAATATTTAACTCATTAATTATGTTAGCAATATATTCAGTTAGTGGAGGATGAACCTGTTTTCTTTAATGAACTAGAATTTAGACTATGATCTGGTTGATAACTTTTTAATTAAGGAATGATTAAGAAAACAGATCACATTGACACAAGGAATTATTACTGTATAAAAGTTCTTATATTCTTTTACCTACTTTTGGATAAGGTAAATTATACAATACTCATCACAATTCTCAAAAAAAGGTTGGGGGTGGGGGGGGGGGGGGTTTAAGGGTTTAAAAAGCTTATTACATTCTGATTTGTCTAGTTGTACTTTGTTGTAGATATTTTTTTTCCTCCCGAACATCTCTGGGTAATGAACAGAGTAGGAACCCACTCGTAGGCCTGGGCGTGATTTGGTTTAGGTCAATTTCGACTCTAACCCCAAATCAAAACCAAAAGAGTCGGTTTGGGCAAATTTCAAATCAAACCAACTTATTCTAACTCTTATACCGAATCGAACCAAACCAAATCGGTTTGGTTTGGTTTGGTTCGGTTCGGTTTGGTTAATCGGTTTGGACTTTTAGTCCAAATTAAATTTTTTTAAAAGAAATTGTTTGAATTTTAGTCACACTTAAATTACAAGAACTAAAATAACCAAATAATTTTATATTATAAGAACTATTGATTAACAAATAAAATTAAGTTAACAGAAATGGATCAGTAGAAAACTTAAAAATTTTATTGCTTTTTTATGTATTATGTAATCTAATCACCTAAATATGGAAAGAAAATATTAAGTATAAAATAATAAGCTCGTGAAAGAAAATTGTAAGTGCTATTACTTATCGGCAACATCATAAATTTGAGGGAATCAAGATATAGTTTTGATATTAGAATTTATCTTTTGATTTTTATTTTTCTTAAATTAAAAAAAATTAAATATATAAGTGGATTGAGTTGGTTCGATTAACCAATGGTTTGAGACTTCAAACCATGATGGAACCGACCCACCATAGTTTTGTTTAAAGAAAGTCAAATCAAACCAATTACCTACGTCGAACCAACCCAAACCGATCCGAGTCGGTTCGATTTTATTGATTTGGTCGATTTTTCGATTTTTTTGCCCAGATCTACCCACTCGAGTGAAATGTTGATGATTGTTTTTTACGATCAAATAAACATGTCCACATATAAGCTCTATTTTTCTTTTTCTAACACTCATGGGTCAACACAGATTCTATTACTGAAATTTAATAATACTTAAATTCCTAAAAGACCGTTTGGTTTGTGTTTCGATTTTTTTGTTTTGAATTTATTTTCAATTTTTGTTTTAATGTGCTTTAAAATTGTTAAAAATACGTTTGATTTGGCATTTTGAAAACTGTTTCTTATAACAAAAAAACTAGAAATTACGTTTTGTTTAAAATTCAAAAAATTGTTTTATCATATTTTATTCCAATAAAATAGAACAATTTTATGTTAATATATTATCAAGTAATATATACATTTTATAGTTGATAAATCTTACAATTTTTTAACGCTACAAAAGTAAAATAAAAATAAATAATAAATTGAGCTGACAAACATAGAAAATAAAAATTAACGTGGACCGAGAATATTTTTTTTTGTGTTAACTTAAATATACTTTTTTTAATTTTTATGTAAATAACCGTTAAAAGCTCCAACTATTTTTATTTTTTATTTTTTTTAGAATTTTTTATAAATTTTTTATTTTTAAACTTTTAATTTTTCAGAATTTAATTTAGATATTACTTTTTTAGTTTTTTTCATTTTTTTATTTTTAAAAATTATCACTTTTTTATTTTTTATTTTTAATTAAAAATTCTTACATTCTGACTTGAATAATTATGTGTTAAGCAAAGGGGTAGGCATTTTTTTTCTCGAAATCGGTTAAATTGGATGGAAACCAGATAGAATAGACTATTTCAGCTCCAGTTCGTTTACTAAATTGATTGATTTTGGAACCATAAATAGAGAATTGATCAACCCAATCCAATTCTCGATATTATCTTGAGAATCAACAGTAAACTCGATTATTCTGAATTTCACTTTTTGCTTGTGTATTGTACCAAAATGAATTGGATCTTTAAACACTAGATTCTAAAATTATCTCATATCAAAATTTCATTTTTCATACATTTCTTCTCCATTCCTTTGCAACAAAACCTAATGAGTGATCAAAATCCATATCTACATGATATATAAATATTTTACATACAATCGTGCTACGTATACATAATATATTTATATAATGATTTACAACCACGTGATATAGTGAAATATAGTTGGGTCAGAATTTTTTCAACCAAAAAATAAAAATAAAAAACTTTGCCACTCTCTTTTTGACACATCATCTGTATGTAAATCATTATATAATTGTTTATGTACAAGTAACATTATTCTTTTATAAATGGTGATGCTACATAATGATTTACATAATGATTTACACACACATGATGTGGTAAGGTATAATTGAGTAGGCATTTTTTCAACCAAAACAATAATAAAAAAAAAAAAAACTTTCTCACTCTTTTTGACACATCATCTGTATGTAAATCATTATATAATTATTTGTATACAAGTAGCATTATTCTTTACAAACGATCGTGCTACGTGTACATGATAGATTTACATAATAATTTACATAATTCATGATTTTAGTTCAATATTTTATAAGATTTCAAATTTCTAGTAGTTTTCAAAATAGTCGTCCGTCTAAATTTAAGAACCTCTAGGATTACTAAAAATAATCATGTTATAAATTCTACGTGAATTTTTAAATATGTATTGTTGTATGAATTTTTTAAGAATTAATTTTCGATCCAAATTTACCGTTCATTCTGTGTTAATAGTTTAACATTTTTTCGCCTTTATTAGTCGATCTTGAGCTTTTAAGTGATCTTTGTTTGTTCCTTGTTTAATTAATTTTTTATATTGTTAAATCATAAAAATTGATAAGTAATTTCATACTTCATTTTTCACATTGTTAAATTATAAAAATGATCAGTGATTTCAGGTAAATTCATACATTACTTCTATAGTTTTCAATATAATTAAAGAAACTGATCTCATCGAATCAAAATCAATTAATTTGATTCTGGTTCGGATCTATTGATGGATACGAAACCGATTGTTCCATTTCTAAAATTCCCACCAATGCTCAATTTTGTTCAGTTCCTTTTAGAATCGAACCGAATTATACCATACCACACCATACCACACACACTCCTAATTTAAGAGCTAAATTGGCTAAAAGGTATGGGTCATAAGACTCAATTTTCAATAGCCCCATGAAGACATTCATTGTGAAAGGTTCTCGAGATTTTCATTTGCTATGTTAGACTTATTTTGAGGAATACTATTTATTTGACTTTATCTTCTCTATTTTTGTTCATTTTTTTAGCCAAATTAAAGTGATGTGCTTATATTACTATTGCCAGATTTCAATGTCATAATACTTCTTAGGATTTTTAATTTTTAGAATTTTATTAAATAAAATTTTACGTAAATGCTCGTTTTTCATATATTTTGAGTGTTTTCAAAATTATCATTGAAAACACATAATACGTCAAAAATGTGTTCTGAGTTTTATGTTATGAGCTTAACTTTTTTTTTTTTTTTTGAAAATGTATTTTCAGAAATATCAGATCAAACAAGATGTGCAAAATTGAAAATTAAAATTAGTTTGAAAACAGTTAACTGAATGCAACCTAGATTTTGGATATTTAGGATAAGAACTGACCAAGAATAAAGGGAAACATGTAATATTAAAAGGCCATAAAATGGTGAAACAAGAATTGAAATATTCTTATTGAATTACCATTTTTTACGTTTACTTATTATATATATATATATATATATATATGGCGTGGAACCATGTTCTACGTGCCCACTTCCGATTCCTCGAAGGGGATGAGAAATACGTGTACAATTTCGGCAGAAGTGGATTATTTTATCTTCCATACTGCCCAAAGAAATAAAACACAAATTTGTTTTTCAATTTGATTTAAGATTTTCTTGCTTTTTGTCACGTCTTGTCTATAGAGTAGCAAATCTTGCCTTTAAATTTTTTTTTTCCTGCTCAATCCCTTGTGTCATTCTCTTGTAATAATATTTTCGAGACCAAACAACTGCACACGTACATGTATTTCTGTTGGCTAGTTAACTCTACGATTATTGGTTGTCAATTATATGATCCTGTTTTAATTTCGAATAATGCAATTTATAGTGAAAACTACCGATAGTCGTCCTACGTAGTATACACGTGGCAATTTGTTATTTGATACATGATTCAATAAAAAATTACCATATTAATGCATCGAAAGACGATTACAGATAGTTTTCACTATGAATAACATTATTCTTTAATTACAGTGTTTTCAATTATAAAGAGGAATGAGAAAATCAAATGTTCTGTTCTGGCATAATGTTTTCTTTAATACCATGAGCTTCAACGGAAGGATGACAATAGGGTGAAGCGAGAATTGAAATATTTTTATTTAATTACCATTTTTAATATTTACTTATTTTATTTTTAAGCGACGATGTGCATCGAAGCAGATCGTTGCTATGGATGAAGCAACGATGGGCCTGTGTCGTCAACCGTGGATGACGCAGATTAATGCTGGAACAAAGCAGAGGCACTACTGCACCTGTTGCCGACGGAGGTTGAAGGAGTGGATAAAGAGATTAACAATGATACAAAAGAATTACAATGACCATAATTACAAATAAATGTGTTTTACAAAGATGATTATAATTACAAGAAACGCGATATAATCCCTTGTAGCTTAGAAATTAGAGTGTGTTTGATTGGCATGGAAAATATTATCTAGAAAAGAAAATATTTTACATCTTTTATGGAAAATAAAAACCACATCTACCCAAGAAAAATATTTTCCTTAAAAACAAGGAAAATTAGGCATATTTTCAAAAGTTGGAAAATGTTTTCTATAGAAAAAATTAGCAATTAAACACTCCAAGTAAAAATTTGGGTGGAAAATTGATATTTTCCATGGAAAATAAATGTAATCAAATACACCCTTAATGTTATTTATGCAACGCTAGAGATTGACAATGACACATAAGAATTATACGTTATTGTTTCCTACTGAGTTACTATTGGTGTTACCGTTACATACTTCATTAAGGCAAGAAAATTTCTTGAATGATCATTTTAACTATAAAACTTTAGTAACAGTTGCTGAAATTAACTCAAATAATTTAGGCTGCAGTTGGTTTGACGTTTTCAGGCCATTTTCCGTTTTTTGTTTTCGAAAATGCGGAAAACGCATTTGGTCTGTCGTTTTCGAAAATCTGAAAATGTAAAACGACTTTTTATCGTTTTGAGCGTTTCAGTTATAAATTCCCAAAACGCGGAAAATGTCCGAAACATGCCGTTTTCAGGGAAAACTAAAAATCGTTTTGAAACCGAAAATGGAAAACGGAAAACTAAACCAACCGCACCCTTAGTTTTTGCATCACAAGAATCAAACCGTGAACTTTTAAAGTGTATAATGAAAACCTAGAAATGAGAACCAACTAAGCTTGAAATTCAAGAAGCAACAACAGGCTCATATTTTCATTATAATTCTATATTTACCTCTTAACATAGTATGAATTATGAAATGAATGAGAGTATTGCTTCTTACAAGTACATTTCAAAAATATATGAGTACATAATTCGAAATTATTAAAAGGGATCGACAAAGACAAAGTTCCTAATATATATAAGGGAGAATATTATGTCATGAAATTACTACTTCATATAATAGACAAAGTTGGTAAACAAACACTTAATTAATATACTTAGACATGAATATCTAGTATTTTTAAACATAAAATTAAGCCTTGTATATGATTTAGATAATTCAAGAAAACGATACAATAACAACATCATGATCTACCCAATCCTTGAAAAAACCAATATACGTGCACTAAGGATGAGTTCAATGTTCTCCCTTACATATGCCGTTTATTGATATTTAGATTGAATCATTTTATATAAAATTTTAAATTATAGAAGATGTGAAGAATTACTTATCTGAATTTACGAAAAAATTGAATCGACTAATTTATTTAATGTTTTTTTTTAATTATGTTCAATCTAGTATGTAAAATAAGAAAAATGCTTGTTTTACATCATCATTTACATAACATTTTACAAATTTATGAGGCACCAAAAAAAAAAAATGGCGAATTTTTCTTTTATTTGATTGATAAGATTTTGACTTGATCAAACAGATATGTAAACTGTCATCAACATATATCACGACTGTTAAAATAATCCTCGTTCCATAGTATGCTATAAATTATTGATTCTTCCATTACATATTAAGATGCAAAACAATAGTAGAACAGGATAAACGTGTACTCCACTTCTTTTTTTCTTGGGGATCGAGACTTCATTAAATTGAAAAGTCATTATCAATATTATTGTTATACCATATAAATATAACTTCTGCATATTCGTAACGATTTTAAGAATTTTGAAGGTTTAAAGTAGGCTGTTGCCCTTTTACAGAATGGAGGCTACACAAGTCCATCAGATTACTCACGTGGTCGCCCCGTTGCGGGGGGCGAGGACGAACCAACCTGAACCCGCCTCGTAAAAAAAAATATTAATAATTATTATTTCTAGACATTTCATCCGTTAAAAACTCATTTTAAATTTGTATTTTATTCTCTAATAATAACATAATTCGAAACTTTGAAAATGTAAAAAAAAAAAAAAAAAAAAAAAAAAAAAAAATTAAACGGAGCAAAAAGTTGCTCGTGCCCGGCCCTGCCCCGTCTAAGGTGGGTTGGGGCACGGGATGGGGGTGCCCCGGCCAGTTGCCATCACTACGTGGTAGGCTCCATGTGGGTTATAAAATAATGTCCATTCACCCGCTCCATATTGTATGTTGTTTGGCTAAACTCTGTGCAAAAGAACTTCTGCAAGAGTAGCATCTCTCTTTAAAGTATGTCAAGTCTTTCAAGTACCATGATCAATAGCCGCATAACATATGACGATTTTCTTTCGCTTTTGTGAAATTGAAGATTGTTCGAAAAATTATCATGTCAAATCTTTACTATCAATTTTTGAAAGGAAATAAAATAGGCATGGCAAAATGCCCCACACCAGATCATCCTGCCTTGATGGTGAATCCGAACAGTGCCCACATACATGGTCCTTGTCATACACCTTTCAGACTTTTATTTTTTATTTTTTTTATTATTGTCTTGTTATTTAAATTTAAATTGTATGTAAAAAGAATAAATAAATAAACAAGACGAAAAATAAAATATTAGAGTTAAGCTGCTTGTACAAATTTCATTTACAAAAACTTACCAAATGCTGAGTTGGCTAGCGCTTTCAAATTAAACTAGGAAGTTAAATTCTCGCCATGTATATCCGTAAAACTTTTTGTAAATGAAATCTATACAAGCAGCTATATCCAAAATACTGTATTATAATTCCTCGAAAAACCATTGTAGGATGGGGGACAGGAGGACCTCCTTACCCCGTTGCCGTGCCTAAAATGAAATATATGGCGAATCGAATTCCAATGCAAATATTTTCATTACTTGTAATTCGATGAAAAAGTTGCCATAAATTGGGAACAAATAAACCTAATAACTTCCATTCCAACTAGTTCCTAATTTATTGCTACTTTTCTTTGATAACAACGTTGAATTAAGTACGTCTACATGTTAATTAACAAAATGACAATTAAAAGAAAATAAAACGTACGAGGCAGAAGTAGAATACTACCTTAAATGATAAAATATGCAAGATAATATAATACAATTAAATACCATGTGACATGTTGTGTAAAGTCATCATCCACCTAAACAATTACGAATCAATTGTTAATAACATGTTCATGCAACAAACCTTTTTGAAAAAGATAAAAATAAAATAAAAATCGTTGTGAATGAATTGTCAAACTGAAATCATGATCGCAAAAACAAGGTTATTCCTATGATCTTCTCACCAAGAAAATCATAACATGCAGTAGTCGATGTATTTAAAAATAATAATAATGTTACTTGTACAGGCTGTTTTAACAAATAGGGTTATAGAATGCTGAGTTTGCAAGATTTCACATCATTTTGGAAAAATGATTTTGCTACTTATACATAAAAACGGTATATAAACGGTAACCGAAAATGACTTGGAAGGGGAAGATTGGATAAAAAATTTGACTATGTTTTAAACTATCAAATGGTAGAGTGTCGTGTGGACATTACGTAATCCTTTATGTAAACATTGATGTATATATAACAAGATCCTTCGAAAAAAAGTTAAACCAACCAATAAAAAGCCATCAACTCAACACCTATAAACCCATCAATTAAAAAAAATCTGTACAAGCATTTTTGTTTAAAAAATAAATTTCCCAACCATATAGTTTGTGGAGGATGAACCTGATTTTCATTAATCACCTCGCAGATGATAATTAGGAACCTTAATTTCGATTTTTAAACGTGGGGAAGCTTACTCTAAATTCCTCTATTTTATTACTAAGGCACGTAGTTTTGTTGGGAAGTTATCTATAAACTTATTGGCAGTCAAATATATGATCCAGTTAAAATGAAATTATATGGTCCTCTTAAGTCTCATTGTTCATATACATAGAGACAACTGTCCTCTATTAGAGTATGAAGAAGAAAATTGGTTTGGTACTTGGTAGGGGAATCTTCTGGTGTAGTCTCTGTGTTGTGAATGTAAAGACAGTCTGTTCCACTTTGCACTTTATATAGTTAGCCCTCCAGATCAACTGAGGAGAAGATTCAGATAGAGTTTTAGCGAGAGACAATGGAGAAGAATGAGAGAAAAACTAAGGAGATTGATGCAAAAACATCTGAGGATCAACCTGAACTCAACTACAGGGGTATCAAGGCCATGCCATTTATCATAGGTTAGTACAAAGACTCTTCTTTTCTTTCATTTCATCTTATTTCTTGGTAATTGGAGTCGAACACTCTTGAAAAAGTTCCTTGTATGAGATCCTTTTGCAAGTTAAGAAATCATGAATAGATCATAGAACCCTGAATTCTTTTTCTGTTATTTCCTCTTATTTATTCGAAGTTGGAGTCGCTCACCTTTGGGGCACTCAGAGTCACAAACCGATCATATAATCCTATTTTTCTTTTCTTTTCTTTTTGTTTCAGAATTTTTTTAACATTTTTGTACTGTTTGAATGAAGGGAATGAAACATTCGAGAAGCTCGGGGCCATTGGCACGCTAACCAATCTTCAGGTGTACTTAACTGCGATTTTCAACATGTCACGCATCAATGCCACAACTCTCCTTAATATCTTCAATGGCACCACCAACTTTGCTACCTTGTTGGGGGCTTTTCTCTCCGACACTTATCTTGGCCGATACAATACATTGGGATACGCTTCAATCTCTTCATTTCTGGTACAACCCTCAAGGAAATTCAATCATAACGGTCGATAAAAAGATGAAATTTTAAATATGAATTAAGAGTTATCTTTTATTGTGAAGGGATTGCTGGTTATAACTCTAACAGCAGCATTTAAGAAGCTACATCCACCACATTGCGGAGCAGACGACAGTAAATGCATTGGTCCAGATGCGGGACAAATGGCATTTCTATGGCTCGGTTTTGGCCTAATGATAGTCGGAGCCGGTGGGATCAGGCCATGTAACTTTGCATTCGGAGCCGATCAATTCAATCCCAACACGGATTCCGGGAAGAAGGGAGTCAATAGTTTCTTCAACTGGTATTTTTTCACAATAACATTTGCGCAAATGGTATCAGTAACACTGGTGGTCTACGTGCAAACTGATGTGAGCTGGTCTATAGGACTAGCAATTCCTAGTATTTTTATGTTTTTATCATGTCTTCTGTTCTTCATGGGGACTAAAATTTACGTGAAAGTGAAGCCAGAGGGCAGTCCTTTTACTAGTATACTTCAAGTTCTGGTGGTTGCTTTCAAGAAAAGGAGGCTGAAATTACCACAACAGCCTCGGCTCAGCCTATTCAATTATACACCTGTGAATTCCATCAATTCCAAGCTTCCTCACACTGATCAATTAAGGTAAATTTTCAGTTTTTCATTATAATTTGATTCAAAACTCTAGTTAAAGCATGTTTAGTTGAATCTTGATTGATAATAATGAGCAAAACGTCACGTTTGGTACAAATATCTAAGCTCAACAGGTATAATGGACAAATCTATAACTTCTTTTTATTCTATAACTTCTTTTTATTCTTTAGTACTATCCCGCTCTGAATTGTCTGGCTTACCCTACAAGTCTGGAGCGTCCTTAGGTTATTTAGGACAAATTGCCGTAATTAGGGAGATTTTTCCCAAAAAATGAATTTTTTTTAATGTCCATTATGATGAAGGGAATCTTGAACCAACTTCAACTCAAGTTCAACCACTGGTCCACTAGAGAAAAAAACAGAAGGGAAAAGAGACAAAAATGTCGGTATCAGTTAGTTTTCTGTGTAAGGCTAGTTTAAAATTTTCAATATCAATAACAATGACACACCCAAAAAAAAAAAAAAACACTGTGTAATTATGTACCTATCAACTTATGAAATACTTGGAGATAGAATTTATTAGGAATAATGAGTTATTGAATAGTATTTTTTTAAAAATGTGTATTTAAAAAGTAAGAAAATTTTACTGATTTGTACATAGAATATTTTATTGTATAAATGTGTGATGGAAAATGATTCCGTAGCAAACAACTTAAAGTTCTAAAGGATGACAAACATGGGCTTATTTTCATAAAGTAATTTCAATAATCGTGTCATGGTTTCAGTTTCCTCGACAAAGCAGCAGTTTTAACTGAAGTTGACGAAATCAATCCAGATGGATCGGCAGCCAATCCGTGGAGGCTATGCAGCATGCAGCAAGTCGAAGAAACAAAATGTGTGCTTCGTGTTATTCCGGTATCACTAACAGCTATTTTGTACCATATTGGAGCCCAACAACAATACATAGTTTTCCAAGCACTTCAATCCAACAGGCATCTAGGCAAAACCAGCTTCCAAATACCAGCAGCAACCTATATAATTTTCGCCATGTTAAGCCTATCTATCTTTATACCTATATACGACAGGATTCTAGTCCCGTTAATGCAGAGAATAACAGGGAAAGAAGGGGGCATAACGGTCCTTCAAAGAATGGGAATCGGTATATTCATCACTATAATCGAGTCATTTCTGGGAGCCTTTGTGGAAGTACGAAGAAGAGATTTGGCACTTAAGAATCCAATCCCGGGAGTAAGAGGCGCGATTTCACCTATGTCTGCTTTATGGTTGGTTCCTCAGCTAGCATTAGGTGGACTTGCTGAGGCATTTAACTCCATTGGCCAAGTAGAATTTTACTATAAACAGTTCCCGGAAAATATGAGAAGCGTTGCAGGGGCATTCTTCTTTGTTGGAAGTGCTGTATCGAATTATTTGTATGGATTCATTATTTCAGTAGTTCATCATTCTACTGAGGGCACATCGAGTGGAAATTGGCTGCCAGAAGATCTCAACAAGGGTAGGTTGGACTATTTCTATTATCTGACTGGAGCATTGTGTTTCTTCAACTTTTGCTACTTTTTGGCTTGTGCTACGTGGTACAGGTACAAGGGAAGTGAAGATAGCAACATTGCGCTTGAAATGCAGGAGAAAAAACTCGCCCAACATTCTGCCTAATTGTTAGATTTTAAGCCCTATTTGTAGTGAGAAAAACCAGCAGATCTCGATCTCGAGAATTGAACTTGTTGCATCCTTGTATCATGACATGTATAACTTGCTATTCAATTATCNTGACCCAACCTGAACCCGCCCCGTAAAAAAAAAAAAAAAAATTATTTCTTGACATTTCATCCGTTAAAAACTCATTTTAAATTTGTATTTTATTCTCTAATAATAACATAATTCGAAACTTTGAAAATATAAAAAAAAAAATTGGGGCAAAAAATTGCCGGTCCCCGCCCCGGCCCCATCTAAGGTGGGTTGGGGCACGGGATGGGAGTGCCCCACCGCGTTGCCATCACTACGTGGTAGGCTCCATGTGGGTTATAAAATAATGTCAAAAAATCATCCACCCACCCCATGTTGTAAGTTGTCTGGCTAAATTCTATGAAAAGAGGCTTCTACAAGTGTAGCATCTCTCTTTAAAGTATGTCAAGTCTTTCAAGTATCATGATCAATAGCCGCATAACATATGACGATTTTCTTTCGCTTTTGTGAAATTGAAGATTGTTCGAAAAATTATCATGTCAAATCTTTACTATCAATTTTTGAAAGGAAATAAAATAGGCATGGCAAAATGCCCCACACCAGATCATCCTGCCTTGATGGTGAATCCGAACAGTGCCCACATACATGGTCCTTGTCATACACCTTTCAGACTTTTATTTTTTATTTTTTTTATTATTGTCTTGTTATTTAAATTTAAATTGTATGTAAAAAGAATAAATAAATAAACAAGGCGAAAAATAAAATATTAGAGTTAAGCTGCTTGTACAAATTTTATTTACAAAAACTTACCAAATGCTGAGTCGGCTAGCTCTTTCACATTAAACTAGGAAGTTAAATTCTCGCCATGCATATCCGTAAAACTTTTTGTAAATGAAATCTATATAAGCATCTATATCCAAAATACTGTATTATAATTCCTCGAAAAACCATTGTAGGATGGGGGACAGGAGGACCTCCTTACCCCGTTACCGTGCTTAAAATGAAATATATGGCGAATCGAATTTCAATCCAAATATTTTCATTACTTGTAATTCGATGGAAAAGTTTCCATAAATTGGGAACAAATAAACCTAATAACTTCCATTCCAACTAGTTCCTAATTTATTGCTACTTTTCTTTGATAACAACGTTGAATTAAGTACTTCTACATGTTAATTAACAAAATGACAATTAAAAGAAAATAAAACGAACGAGGCAGAAGTAGAATACTACCTTAAATGATAAAATATGCAAGATAATATAATACAATTAAATACCATGTGACATGTTGTGTAAAGTCATCATCCACCTAAACAATTACGAATCAATTGTTAATAACATGTTCATGCAACAAACCTTTTTGAAAAAGATAAAAATAAAATAAAAATCGTTGTGAATGAATTGTCAAACTGAAATCATGATCGCAAAAACAAGGTTATTCCTATGATCTTCTCACCAAGAAAATCATAACATGCAGTAGTCGATGTATTTAAAAATAATAATAATGTTACTTGTACAGGCTGTTTTAACAAATAGGGTTATAGAATGCTGAGTTTGCAAGATTTCACATCATTTTGGAAAAATGATTTTGCTACTTATACATAAAAACGGTATATAAACGGTAACCGAAAATGACTTGGAAGGGGAAGATTGGATAAAAAATTTGACTATGTTTTAAACTATCAAATGGTAGAGTGTCGTGTGGACATTACGTAATCCTTTATGTAAACATTAATGTATATATAACAAGGTCCTTCGAAAAAAAAGTTAAACCGACCAATAAAAAGCCGTCAACTCAACACCTATAAACCCATCAATTAAAAAAAAAATTGTACAAGCATTTTGTTTCAAAAATAAATTTCCCAACCATATAGTTTGTGGAGGATGAACCTGATTTTCATTAATCACCTCGCAGATGATAATTCGGAACCTTACTTTCGATTTTTAAACGTGGGGAAGCTAACCCTATGTGGCAAAATTATTTCTTACCTATAAATAGACTTATCCTCACTCTTGCATTATGATATCGATACAACATAAAAGGGGGAAAAAAAACCTTTGTTAGGAATCTCAGAAAAGAGAGAGAGAGAAGAAAAAAAAAACCAGTGTTCTTTAGGTATAATCATGGAGAAAAATGAGGTTGCAGTTACCAAAAAAGAGCCCAATTATAGAGGAGTCAAAGCCATGCCTTTTGTTATTGGTAAATTTCAACAAAAAAGTGATGAAATCTTAGCTTCATGTTTTGTAGTTGCATACTAAATCTTAATCATAAAATCTTTTCTTGGAGTTGCGTTTTGTGAGAGCTCCCTTCCCGGTTTATAGAAATTTTTCTCGTGATCTCTCGACAAAGATTGCATCTAGTTATTTTTGTAAAATTTGTGAAAATATTTACTGGTTTTGACAATTCTTGGAAAACTTGCAGGTAATGAGACATTTGAGAAGCTGGGAACAATTGGAACTTCATCTAACATGTTGGTGTACCTCAGTACAGTGTTCAACATGAGCTCCATTTCTGCCACTAATTTCATCAATATCTTGAATGGAACTTGCAATTTTGGAACAATGTTTGGAGCCTTTCTCTCTGATACTTATCTAGGCCGATATAAGACCCTCGGAATTGCATCAATTTCCTCTAACCTTGTATGATTTCTGCTCATAACCTTTCATTCCTTCAAGTAGATTTAGAATCAATGTAAAATTGTTTGAACTGAAGTAATTTTCGAGTCAAATTTGGCAGGGGATGCTTGTGCTAACACTAACAGCAGCATTTCCGTCCCTACATCCTCCTAAATGTGGAGCAGAAGAGAGTAACAGATGTGTCAGTGCAACACCATGGCAACTCGCATTCTTGTTTAGTGCATTCGGGCTGCTGGTAGTCGGAGCTAGTGGCATAAGACCGTGTAACTTGGCATTCGGAGCCGATCAATTCAATCCCAACACGGATTCCGGGAAGAAGGGAGTCAATAGTTTCTTCAACTGGTATTTTTTCACAATAACATTTGCGCAAATGGTATCAGTAACACTGGTGGTCTACGTGCAAACTGATGTGAGCTGGTCTATAGGACTAGCAATTCCTAGTATTTTTATGTTTTTATCATGTCTTCTGTTCTTCATGGGTACTAAAATTTACGTGAAAGTGAAGCCAGAGGGCAGTCCTTTTACTAGTATACTTCAAGTTCTGGTGGTTGCTTTCAAGAAAAGGAGGCTGAAATTACCACAACAGCCTCGGCTCAGCCTATTCAATTATACACCTATGAATTCCATCAATTCCAAGCTTCCTCACACTGATCAATTAAGGTAAATTTTCAGTTTTTCATTATAATTTGATTCAAAACTCCAGTCAAAGCATGTTTAGTTGAATCTTGATTGATAATAATGAGCAAAACGTCACGTTTGGTACAAATATCTAAACTCAACAGGTAAGCTCTGAACTGTCTGGGTTACCCTACAAGTCTGGAGCGTCCTTAGGTTATTTAGGACAAATTGCCGTAATTAGGGAGATTTTTCCCTAAAAATAGCATTTTTTTTTTTTTTTAATTCCAATTATGATGAAGGGAATCTTGAACCAACTGCAACTCAAGTTCAACCACTAGAGAAAAAAAAAAAAAAAAAAAGAAGGGAAAAGAGACAAAAATGTCAGTATCAGTTAGTTTTCTGTGCAAGGCTAGTTTGAAATTTTCAAAATCAATAACAGTAACAAAAAAAAAAAAAGGTACAAGATAACTGTGTAATTATGTACCTATCAACTTATGAAATACTTGGAGATAGAATTTATTAGGAATAATGAATTATTGAATAGCGTTTTTTGGAAAATGTGTGTTTAAAAAGTAAGAAAAATTTATTGGTTTGTATGTAAAATATTTTATTGTGTAAATTTGTGATGAAGAATTATTCTGTAGCAAACAACTTAAATTTTTAAAGGATGACAAACATGAGCATGGGCGGACCCATGGGGGGTCACTTGACCCCCCAACTTTTGAGATTTTCCCTTTTCTTTTTCTTTTGTGATAAAGTCATGTTTGTTGTCAAAATTGAAATTTTGATCTAAATCTAAGTTAATAATTAATTTTAATAACATATTTTTTGGATTCCTTAACTTCTAAAATTTTATCAAAATTTACTAAAAATCGGACTTTAATCCCCACCAATAATTTTGAATTTTCTCTCTTTTTTATTGCTCTATCGTATTCTCTTCCTCAAACCTTTTACCAAAATCTTAACTCTTCTAATTTTTTAAAATTTATTTATGATTTCTCTACAATTATCACATTTACAAATTTTCAACTAATGAGAACCTAAATTTGCATTTTCTCCTATCCTATTTGTGCATATATTATATAGCACGTGTCTAAACTGATTATATAAAATTTAATTTATATCTAACGAATTGTGTTTATTTGACTAATTATTAGTATTTAATATTGGTTATTTTTTTTTCTTTCGATTACTTGAATTGATTGTTTGTATCAAATACACAATTTTTTAAAATATAAATATGCAATTATTGTTCAAAATCAAATAGATTAAAATGATTAGCAAAGTATTAATGAAGAAATATTTTTGAAACGTAAATCTACATTTTTTTGGCTCAAATATGAATCATTCAAAAATAAAAAACAAAGTATTCGATCTGTACAAAATTTTATTGTGCCCCCCTAACTGAATTTCTCTGCGTCCACCCCCGAACATGGGCTTATTTTCATGAAGTAATTTCAATAATCGTGTCATGTTTTCAGTTTCCTCGACAAAGCAGCAGTTTTAACGGAAGTCGACGAAATCAATCCAGATGGATCGGCAGCCAATCCGTGGAGGCTATGCAGCATGCAGCAAGTCGAAGAAACAAAATGTGTGCTTCGTGTTATTCCGGTATCACTAACAGCTATTTTGTACCATATTGGAGCCCAACAACAATACATAGTTTTCCAAGCACTTCAATCCAACAGGCATCTAGGCAAAACCAGCTTCCAAATACCAGCAGCAACCTACATAATTTTCGCCATGTTAAGCCTATCTATCTTTATACCGATATACGACAGGATTCTAGTCCCGTTAATGCAGAGAATAACAGGGAAAGAAGGGGGCATAACGGTCCTTCAAAGAATGGGAATCGGTATATTCATCACTATAATCGAGTCATTTCTGGGAGCCTTTGTGGAAGTACGAAGAAGAGATTTGGCACTTAAGAATCCAATCCCGGGAGTAAGAGGCGCGATTTCACCTATGTCTGCTTTATGGTTGGTTCCTCAGCTAGCATTAGGTGGACTTGCTGAGGCATTTAACTCCATTGGCCAAGTAGAATTTTACTATAAACAGTTCCCGGAAAATATGAGAAGCGTTGCAGGGGCATTCTTCTTTGTTGGAAGTGCTGTATCGAATTATTTGTATGGATTCATTATTTCAGTAGTTCATCATTCTACTGAGGGTACATCGGGTGGAAATTGGCTGCCAGAAGATCTCAACAAGGGTAGGTTAGACTATTTCTATTATCTGACTGGAGCATTGTGTTTCTTCAACTTTTGCTACTTTTTGGCTTGTGCTACGTGGTACAGGTACAAGGGAAGTGAAGATAGCAACATTGCACTTGAAATGCAGGAGAAAAAACTCGCCCAACATTCTGCCTAATTGTTAGATTTTAAGCCCTATTTGTAGTGTGAAAAACCAGCAGATCTCGATCTCGAGAATTGAACTTGTTGCATCCTTGTATCATGACATGTATAACTTGCTATTCAATTATCTTATCACGCTTTTAGACAAGCAACAATCATGGTAGACAACACTAAGGGACTTTTGGCAGAACTTTAAAAAGGCAAAAATTGCTTCTAAAACTTAAAAGCAGCTTTTGAACTGTCTTGTGATGAGATTTTAGCGAAAGCCGACTTTCTTGATAAACTCTTCTACAATAAGCAAAAGCAAAACTGTGTCAAGTGACCCTAAATATTAAGTTCTATTTCTAATCGATTATCCCCTCGAATTGACAGACCATTCAAAGACTAACTTGAGCGACGAAGTGTAGTCCCAACATTTTACGACGTAAACAAAGCTCATTCACATTGCATTGCATAAAGGCCAAAAGAAAATTAAATCAACAAATGAACAACCAAGAGACCATAAGCTTTATGATTATAGACATTAAATTCTAACATAACAATTGTTTGTGTTTTCCCAACAAGGGACTTAAGAGTCTCAAAGTCAAGGATTGAAGTCGAAATGGCACAAATGGATAAATCTAAAAATATACTTACAGTAGACCGATAGGAACAGCCCGACAGTGTATACTCATAGCTAATCAATACATTGACAATAGCTTCAGTCTAAGCACAAGTTAAACCGCCAACCATCCAATTTAGGTCGTCTCCTCATACTGTGTATGATTGCTGAATTGTGTCTATATCGAGACCCTTAAGTCGCACCACTGATTCAACATGACCTTTAAGTGTGCGCAACTCTCGTAACCTGTGACAATGAAAACCAAAAAACCAAAATCCATCAGGGAGATAAAATTTCAAACACTAATGTTGCTTTTATTTTATTTTTACTTGGTAAATTAGGTACATTTAAAACTATTTCCTTGTGTTGAGTATAAAGCAACCAGTAAAAATGGAAGACAAATGTATAAGATTGCAATATCATATGCAGAGTTATTGCCTATCATCTGCCATTATTTAAAAATAGTGTTACTATTGAGCGTGTTTGGGAAGTATTTATAAACAGCTTATAAATAGATAGAAATGAGTGGTTGATAAATATGTAGTATTTGTGGGTCTCTCGAAATGTATGGATAAAAAGTTGATTCAGTGTTTATAAATAGTTTATAAACATGAGCCAAACATACCGGAATTTCAAATCAACTTAAGAAGCTAATAACTAATTATAATTATGCTAAACATCTATACCTTGCAATCTCAGCTCTCCTTTTGGCTTCTTCAGCCAATTGATTGAGCTCGGAGAAATTGTTGGTTTCGTTGAACAATTTGGTATCAGGTACTTGCAGCCCGTGAAGGGTTCTTTGCGCGTGTGCCCACATAAGTTCACGCTGTTCTTTTCCAAAATCTTTCTTCCTGGTGAAAGCTATCTGCAACGGGAAAAAAACCATGAAAGAGGATAAGGGCACGTGGCATTGACAAGCAAAGATTTCATATCTCAAATTAGTCGAGTATGATATGTACCCTTTGCTCCAGAACAAGATCCCAGGCCCTTCCACTAAGAGCATAACGGGTGAAAAACTTTATAAAGTCAAGCGGAATATAGAAAATAATATTATAAAGCCAGATCACTCCAGCCCATCCCCAACCAATTCCTTCAATTGCCGCAAAGCTCCAATTCGCATAAACCGCAATCAAAGTTGCAACCTGTTTGCAATTAAGTACCAAATATTAAATTCAAATAACTCGAGTCCAAAAGATGGTGTGAAAATAACGGGATAAGATTCTGTACCAGTTGAGCAATCACAAATGCCGCTACAAGCAACAAACCAGGTCGCTCGACAAATGACCAACTTCTACATCTAGTAACAAATATCAGTGCCTGACTGATGGTGCTCACTTGAAGATATATTGCTGAAGCAAGCTTTCGGAAGTCGTCATGAGCAGTTTTCTCAAGAGTGGACACTCCAAATACTCGCTGGAAATTCATCAGAGAAGTCATGAAAAAATAAGATACATCTTCCATCAAAACATCAATATACAGTTTAATAGACAAAATTGGCTTACTGGAAAGAAATTTGTTTTATACGCTGCCCAAAAAAATATGACAGTCATCATTGCCAAGTATCCACCAAGAATAATTCCTGTTGCGAAAATCTCAGCAAGCTTCCAGCTGTCTGGCAGAGGAGATGGTTTCACTCTATCCTTTGATATGGTCATAATGGTACCTAAAAGCACGGGAGTTGATAGTTAAATGCAAAGGAAAGCAACAAGTTCAACCACGTGCAAGATTTCTTGCATGGTTAGTTTAATCCCAAAAGATAATCCATGGAAATGCAAGATATAGGCTCCTGGACATGCAAACAAGAAGGAAAAAATGAATTGTCCCATAGGCATACTGATGTTACGGTGTACAATCCATATTGGCATTTTGAACTTTTCCAGGTAAAATCAATGCTGTTTGGCCTTGCTTTCTCTCAATACATAATCAACTATCTTAGCAATTAAAGATCTCGGGAAGATACCATCGTTGAGGATTGCAATGATAAGCACCATAAAAGGTGGAAAGTCAAATTGCCATATCAATGCCAACAGCATGAAACCGAGCTGATACATCAGAAATAAAAGGAAATACATAAAAAACTCTGTATGAAATTCATACTATCTGAAAGAGAACATAAACCCAATCAAAGAAAATAACATACCACAATACGAATTGTGATAGAAACGGCATAAATCTGCAAAAATCAATGGAAAGTGAATGGAAGGGAAGATACCATCGTTGAGGATTGCAATGATAAGCACCATAAAAGGTGGAAAGTCAAATTGCCATATCAATGCCAACAGCATGAAACCGAGCTGATACATCAGAAATAAAAGGAAATACATAAAAAACTCTGTATGAAATTCATACTATCTGAAAGAGAACATAAACCCAATCAAAGAAAATAACATACCACAATACGAATTGTGATAGAAACGGCATAAATCTGCAAAAATCAATGGAAAGTGAATGGAACATTATTGTTGAATGCAGGCCAGCTGGACACTAAATATGAACATGAATAATGAAAGACAGGTTGTACCGTATAATTTTTCATCCTCTGGAAGATTGCCCGACTGGTTAAAACAGCACTAATTATAACACTGAGACCAGGTTCCGTAAGGACTATGTCAGAAGCACTACGAGCTGCATCAGTTGCATCAGCAACAGCAATCCCAATATCAGCCTTCTTCAGAGCAGGAGCATCATTTACTCCATCGCCAGTCATTCCACAGATATGTTTCCTGGCTTGCAAACGCTTTACTATTTCATACTTGTGCTCTGAAGCATATAGAAAACAAGCCAATAAACAAGACATGAACATGGAGCAGGAATAATTAAGCAAGCAAGGACGAACCATGAATTATGCATAAATCTGTATTACCAGAATCAGCAATCAGACACTGGAACAGGAAAGAACAGAAAAATTACCAGGGAAAACACCGGCAAAACCATCAGCTTTCTCTATTAGCTCATCAACTGGTAAAGCAGCAATTGATTCATCTTTGTTCTGTCCCAGCAAAGCAGATGAAGGGTACATGTTTATTCCCATCCCTAATCTTCGTCCAGTTTCTTTTCCTATTGCAAGTTGATCTCCTGTTGAAAATCACCTAATTCAGTATTTAATATTGGAGTTCACTAAGCTCATTAAAACTTTTGAATGACATGGAAAGCTAAACAAATAAATAAGCATAATTTAATGAACACGGATATCATAAATGGCCCGATGAGTGATTTACTAATTGTGGTGGTTCTCTATAGCAGAATACTAACTGTTGTGGCCAAAATTCTGTTTCTACCCATTGTCAAAAGTCATGAAAACATGTTAATAAAAACCATCATTGTTTTTATTCTCTCTTCCAACAAAATGGTGAAACTCTCCAGGAAAAGGAAGTGCTGGGGCTGATTAGATACATAAACAATCCCACCAAAAAACTAAACATGCTTCTTTATGCTTAATGAATGCATAAACAGACCAAAACAAAATTTTGCCAAGGAATATGACAAATTAATAAAATCCGTAATTCAGAGACATAGCCACCAGCACAGAACCTTTAAGGAAAACATATTCAGCTGTGTGGTCGACATTTTAGAGAAATTGCAAATACGGAAATGTGTGTGTATAACTAGATACTGTTGGGTAGGTTAAGTATTTAAACCAAGAATTGTGAAAAAGTGACTTTCGTGTCAACTTCGGCCAAATATTCGGACTTGATCTGTTAGTCAAATTATGAATTTAAATAGACTAACTTATTCTACTCGTCGAGTAGATAATTAGGATATATTTGGAATCTCAAGACCAATTTCAAATGAATGAAAAATTACGGTCTAGAAATTGGAAGAAAAGAGGAAAAACTGGCCGAAAAACTGCCTAACTCCATCGCTTGCCTAGCACTCAAGCGATGGGACTATCGCTCGAGCAACAGGTAAGCGAGAAATATTCTATCAAAAAATTGACACTGGTGCTCGGGCAAGAGGCTAGCAACAGCAAGAGATGCTTCCCTTCACAAGGTTGCGGAGTTTGAGACATGTTACTTCACTCACAGCCTCTCATCCTTTATAAGTAGGACCCTTCAGACGTCCATCATGCATCTCATATCACTTTTGCATTAAGCATTACATCAAAACTCTAGCAAAACGTCTCTATAATCATTCAAAACCACATTTTCTTGTAGAAAGGAGATATTCTGTCGCTGTTACTTATGATTTGAAGTGCTTTTACCACAATTTGTATCCATTGTATCTTGAGAAACATGTGTCGTAAACCGTGAGCCCACAAGTTGTATACATTGTATCTTGGGAAACAAGTACCATAAACCGTGAGCACCGTTACTTGGCAATATTGTCTTAAGGAAAGAGTGATTATCACTTGCCTCGAAATTCTTTCTTCTTCACTTTTGTTTTCTTTTGTGGTTTGTATACCAAATCAATTTTTCTTTCCTCCAAATTTTGTTGTGTTCAATTACGCTCCTACGAATTAAACCTTGCTATTTCGTTTGTTCACTACAAAACAATCCTTTCACTACCAAATACTCAACAGATACACAGTCATTAAAACAGATTTCAATTGGCTAAAAATATTATTGCTTAAAGTTGCAACACAAAATGTACCAGTAATCATTTTGACATTCACTCCAAGATTTAAAGCTCTTCTTATAGTCTCTGCACTGTCATGTCTGGGTGGGTCAAAAAGAGGCATGAGACCAATAAATTGCCACGGCCCTCCAGGACTCTCTTTTCTTCCCTCTGGAACTTCCTACAAGAAAATGTAATGCATGCCCATGAAAAAATTCAATTTCTTTTTCCTGGGCAACAAACAATTCAATACATACACTTCATTATAAGAAGATCCCTATGGTAAAAAAACACTATTAGGTTTACCTGGTATGCCACGGCAAGTGACCTTAACCCTCTGTCTGCAAATTTATCAATCACAGCATGTACCCTTCGCTCTATTTCCGATTTATTATGCGCAAGATTTAAAATCTACAATATATGTGGGAGGCAGAAATTAGAATCACAAAATAATAGCAAAACCGTAACAAAAGGGCACTATTTACCTGCTCGGGTGCACCTTTACTGACCCTGTGCATTTTTCCATCTTTATCTAAATAGGTCAATGCTGTTCGCTTGTCAGTAGGATTAAAAGGAAGGAAGTGGAGTTCTTGAATGCCAGCACGTGCCTGATTGTAGTGATTTTAGAAGTCAAAAGTCACAACAAAGTGGAAACATAAGTTATATAAAGACGTCTACAATATCTGGTACACATCACTACATAGTACAATAATAAAAATTTAAACTTCATTTCATTTTTTAGTACTTTCCAATAAAGTCAAATCCCGTATTTTCACTATGATAGAATGCTACCTCCTTCGGATCAGCCAGCATCCCAACTATAGCAGCGTCTATTGCATCCTGGTTTTCTGTTCGCGATGCTCGGGCTGCCATCAGAACAACAGTATCTGCATCAACACCTTTAGCAAAAACCTGTTGACAAGCACATAAAGCACAAAATAGATTTTACATTCAGTTTGTCATTGTAAACGCATAGAAAATCAGCGGAAAAGCACCCATTATTTAACCTCTATAAGATTCTTATCAACAGTGAGCTTATTCAGAGTCAAAGTTCCCGTCTTATCACTGCAAAGCACGTCCATGCCCGCCATCTCTTCTATAGCTGTCATTCTCTTTGTAATAGCTCCCTGTACATATATAAATATTCCATCACATACTAGAATCCCTGAGCAATTGTAGATCATCATAACCCAGGGAGCCAAACAAAAACCTGTTGGGCCAAACGATGAGCGCCAATGGCCATTGTAACAGAAAGAACAGTTGGCATGGCAATTGGTATTCCTCCAATAAGGAGCACAAGTAGATTGTCAATACCAGGGCGATACTTCCGATGTTGGATGGGGTACATCACAATAATCTCTATAATCATTCCCACCGCAATAGAGCAAATACAAAAGTTTCCAATCGCAGTCAAGACCTAACCAATACAACAACAAAATAATACTTAAAAGATTTCAAAGGGAAATTATAAGAATTCCAGAATAATATTGGCATATTTCTAGTTAGTTGCCTTTTGAAAGTGCCCGACTTGGTTAGTACTATCAACAAGATGAGCAGCCTTCCCAAAAAATGTGTGAACCCCGGTGGCAATGACAACAGCTTCAATCTCTCCCTGTTTGCAGGTAGAACCTGAGTAAACACCGTCCCCTGGTCCCTTTGTAACAGGTAGGGACTCCCCCGTCAAAGCAGACTGCAAATTCCATCATGTATAATTTCAACAAGTTCCAATAAGCTGAAACTGTATATAATATGCCAGAAAATCAAGAAAAGATACACACCTGATCAATTTTCAAAGGATCACCCTCAAGCAAGCGAGCATCAGCAGGAATTATATCTCCAAGTTTAATACTGATTACATCACCAGGGACTAAAATTGCAGCATCTTCCTCACTCCACCTTCCATCTCTAAGAACCTACATCATAATAGCTATCTATCAGATAAAAACAAACCGCGACAAACCATTGATCGGCAATTCCAACATAAGATAATTTCAAATTTAACCTTAGCTTTTGGAGCAAGACGAGCCATGAGAGCTGCTGCTGCGTTGCCTGCATTGTTCTCCTCAATAAAACTAATTGTTGAATTTATCACGAGCAAAGTAATAATACCCACAAAGTCTTGCCAGTCCGGAGGCTTTCCCTGTAGAGCTTGAAATTAAACCCCCGTAAACCCACCATAAAATGCATAAATTTAAGCAATACAAGTTTAAAAAGTATGTCCTTACTCCTCCATTTGCAAGGGCAATTGCCATGATAGCAGCAGCTTCCATGACCCATGAGAGAGGGTTCCACATAAACCCCAAAAACTTCAAGAATTTGCTCTCCTGTAAACACGCCCAAGGTACGTAAAGACACGAGCTTTTATCATTAAATCCAATTCCAAACCAGTAAATCACCAGATTCAATAGGACAGAATCACCAGCCATTACTATCCTAATAATCCTTCTGTTAAAATTATAACTCATTTATAGCTTGAACTTCAAATACCCAAGCACCCATAAAAACATGGAAAAGGAAGCAATGAAATAAAAGTATTGAGACACAAATGATCTCTATGTCAGCATCAGAAGTATTTAAGCATTAAATACACGAATACATAAAGAGCAAGGAAAAATGAAGACTATATAACATAAGAATCGAAGTTGAAAAGGGCCAGATAATGTAAAATAAACCTTCTTTTCCTCAAGTTTGTTGTGCCCAAAAATGGTTAATCTTTCTTGAGCAGCCTCAGTTGAAAGACCCTCTCTGGTACATCTCAGATTCTCACACACTTCCTCAATGGGAATGTTCTCCTGCACACAAACAAAGAAGAGAAACCCATACAAAACCCGTAAAAAAAGACCCATAAAGCACAAACAAGAAAAGCATTCAGATCCATTACCAAATCAACAGTTTCCTTCAGTACAGCCTCCAAAACTTCAGGTTTATCCCCCATCTTGAAACCCTTTAAACTCTTCTAAAAAACAAAGTTTTCAGATCAAAGTTCATTCAAGAACCACCATAAACGCAGGTTCTTAAAAGAGCCCGGTTAAAAGAACTGGATTTTTGAGTAAGAGAAACGGAGGCCTACCCACCTACACCAAATCTACAATAAGTGAAACCGCAGAATCAGAGATAAGAGTGGCAACTGTTGCAGTAGTTCATAGGCTTTTGCATTTCCCATTAATTAATGTATTTATATAAATAAAAATAATTATTAATATTAGTATTTTCAACTTTAAAGAATATTTTTTATAAAGCTGCAAGATCAAACTTTCACTATATTGCTCTTTTTTCTTTGCTTTTAGGTACTTGAACCATCACGCCTCAACAATTCTACCTTTTATAGTTCGTGCAGCATGTATTTGGCGTAATTTAGCAGCATTTTAGGTCATTTTCATGTTCTTTTTACCTTTTTAGTTTAAGGAAAAACCCAAATGTATGCAGGTTTGTAGATAGAGATCAGATCAAGATGAGAATAGCAGAAAAACCAAGAGCCATAAATTGCACATGGGCTCTCATGCCCTTTCTGCCCTACTCTTTAGTTTCCTGCCCACATATGGTTTTCTTTTTTGATATTTTAGCAGCATGAATGTTGCATTATAGACTGCGAAACGATACTAGTCAAAAGCATCAATGTTTTGCATGACAGACTGCGAAACGATACTAGTAACATAAGACACGAGAAATTTTGTATGAATTAACCACAGGTTAAATTTTTTTGTGATTCAATGATAGTGAAATAATATTGAGATTCTAACGAGAACCATATAGTCAAAACTATTTATTATTAATGTTGCTAATGTTAATTTAGACATTAATCGAAAGCATCGCTAACTTACTCGTCTACTTGAAAAATATGGAACATATGAAATTCCGTGTGAATTAACAAGAACCATTTTCAAGACTAAAAACTCATGAGTGATCAACAGAAAAATATTATTTTGATTTTCACCACACCCTTAAATCTGTTTTTTTTTTTTTTCTTTGGTTTATTGATAATGAAAAAGATTTTCATAATCAGTCAAGCTTATATGTATAAATAATAAGATTTGATTTTTATCACATTTACATAGTTGTAAATATCAATATTTTTTTATCTTTTCAATATGAGAATAAAATATTCTTTTTTGAACAAATTAGTCAACCTGGTGGTGTTATTTTCTTCACAGGCTCCGATAGGTTTGACTACAAGAGTATCAGACATTACCCAATTATTGGTTTGATCAAAGAATATAATATGATTAATTGAATGCATGAAGAAAGTATTTTACTTCATTTTTTAATAATCTATTAATAAATAAGGAAAAAAAAATTGCATGATTGTATTTGTAGGCCCATATTTGGGTTAAAGATAATCTCTCAAAACGTGCTCATTAATCAGTGTTGTGCAATAAATCACCAAACAATAACATGCTAAATTTTTAAGAGTATTCATAGTATATAATATTAGATAGTACTAGACAGGAGGTTTTAGTACGATTCCTTTTCTATATTTGAAAAATGATGTGGCGAGTCTAGGCTTATTTCCGAAATGAGCTTATATATATATCTGTCCGACAAAGATAGTTTTGCTTTTCTTTCTTCTTTGTCTCAAATTATAGGTCACTTGTTCTGTTAAGATTATAATTAATGTCATAATTTTCTATTATACCCTTATTCAATGTGTATTGTCCTCAACAAATATGAATTATTGTTATTCAATGTGGGGGTATATTAGAAAAATATATGTAAAATTTATAGTTTCAACATATCTTAATTAAGTTTTATTAATCTGTACAAAAATGAAAGCAAGATTATCTTTATGGAATGAAAGGAGTAAAATTTTCTCAAAACACAAAATAATGTAAAATTACATCCCAAAAATTCATTTTTTATGACAGCAAAGAGTCATACAAAACGTTTAGCCCCCTGTTTGAGCCCCTTTTTTCAAATATCATTTTTAACCACACATTTTTTCATAAAATAATTACATATTTCAAAAAAAAAATTATTACTTTTTAACCATACATTCTTCAAAAAATCCTTATTCCATAATACATTCTACCCAAAAACGGGGATCGAACAGGGGCTTACTCTAAAATCAAGAATATAACATGGAAATTAGCAAAAGCAACACACAAGTTAAATTTTATTATATATATAAGATAAGTCTTCGTTACTAACATGAACAAAAAACGTTACCATAATACTCAACATAAAGCGTGCATGATTTTAATTTGTTGTATAGTTTCTTCCCAAAAAAAAGTATCAATAGCAATTATAACGACAAAATTATCAGTTTATCCCTACTATATAAAAAGGAGAATGTGAAGTTATTGTAGAAATCAACAGTGGCTTATGTCACTTTGTCTCACTGTAGCAGTTTTTTCTTTTCTTTTCTTCTTTTAAGTGGGGAACAAAAACGACGTCGTTTGTCTTTACTTGATATATATATTTTATTATATTATACAGTAAAAGAGGCAATTTAAATTTACTCCAACACACAACTTTCCATAACTCCCATAAGTTGGAATTATTAAAAAAATAAAAATACCAATAATAAGATACAAAATTTTCTAAAAAGTAAAAAGTTACAAGTATAATTTTGAAGAGAGGAATTTTAAATTTAAAAAAAAAATTATTTGTACTTTAAAAAAAAAACACAAAAACCTCCGTACACAGAAACTTTTGCCTCCGTGCACGTAAGCTTTTCTCCATGTACAGAGACCTGTGCATGGAGGCCTCCATGCACAGAGGAAAAAAAAAATTTTTTATACAACATTATAGATAATTTTTTTTCAATTTAAAATTGCTTTTAATATAACCTTAAATCAAAAGGGCAATGAAGGGTTACTGTAGATGCAATAGTAACCAAATCACATTTTACTATAGATGCAATGTCTGAACAGAGCCGTGCTTTATTGCTACATCAATCTCACACGCAACTATCATTTCTTTCTTCTCTCTCCCGTTTCTTCTCACTCTTCCTCAATTGTCACACACAAACTACCGTTCTTCTTTGCACTTCTCCCACACAATTACTTGACTCTCTATTTTCTATTCTTCGTATATACTGCTTAATTTAGCTAAAGGTTTCATCCAAAAAATTTTAATCTTTTGTTTTTATTTTCTTTTGTAGAGGTTTGAAGTTTTCATCGTCGAGAAAGAGAACGACCGAGAGAATGATTAAAAAAAGAGTTTTTGGTAAGTAAATGATAATTTGCTACTATAAAAATATTTTATCCCCTCCTATTCGTTGCCGCACGTCGTGACCTCCTACAAAATTATTTTAAAACCCTTTGTGTAGTTGAGTCCATGTTCCCCATTTTGCCCGACAATAAATCTTTGTGATTAGTAGTTGATTTTGATTAACTTGAGTATTTTGTTAGGAATTTTATGTTTCCCCTTGTGAATTCTAGCAATTGGGTTTGTTGTGGATGTGGATGCTTTTTTCCATATTTGACTCCGATTAACTTGAGTATTTTGTCTGCAATTTTCTCTTTCCTTTTATGTACGGTAGCTATTGGGTTTTGCATGGATACATTTTTTCTATTCATATTTGATTCTGATTAATTATACAACAATTTCTATTTGCATCATGAATTCTTGCAATTGGATTTTGTGGTGACATTTTTGTGATTAGTATTTCGTTCTCATAATATGATTGATTAGAATATTTCATCTGCAATTATTTCTCCCCTTAAGGAATTCTAGCAATTGTTTTTGTATGGATACATCTCTGCTATTCGTAGTAGATTTTGACGAATTGGAATAATTTATTTGCAATTAAAATAAATGAATTGTGTTGTTAACTCCCTGAACTTCACAAAATTATTCAAATCCACAATGTAAAAAATAAAATTGAGCTGTTTGAGAAGTGTTTGTAAACCTTTTAATAAATTATAATAGATAGGAACCAACAATAGATAAGTGGGTAGTATTTGTGGTTCCGTAAAATGTGTGGATATAAATGGTTCAATCAATAATAAATGGTTTAATCAATAATAAATGGTTTGTTATAGTTACGTCAAAATATAAAAGTTTTCACAATAGCTAGCACTCAAAAGGACATTCTGAGCAAACGCTATAATTAAAATGGTTTTAAAGATGTCATTGATTCCTTTATAATGCGCATGGTAGAAATGTAAGCTTTACTTTGTATTTTTTTCTCTTGCTGCAATTTGTTAATTCTGTCCAATTGCCAACTTAAAGGACGTGTTTGGCATACACTTAAATTAGAGTTGTACACAAAAATCAATTCATAATTTAGCGGATCTTGTCACCATCCTCTTATTAGACCAATTACAATGCAGAAAAAGTGATTAAATTGTTTGTTTTCCTGTTAAACAAATGTATATTAAATGCCCTTGTTTCATCACTTAATTTTTTTCTTTGTGTGGATAATGATTTAGATAGTAAAATGTCATACGGTTCTTAAATTGATTGGTAGACATGGTTCTTCAATCTATATAAAGGTTCTTGCAAATCAAAGGTTCTTTATTTCTTTATATAGATATTGAAATGAGAATATCATGTTACGATTGTTTTTTTTTCAATGTTACTTTACATTACTAATAGGATTGACTGTATTCATAATGATAGTTGGAGACTCTTTTACTAGAAAGAACTACAATAAACATACTTCTGTGCAGTCATTTGTTTAAATAATATATCAAAATTAAGCTATGTTTTTTTTTATTTCCTCTTGTTTTCTTTAGTCACCATTTAAACACTAAATCTAAAAGCTTATATTGTTAGATAATACCACGTGTACATCATTTAAATAGTCTTCAACACACTCCATCATTTAAATAGGTTGAAGGGTTATTACTTGCACGTGAAAAGCATAAGATTAGATTCTATTATTCTTCAAAGGATAGTTGCACACTTTTCGTCATAAATAAAGCAAGAGATGTACTCGTCTACATAATTTAGTTAAATCTTTGATATTTTTACCTAATGTTAAGATATGGCCTATGTTCTAAAGTTCTGTTGCTGCACATGATCTTAAAGTGGCACGATCAGATCCAGTAGTTAAAAAGACACATGGACTGAAGAGGAATTATTAGTCCTAACTTCTTATCATCAATTATATGGGAATAAATGGGCAGAACCGCAAGTTTGCTGTGTATATTTTCTAATAACTCTGATCGTACGTGATTTTAACGTAACATTTTGAATTTTATCATCTTCTTCCAATATGCTCTTTGCTGGAAGTTCACCATCATGGTCAAGTTTTTTCTAGATTGTAATATATCCTCTTTTTTTGTTGCTCTGTTCTCTTTTGTAGCTTTGATAACCTTGTGCAAATATATGTATGAGAAAAAAGGTTTGCCTAGCTCTCTCTCATATTTATAATCTTACTTACAAGCCACCCCAAACATGCTCTAATTCGGTCTCTAAATCATGATAATCGAAAATCAACATCTATGTTAGTCATATTTTGTGTTTTTATCAAGCTTTAGGATCACTTTAATGTATAGAGTAAAGCTAATAATAGAAGGTTCCCTTTTTTAATCTTATCGAAGAGTCATTTGGGAGACTTTTGTACCCATGTGAAATTTTGTTATTGTTTTGGTGAACATGACTACTCCAATTGGAGAATTCGGAAAAGAAAAAATCTGGTATTTATCGTGTTAAAGAACTGAAATTACCGCATTAGCATACTACCATCAATTACATCAATGGCCCAATGGTAGTTCCATAATCATTTCATTTCATCTACTTCTTTGTCATATTTTCTTGCTCTGAGAAATCACTTTCACCAACTATTTTGCACCTAATTCATCTCACATGTTAGCAAAATTCAAAGCATATATTGTGAAGGATGGGAAAGGGCTTTGCCACAAGCGTTATTCCAGTTACTTTAGGTTTGACACGTTTTGTACTGAAAATGATCAATGAGAAGTTTGAGATATATATATATCTTTTTTGATATTTTGAACACAATATAGCAATGTGACGATATCTTGTTCACATGGTTTGAAGGGTCACAGTGAATTTCTTTTCTATCTAATAATTCTCTCGATAGACTTAGTGGTGGATTGAATGAACCAAATCCACATCTATTAAAATACAACTTAGTTGCATTCCATTTCATAGATGTTATGACATGTGTGAGCCGCTAAAGGAATATTTATTTTCTCAACATTTCAACAAAGCAGTTTAGTATTTGTTTCTAGTCACCTTCCCACTTTTCCATGATGTCAATCTTTCTACTTCAATATATTTAACCTAATAAAAAATTTTCTTTTAATTGTACAAGGAAGTTCATGGCAATGCTAATATTCCGGAATCAAATATAATTCAAACATGCAGAAGAGATGGTGCTTTAATGCCATCTTTCCATTCTTTAATTCTTTTTTGTGAAATTGTAATTCTCGAAGCTTAACTTGTGTCTAAATTACTTTCATTTGTTTATGCTTTCTTCATTTGCTAGATGAGAGGGAAAGCATAAATGCACTGCAGTTTCTCTAAATATTAGATAGGTAAAAGAAGAAATCTTACCTTTACTTAGAATTTCATTTGTTGTTAAAAATTCAATCTTGAATCTTCATATTGCCAAGGAGTGGGAGACCTGACATCGATGAAGAGTTTGTAGTGCAGCCATAATGGAAGAGTGATTCGAAATTCATTTGCAAAGTTTTGTTTTTTCAAAACAGATGTTTGTAAGTTCTCTCTATATATGGCTGGAACTTTTAGATGAACCACGCATACATTGTGCTGGAACCATTAAATGATTAAGCATTTAGTTGTTTGGTTCATTCACTTCTAGAGAATTGAATTTGTCCATTTGTTAACATTTAATTTGCTTCATTCTTCAGTGGCACTGTCCAGTACCTAAGAATTGGGAGTTGACAGTTTTTTTTGGATGATAGTACAAAATACATGAGAATACTTTATTTTTGGATGTGTTTTTTGCCAGCTAGAAAGAACTATCTGGATATGTTTTACATTTTTTGGTGGGTTAGGTAGGTTCTTTACTTATATTTCCTCTCTTAAATCTTTGTTCTAATAACTGATTTGATTTAATGCAATTGTTCCAATATTTATTGTATATTCAGATCTCGATGTATATAAACAACCAAGAGAAGAAGCAGAAATGACAGTGCAAGAATTATACATTCCATCTCAGCATACTTGCTCATTGGTGTGTGTGTGTGTGGTTTTTTTTCTGTAAATACTACATTATATCCTTTTACAACTTATTTGCAATCCATTTTCATTTTTCGATGCATGCTTTATTATTTAATAGATCAAATATTTTTTTACTCCTATAAACTTGCAATCTTTATGTATATCAAATGTTTCTATTATCATGTACTGTCATGTTCTACATACACACGATGTCTTTAATTTTTTTTTTTTTTTTGTGATTTTCTTTGTACAGTAATATCAGCTTTTGAAATGATCAACTTGTTGGATAGAGCATTAGTGAGGCAATAATATGCTCTTAAGACTTTTGAACAATGCAATAAATCTTCAACAACTGTTTTTTTTTTTTAACATCTACAATTTTTACACTAATAAAAACACAGTAAATACAAATTTCGTGCAGCGCACGTGTCAACGACTAGTAATAGTAAAAAGCTTAAAGAGAAAGAGAAAGCCAATCTAGAATCAAAAAATTATTATTTAAAGATGTTTTTAGCTCAAAAAAGAAGTGAGAAAATGTAAGGGCATCATTTCAAAAAGTGTTGTTTGAATTGATTCAACATTGGACGTGAAAAAGTTATGAAATTGAGTGATAAATTGGTCTTACTTAAGATTAATATCTACTAAGTTCTTTGCCTGAAAGTTTTTGTTAGTACGTTTCGTATATTTTCTGCCACACAAAAATATAATTTCCATCAAATCGTGCATCAACAAAATTTAAAAGTAACACGTCTATGACTTTTTTTCTTTATTTAATTTAAGTACATATTTAAAGAAAAGCCATTTTATATTCGTGAAATAGACATCTTTGTAAACATTTTTTTTTTATAGGGGAAAAAATTTTGAGACTATTATCGAATCAATTATGTCAAGACAAATAATATAATGAAACAATTGTATTGTATTTGTTATTCTTACAATATAGATTCACTTATGTAGGCATGTCATAATCAGTTGAATTATTCATTTGTTGAGTAAAACAAGATTTATTGATTTGTTTATAATAACTCACATATCATTATATATTTTGGCGAATAGTTTCACAAACTACGGAATCAAATTCATAATCTAGGAATACAAGCTACCCAATTTATTTATTTATTTTTTATTTAAAAAAAGGAAGAAGAAGAAGAAGAAATCTTATATTTTTTAAAGAGAAAATTGCACCCCATGTTACTTTTTGGCTTGACAATCACAAAAAGGGAAAATTGCATCCGAGGTACCAAACCTTTCGTTTATTAGCAGACTTTGCCCAAACATTTAGTTTGTGCCACCCACGATACCAAACCTTTCAAAAACTCGCAGTGGAAGTCCAAATGGATGAAAACTGTTAATTTGACCGTTAGTTGAACAAAGATTTAACATTGACCATTATTTTGACTAATTTAAAAGGATAAAATGGTAACTTTACATTTTTCAACAAAAAAAAATAATTACAATATATTAATAATTAAATCAAAACACAAAAATACTATTCATTATCGATTATGAAAATTGTAGACTGGTTCATGATTGAAGCACGCAACATCCACTTGCAACTATCATCTGCACATATGACGGTTAGCATTTTCATACTTGACCTGCTTACCTCGAAATTTGAAATTTTCTTGCAAAGTAAGTACGCGAATTTTTAAGTACAACTTTTTCTTGCTCAAGAATATTTGCCTTTCGACAAGATCGAATTATTCGCAATTGTAATCCAATCATATCTATTCGAGTCTTGGAATGTGCTGACATTTGCTAATCAACGTCAACAATATTAGCAGCCTCTGTACCATGTAGCGAGTTATTCAAGTTTTCATCTAATGGTGCAGCCTGAATATCAAAAATTAATATTTCGGGAGCATTATCGTTTGAGATACTATGCATTTAATTGAGCACATCATGTTGTACGTTTGGGTGAACATTTGCCATGCCAAACGAATGATTTTGAAAATTCATATCCCTCCCCATGTCACCAATTGGAAGCTCAGTTTCCAAAACAATAACGCGGATAACAATTTTTTTTATGAATTTATATATACCAATTTAAGTCTTCATTTTCGCGTATTTCGGTCAGAGGTATATTCATGTTCCAGATTTTGAACTTTAATTCAATTTGAATGTGTGAATCAAGAATATCAAGTTTGTCATTCAACCATAACACAAGTCCTGCTAGGGTAATACTTGTCGGAACTAAGTGGTTTTGTCCACTCTTCACTTCTATTCGTCATCCACTTGAATAAATTTTCTTTCATGCGACATGATAAATCTCAATTAATTACTGACACCTGAAAAGTTAGTATTGAAACAGTAAGAATTCTACAGAATGAATATGTAGGCATTTAATAGCATGAAAGTTGCACTTTTGAATATTTAAATCCACACAATAGCAAAAGGTAAAATCTTTGATTGAATTGTCTATTCCGATAGTTTTCGAGTGTCGAATTCGGCGGTTAAAATGCATATCCAAACAGTTTCTAAACGTCAAGTTTGACAGTTGAAATGTCTAACTTGACGGTTTCTAAATGTCAAATTCAACAATTGAGCTGTCAGGAAGCAAATATGTGGATGATCAAAACAAATTCTTCATCACATTAGTGTAGTTATTAATATTCTACTACCGAATGTCAAAATGTTTTTTCCAAATAATTTCCACGGTAAATCATTAAAGAGACAATCCTTAAAAACATGTATTTGGTTTGATTGGAAGAAATTATTCAAAACATTAATAGTGATAATCGATTCTCAACTATAATATGGCAACATCTTCCCAAATAAATAACTCGATGTTTCATTAAATATTGAATCATTTATATTTTGTAAAGTATATTGCTATCTTTATTTAAAAATATTTGAAAAACCAAACAAATCAATGAATAATAATTTTGAAAATTCGAATAAATATGACCATGTTGTATTTCAAAATTAGCAAATTATAAAATAAAACTATAAACAATTTGTAATATGTTAACCTCTCAAAATGGATGATAAATGCAATTGTAATGACTTCTTGGTGAAGGAATGAAGAAGATGGTTAAGAAGTTAGAGTTTGTTAATGGTAGAAGAAATTTGTTTATATGTTCACTTTTCAAAATCTTTTATCTTTTTTTATTAACAAAATTTATATTACCTAATATAATATACATATATCCAATATTTAAATCATCACCTCATTACATTAATGACATTCAAATCAAGCATTAATGAGTATTAAATTCTTCTAAAAAGATATCACTAAGGGTAGTTTTGGATCTTTCACTCTAAAAAAGTAACATTTTTTAGCATCATTAGTAGACGTGACAAATTTTGGTGGATTTTCAAATTTAATGACGTCTATGAAAAATCCACTTTTTTAAATTGTGATGCAAAAGTACATTGACAACTTTTCAATGCCAAGCAAACTTTCTAATTATCAAACATTGAGAGATTCTTTGAATAATGTAATGAGTAGGAGGTGGGGACAGAGTCAAACATTTTTATTTATAATTGTAGCAGAAGTCTCAATTTTTTCAAACATTTGAAGACTTTTTCCTAACCTTTTAATCATTGAAGTAGAAAACCCTAACTTTTCAAAGTGTAGCACCAAAGGCCCCAATGGATGTAAAACATCCAATTTACTGTTAGTTGACCAAATAATTTGAGTTTTACCACATTTTAAATATATTTATAGAGGGTAAAGCAGTAACTTTCTACTTACCAAAAATAAATAATTAAAATTAAAACCAATAATAATAATAATAAGAAATATGTATCCCACCATCCGCACCCCCACCCCAAAACCGAAAATCATAAAACTGGCACGCCTTCGACCAACGATCACTGTCGCACTACAATCTCCACCCAATTCTTCCACCACCCATCCTCAAAACCAGAGTCAAATAATCCACTTTTCCCTTAGTTTGTGTGCAGAGAGAAACATATATCAAAGAAAATCATGCAAATGTATAATCTGAATAAAAAAAAATTTGCCACTTCTAGTTCATCGAACTAGGGCGTGTGACGAACAAGATGCAAGTGGTGTTGATGAACTCTTACTGTTGACATGCTAAAAGTGCAGCCCAATTCAAATAGCCTAAAGAATAAAGTCCAACTGGGCAATTCAGGATAAAGGCCCAAATAGGGTTATTAATGAATGCAGTGGAAGCCCACGAACGCGGTAACACCATCGCCCAAACTTACAAGACGCACAGGATCTGAGCGAATGAAGTGCCTTGCAGTCGCCCAGAGTTATTACCCTGTTCTCACCCAAACTTTTGAATCGTTCAAGATTTTAGCAAACGTGAAATGTTATGGTTATCCAAAAGTGCAATTATCGAAACAGTTATCAGGTAATCTTATTACGTTCCACGATTAAAGGATGTTCAGTTGAGGACGATTGAATGACAAAGACTAATGACAGCAGTTAGAGACGGCAGTTCCACGATAAGTTAGCCACCATGAAGAAAGTGGACAGTTATAAAGCAATTAAGCGGTTTCTAAGCGGTTGATCACAAAGAGAGTATCAAAAGAATATAAAGGGAAGAAAAGACATAGAGCAAAAGACCCCGAATCAAACACTCTCAAACAGAGAATATGTAATTTCAATTTTTTAGTTTAGACTTAAAACATTTCTTTTCAGTACTCGTGTGTTTGTGCCCCTTTGAGACATTTCTGTTTAAATTCCAATTGTAAAATCATTGCCAATAAAACACCCATTTTTGAGACTTTGTCTCAAGAGGTTTGTCCCTTACACAATCGTCTGATCCCTTTTAGATTGTTAGCGACTATCCGCGCAAAACACTTACAATTTTAGGTTCCAAGGTAAAGTCATTTAATATGGCTGACTGAATCCAAATCGGATTCATTAAAGTGATCTCCCATGCCCCAAATGCTCTCTCAAGCAAAACAAAGTTGGATGGGGGTAAAAGGGTTACACATCAGTCCCAATTGTCAAAATCTCGGGCTTTGTCAAGACTTGGGACTGATTGAGGAGCTAAATCAGACATTTTCCAAGTAAGATATTATGCAAAAATTCGACTCAACCACGGCTATCATACATACAAACGACTAAATATGGCCACCGCACAGAATTTTCGACAAATAAGTAGCGGTTTGCTACTCTTGAACAAATTTTGTTGAATATAGCTATGATTTTTTATTTATTTTTTTGGTTCGGAATACTTGCAATATAGCTATTACAGGACGAGATCAACTATGAGAAGAAAGTAGGGTTTAATTTCTACAGTAATGATAGATGTGGAATCAATGTATGTATGCATTGACTAAAAGGGGGTTTATTTGTGCACTGGTTCAGGAGGCAAGGGTGGGTGCCAGTTGTCGATGGATTTTATGGACAAAAACATTGGATAATGTGATTAACACCTACAAATTTGATTTTGTGGGATGGGTGTCAGTTAGTGGCCGATGGCCGGCGACGATGGTTGATTTTTTAGGATTGGGAGTGTGAGGAAGAAGATACTTTTTATTTTAATTTAAATATATTAGTTGTTTATTTTGATAAGTAGGAAGTTACCATTCTACTTTTTATAAAAATATTTAAAATGTGATCAAACTCAATTTTTTGATCAACTAACGGTGAACTGAATGTTATTCATCCATTGAGGCCTTTGGTGCTAAGGTTTGAAAGATTACGGGAAACGACTGCAACAATTAAAATGTTAGAAAAAAGTTTGCAAATATTTAAAAGGTTTGGGACTTTTGTTACAATTATCCCACATTATATTATGCAAAAAGCTATTTTTAAGTACAATAATGGTTTTATACCATATTTATGCGAATATTTGTCAAATAAAATGTTACTAAAAGACAAACTTGTAGATGTAGCAAAAACAACTAAAATATGGATATATACTAATTCGTTTAAAAACTATTAGGTTCTAACATCGTAATGGATTATAGTAATTGCATGATGAGACTAACCAGATCTTAAATCGGGAGCCACCCTACTAGGCTCAGTCTAGACTGCTCGAGCCACTCTTACTAGACTCGGCCCTAAATGTTTGTGAGCAACTTTTAATTTCTTTTATTTTCTAAGAAATTTTAAAAACATGTACGGCTCAATCTAAACTTAGGCGATGCATATAGAGCACATTTAAAATGACACAAGTGGCTGCTGCCACGTCAAGCCTCGTAATTTTTAGACTCACATGGTGTTTGGTACTGATTTAAATCAAATTTTAATTTAAGTTAAAGTTAAACAATCAATTTTAAACACATATTTTGTAAGTTTCACAACTTTTCAATTACACATCTCAAAACTTTTATCAAAATCTTCTAAAAATCTAATTTTAATCCATACGACCATACCAAACATAGGCCCAAGAAGGGAATTTTTTTAGAAAAATGGGTTGTCCAAATTAGCTCGACTCGTTTGACACGTGGACCGACAATGACACAACAAAGGTGGCACATCATGCGGCACATGCACCTAGTGGATGGGCTAATGTTTTTGGTCGATTGATTTGCCACACAGGAATAAATAAATAAATTGGTTTCACATGAAAATGTCCCAATCCCATTCCCAAAACGAGTGAAACCGTACTCGGCCGTAACACCTCACGCTTGCACATGTACAATGTTTGTATTATCACTACGTCTGCCAAATAAATTCATTTTTCATTTCGAAAGTAACTTCTTCAACGACACGTTTATTAGATATAAACTACAAATATTGTACAAGGTAATACAGCATCAAACATTAATTATCATAGAGATTGTACTTCTAATAAATGAACAAATATTTGTCCTTCATTGTGATGTAATATGTGAACGATCGCCTATTATTTTCCACTACTATTGCTACTCTCTTATCTTCGGTGGCCCATGGCAACTAATTGTTGATGGTTCACTGCAACACTTATCATGATTGAGATAGATGTTTAGCATCGATTACCAACAATCGACTGTTGACACCACAATATAATGTTGCGTATATATAAAAACGCGTATATGTGTATAAATTTGTTTGAAACATTTTATGAATTTTTCACTACTTAAATCCAGCTTTGCCAAACACTACCAAACAAACCTAACACTAGGTCATACTAAATTTTTTAAGGTTAGTTCACCTGTTTTCAACCCTTTTCTTCTCTACTCCAGAAATTGTTTTAGGTCAATCTCGGAAGTTCCAAGCAGTATGTTTGATATGTGCATAAAGAACTTGCAGCCATTTATTGTGGTTGTTTAAGAGCATGTTTGGTACACTGAAGCCAATAGTAATAAAACACGGACGAAATTAAAGAAGAGATGCACGTAACAAAGTTCATTTGTTGTGCAGTTATGTTTAGTCACTTCCAATCGACCCCGCCGACCAAACCTGCCACTAGGGTTTTGTAACAAAGAAAAAGAAAAAGCTACTTATAATTTTGAATAGTGATTCTTAGGAGAATGCATGGTTGAAAAGTAGGGAAAAATTTTAGGTTTACGTGCAAAATATTTTATTGTGTGAATGTTTAGTTGAAAATGAGTCTGTAGAAAAAAGAGCTCTCAAATAATCGTTGTAGGGACTAAATTAAATTTCTTGCACTTTCTACTGTCTCTACATTCTTTTCTGAATTTCTCTTCTACCCAACCCAACTCCTAACAAATGAAAAGAAAGTGCATTCGAGATTACTCCAAGACGAAAGAAGTCTCAAAATCCATCTCATCCACAGTAAAAATAAATTAAAACTACTTTTCAAGTATACCTTGTAAATGAGAACAATTTCTAGCAATAACAAGAAACAGGTTCATACCAATATGAATGATGTACGTAGTCCTGAGAAACTCGTATCAGTCCAAGAATCGAAATATCCACCTACTTTTAGCAAGAGGCATTTCACATTTGTCTACAGAGTCGCCCGAGCTGCCAAAACAAGAGTCAACCATCCAGCTAATATCAGCACTCTTCCATTATTCACATTCTTCAATTGAATACATGTACCGTATTTACACCCAACTGTTGACTTAAATGCCTGCACCAATATTCTCACGCCTAGTGCCTGTGAGGCGATATCACGAGCTTCCTCCCAAAACTCTCCTCAATTCATGTTTCTGCACTTCGGTGAGTTTTTTTGGGTACCTCACATCAATTTGGATCCTTAGATTTCCCTTCTTCCTAGGATCCTTCGAAATTGGCATTCCTTCATTAGGAACAACTAGCTCGTGTCCTGGTCTGACGATCTCTGTTATAGGGATTGTGATACTCCTGTCATCTAGTGTTGTCAGCTCAATAGTCTTCCCCGTGAGGGATTCAAGAAGTGTTATCTCGTGCTTCACAATCAAATCGTTACCGTCCCTTGTATAAATAGGATGAGGTTTTTCATCTATCACAAAAATAAGATCTGCTGGGATGATGCCAGGCTCTTCATTGCCCTTCTCGGGGAAAGTTATTTTTGTGCCCTTCTTCCAGCCTTGTTTTATATCAATAGATAAGATCTCCTCGAACACTTGAGGTTTACTGCAAGATAAAGTTCATACCAAGCCAAAGTCGAAGTACATCAAACATTCACTCAAAAGAACTATGAAAAGAAACATATGAATCAAAATTTTCAACTGTAATACCGAACATGGGAATTTATATGACAATACACAAGCACAGCTCCAATTTTATCTTAACATTTGATTAATACATAAGCACAATTCCAATTATATCTTAATATTGGATTAAATTGATTAAATATATACATTATTATCATAAAAGTTCGTATAAAATTTGATCAACAAAACACATAGAAAGAGCTTCACAATGTATCCTACTTTCACGCAATTCACAGGGGTCAACAAGCAATCGATATTTCACGATCAAGGGTGTAATACTCTTTGTAGTAGCGGTCCTTATATATCGTATTAACAATCGAAATATGGTCGAATAGAAAGAGCTTCACAATGTAGGTGTGGATCACTGGATTACAATCATCATGATTTCAAATTAAACTAATGTTGCCCCTGAAGAGGACAAAGCCTCTGCTACTCGGACATCCATTTCAAGTGCATATCTCAATTCAAGACAATGTTGTTTGTCGAACATATTGTGGCACCATCCAGGGGTTTCACTTGGAAGAGAAAATGTCCCACATTTACGGATTTGGGGTCATAACCAGGTGAATCAAAAAAACTTTTAGCCTATGTTTGGCACCCATTTTTTCAAAACTCATTTTCAATCACACATTTTTCCATAAAATAAGAATACACGCAAACTCAAAACTTTTCCTTATTTTTTAACCACACATTATCCAACAAAACACTATTTCCAAATGCATTTTGGCCAAAAATGGGGCTCAAATAGGGGCTTAGTGTGTTGCTTAAGTCATATAAAAATTCCTAGAAGCAGTTGGAAAACCCAATCTTAATGGAATTTAATAATTCAGCTCTTCGTCAGCTTAAGCAATACAAAATTTGCAACAGAACAGCCCATCACATTATCTTGGAACATGTCATTTTTAGTAACCCCATTTTACCTAAGCAATGGTCATCATCGCTATATGCAGACCACAATGACAACTGCATAAGTATCCAAATTCAAAGGATACATCGTATCTTTAGGGAAAATCATAGTATTCCAGAAACGATCAACTAAATGCTCAAAAATTATAAGAATTTCAACACATTGTAGCATCAGGAAAATAAAGAGTAAAAGAGAAACTGGAAAGAACAGTGTCAACAAATGACCATGATGGCACAACCACCTGCATGCACGTTCACAAAATTAATGCTTTCAGAGAGCCAACCAATATAGTAAATATGTATACTGTAAGTCACAGATTTGGCACTTCGTAATCCTGTAATACTGGAAGCGATAGGTAGAAAGAACCTTGATGAAGGATAGCTAAGAAAATCTGGGTGATTTCTCTACCATATATAGCAGGAAATAAACTTTTTTAGCAGCAGAAGATAAAAGGTTTGTGGGCTAGCTTCTAAAATTTGAAGTTATATAAAGTTTGAAAAAAAAAGGAACAAAAATAAAAATTAATAGTACCTGTTAAGTTATTGACTATGATTCGCTTGCAATTGCTAACACAGGTGTAAGGGTCAAAATAGGAGAGTTCAGGGGTGCTACAAAATAGTCCAGAAGCATTACAGAATCATTCATATCAGTGCTTGATCTCTGGAGAGAAAGGTGAGCAAGAAATTTAGGATTCAACACGTTTATGAGCAATCTCTTTCAAGCTTGGCCATCTCATGAGGTATGAGCTTGAACATGTCATGAGGCACAAGCTCAGCTACTCCTTGAGGTATAAGCTCCACCATCTCCAACGACATGAGCTCGACCATGTCGCCATCTATGCCTCTGGTCATCTAGAGGAGTTTGGCCATTTTTGAGTTCATACCATCTTTGCAGAGCTTGCCTGCAGGCATGAGCATGTGGTTTTTGGCATAATTGCCAGTGACATTGGAAATAATCTTTGTTGCTATCTTCATGGTCACTTAGGCCTCCTCAATGACCTACAAAGAGGTGCCAGCATTGAAGTAAGTATCATTTTTTTATCAACAGTGGTGGACGAGCTAATTGGAGTTGGTCCAAGCAACCAATTGTGGCAGCTGAGTCTTGAACAATTGAACGCAAGTCTCTAAGTTGAGCAATTCCTCGTTCACTCACCGTTAGGGGAGGAATCCTAGTAAGTTTCTTTTTCTTAGTATCATTGAAGGAGCGTACACTTCATTGCATCCTTCTCCATGGGCATCAAATGCAGTGATCCTATCATTCTATAACATTTGTCAGATCAAGAACAGTCTCGTTGGTAGTGATCAATTGGTTTTCCAAAATAAAACTTCCTATGGGGGTGGCCTAGGACGCAATCTCCCAGATGGAATCAACTCCTTTACTTCTCTCACTTGCTTTCGTCATCTGTATTCACGTGACTCATTTTCATAAGCAGGCATAAGGTTAAGGAACATCGGATGAACTAATGCAAATAAGTGTAAGCTTTGCTGTTGACAAACACCCAGTTGTGACCACAGCGAGAGACATGAAAGTGCAGATAAACATCCTTAGCCGTGAAAAGAGAGACTGTAATATATCATCTATGTTTGTACTATCCCTCATTGAATAGATTTTCTGTCCAACTAAGAATTTGACAGGGAATGTGAGAATCCCATGAGCGCTAGCAAGCCAATTTTAGCCATGAGCAGAAAATCTATCCAAAGATCAATTTTTAGGGCTAACTAGATGCCAGAAAGTGAAGTGTCGAGCAGAATATGTACTCGTGAGTAACCCAAATTACAAGATTAATGCCCTTTCCCAAGCTCAAAATCTTCACAAAAGGAAGGAAAAAGAAAAGAAAGAAGCAAATTCTTGAGCACTAGGAGATCATAAAGAGGACAGTTCTTAAGCACTTACGCATCTTTTACTAGTCCCAGATGATAAGATAAAGAAAGAGATCAGCAAGGAAACAGTATGAAGTCGTATATTGACTAGTCATAGCTTGATGTTAGCTCCATCGCAGATAGGTATAAAAGGCCTAATTGTGTCATGAGTTCAGCCATTGCTCAAGGCACAAGGAGCTAGACCGCTTCCTGGCTCGGTTAACTTGCAGTGCGGAGACATTTACTTCTATTCCCAAGTAATGTGACTCAATCCCAAAACCCCACTTCATTCTTGAGTACAACAACTAATTACAAATATAACTATGCAAGAATTCAATGACATACGACCACAATACATCAAACGCAGCATTTCAAGAACAAAATTCCAATCATTTTCCTTGTTAAAAATTCAAATATTCAATCAATCAGTCGTTATTCTATAAACAAATACACGAAAACAGATACAATGAAACGTACCCATGGACATCAAGAACATTTCTTGATATCTTCATCTTCCTGGTAGCACCCATGTACAGCTCCTCAAAGCTACACATCAACCCATTCTCCACCGGTGGCGCCTTTCTCAATCCCCCCGCACCATCACCTGAGTTTTCCCCACCTCCATACCTCGTCCCACCATTCATGGTTGTACTCCTAAAATACCCATCTCTCTTTACCCCACTTCCGCCAACATTATTCCCATTACCTCTATTATAACCACCATTACTGCTTTCGCCAAAAATTTCCGCAAAAATATCATCAGGGGTCCTGGGATTGAATCGGAAATTCGGGTCAGGACGATGCTGATTAGCCCCATAATGTCGGGAGCTTCGTTTGGGCGGTGGAGTTTGGCCGGACTTGAGGCCCTCCTCTCCATACAGATCGTAGATCCGGCGCTTTTCTGGGTCGCTCAAGACGTCATAGGCTTCGGAAATTTGCTTGAATTTGGCCTCGGCTTCTAGCTTGTTGGCATTTTTGTCTGGGTGCCAAATCATGGCCAAACGGCGATAGGCTTTCTTCAAGTCCTCGTCACTCGCATTTCGGTTAACTTTAAGAATATTGTAATAATCCACGCCCATTTTTTCAGGGTTTTTTGAACTGTGCGATTATATATATGTAATTATATGGATGTATGTATGTAGAATGAAATGGGAGGGAAAATGGAGAATCTTGGTGGAATTTGCAGGGGACCGGAAAGTTTGATGATCCAAGGAAGATATCACAAGATGAGATTGTGAAGTTGCGGTCAAAGATGAGTTTTTTTTTGGAATTTTTTAAAAAGTGATCATTCTTTGAGATGTTAATTACTGAAAGAGCAAATTTAACGAAATGTTCATTTTTACTTAGTCATTTACAAAAATGTCTATAATTTTGTCAATGTCTAGACGAAAATATCCCTATTAGCAAATTCTATTTCCACACTAGAATTCAAATTTTTCCATATCATTACAAATTTCAATCAACATAAAAATGTTAATCAACATTAAATGCCTAGGTCGGATAGGTGCGGGTCGAGTTGAGTCGGGTTATGGATCAAAATGGAAACCTGATAGAACTCGACCCGAATACTTAAAAACAAAAGGGGGAAAATGAAAAAATAAAAGACGCCCTAAACTAAGTCGTCTCAACTCTCACACTCAGTCTCTCACAAATCTTCACAGAATTCTTCACTTCAACCCAACCCGTCGACAATGAGCCTGTCCGTTTCTCTTTTCGTTTCTCAGTTGCTGACCACAGTCCAGAGTCCAGTGATATAGAGTAAGTTTATTTCCTTATTTTTTCACTTCCCCAAGTCTCCCCTCTTCCTAAACCCCAAGACTTGTATTATTACATAAATTGATGTCAAGATCACTGAGTGTCTCGATTCTATTGGACGAGCAAATACTAACTATTGATACAATTTGAGATAAAAAGTTGTACATGTGAGCTACTCAAGAAAAGGTTGAAGAGGTAAAGTCTTATATTTATCGCAACGTGTTTAAAGAAATCAGGAAAATGATTGTACTTTCTGCTTTCCGTGTTATTATATCTTTTGATTTGAGCTATAATCTATATTTCAACTAAATTTGATGCTGCTAGATGATAAATAATACTAGTAGAAACTGAAGAACACTCCATTTGAGGCATATTTCGCATCTAAGTTAGGCAATAAACAAGATGAAATGACACGGGTTGTTTTGCTATTATACACTCTTGAACTGTTTGAATGCTCATCAGCAACAAGGTGGCTAAATGGCTTCATAATCGCATCAAATTTGTTCTACGTCTTCTTGAGGGTTGCATTTTTATATCGATGGTTCCTTATGGAGGAAGACTGTGATAGGTTGATAGCAAATGAAAAACTTTTTCAAATCTTATGACATGTACACATTTCATTGAGGCATAACCGAGCAACAATGCTGTCAATCAGATTCTGTGTATGGTCTGTTGTAGCTGGCTCTAAATTTATTTAAAACAAGGCTCTGTTGTTGTTGTTATTTATTTTGTTAAAGAATATTGCATTTTGGGTTTATTTGCATAGCTAAATTAGGCAATTAACTTAATGAAATGTACAAGATTGTGTGTATATTCTTGAATTATTTGAACTTCACTTCAAAGAGTTTGTTCTGCCTTGTTTAGGCTTGCATTTTCATATGGATGTGTCGTTTTGTTGAAGTACTATTATTCGGATTATTAAAGGAAAGTCCTCCATAGTTTTTTCAATCGAGTGTGTGATAGTTTGGGACATTTTGCCCAAGTGCATGGAGTTGCTAAACTTTACTTATAATAATGGACAAGATGAAGGAGGAAGAAAAAATAAAAAATGATAAAATTGTTGCTTTCAAAGTAGAATGACCATTTTTTTGGTGTTATACTCCTCATATCTTGGTAGCAACCCACCTGACCTTCTCCTTCCTTTTCAGAGGATGAATTATATTTTATTGTTGGGTTAACTTTCAGCTTTCTTGTTGACTGGATCTATATTTTGTGGTACGCATTTTTCGTAAGTTCAATTGAAATTAAAGATAAGATTAGCTGTCTCTAACAAGAAGCCTTTGTAACTGGTCTAATTCCACCCTTCTTTATCATAATAACAAGAATTTTCTACTTTTTTATTTAGGAACATTGAACATGCTTAGTTTCATGTCAACCTTGCATATAGAATAATGTTACAAAATCAGTTCAATTATGTTGATTGTTCCATACTTCTATTTTCATTAGCGATGATATATTTTATTTTGGTTCTAATAATAAAGCATTAGATGTCGAGAATTTGGCATCTACAATCTGTGTAGAAGGTACCATTCTCAATTTATTTTTTCTTTTCATGTCTTGAAACTTCAACTTTATTACATTTGAGTATTCAATGTGCATTATCGGCGGTCATTGATGTGAGTCACTCTTGTTCGATCGTTGTTCGATCGTTGGTTCAAGATTCAACACATTTTTCATAATAGTAGAAAACTTATTGCTTATGTTAACCTTTTACTCATGATCTCCATTGAAAAGTCACTTTGGAAATAATAAATTGCATATGTAAACTCACTTCATCTCATATTGCTGAAAGCCTCTATTAATTACTTGATTTTTCATAAATATATTTTTGAGCTTTAATTGCCAGTAAACATATTTTACAAAGAATTTTTTCTTTGAATATGCTATTAATTGATTTGAAAAGTTGGGTCTATTTTGTTATATAATCAGTTGAAAAATGTTTGCTACTTTTAATCATTGCTTTGTATTAGCTTCTTGTTCCCTGAACTCTTAATGATTTGTTTTTTGGTACTCAATTGCTGAAGCAAGTGAGCTATGAAGGCCTAAATGTTATCGTAATAGTATCTACTTTCTGTTATAAAGATCTTTTTCTTTTTTTTTTTTGTAAACTTGTGATGAAGTTTATGATAAACTATACAATGTTGTTTGATATGATAATTATTGTTGTTTTAGTGTACCTTTTTTAATGAGCATGGCAGTGTCAATAACTTTTTTACAGCTTTAATTATCACTAAATTTGCCCCAAAAATTTAAGAATCTTAGCACTGCCCCTGACTATACTCATGTATCTTGTGTTGAAAATGAGGAAATTATTCATGGTTGTTCGCGAGGAAACATTTTTCGGTGTTGGTCTTATGGTTTTGAGTATGGATTGAAGATTGGACATAGTGGTGGTATGTTTTCTGAATCTCTTGTTTTCAATAACCATTAATTTATTTTATTATATTTGTATGGGCTGTAAATATCTTGGATGTCTGGATATGAAATTTTTTTCACTGAATGGCTAGTTTTAGAATTTGGCACCTACAATCTGTGTAGATATTAATTAATTTTGGTGTGCCAAGCACAAGTACATTCTCAACCAAAATGATGTGAAATAACAATAAACACATAATAACATGGTTGAAATAAACAAATGGGTTGGTGAGACATCTTCTTATGCATTCAACAGACAAGTCAACCTCCACTATAAAAGACACAACTTTGCTTCAATATGCACACACGGCTATTTCAAAAAATTCATAGCACTACCTAGTTCTTCCATCAATTATGTCTTCATCAACTGAGCGTACTCCTTATATCGATGTTACTATCACCTTCGACCTCCCCGGCTTGTCCGTAGACAACCCGATCATCATAAATTCGGACTCGGATGACGAAAGCAATGCTTTCGTTCCATATGTTCGTCAACCTTCAAAAAATCATAGTAGGGTTTGCCTTGAACCCATTCCTTTTTTGAATCTAATAGACGAAATTGAGTCAATTCAAGTTCATCATGAGATCTAATCGAAAACACATCATGTATTGTTGGATGACAATGTCAGAGCTGTTCTCGTCGAAAATGAAGATGTGATCATCATAAGCTCCGACGAGGAGTATGATAGTGATATGTTCTCTTTGTCGGTGGTGGAAGATATGTAGAAGATGCGATCTTGGTAAGTGAAATATTTAAGTACATATACTAATGCTGTAAAATCTATATAGGTAATGGATATTTTTTGGGGTGATTACCATTTTGTATAATAGTCGTCTACGACATGCATTAGAGTTATGACTTCCTTTTGTTGTGATTACCATTTCGTTTGCTCCAGTGACTTAGGAGAACGAGCCATTCATGGCTTACTTTTGTATCTATTATCACATTTTGTTTACAATGATTAAGAAGATCTCAATGACGAATTAGATATAAGATTGTTCACTTATATGATGGACGAAAAGGTATGGTAATGAAATGCTCCTTTGTTCCATATGTGATCACCATTTTCCTTGTTTTTAGCTATTTACATTACCTGGGTTTTCTTGTTTGTACTTGGTGAAATGCCCATACAAATTTTTCTATTCGTGCGCTATAAAATTTTGAATGACAAGGGTAATATAAGATAAAAATCACCAAAAATAGGATGAATTTGTATAGAGGATTGAGAATATATTACGAGCCTAAATTTAGAATAAGCAATTGCAAATAAATGCTATGAAGAGAGAACGAAAAAAGAAACAGAAAGAAGTAAAAGTAAAAAATATATTCAAAACATGTCTTCATCAACTAAGATAGAAAATAAGTAATGCACAAAAGTATATTCAAAACATTGGTAATCCATTTTATCAGAGCATTTAACGATCGGAATATACAATTCATTCGATTGTACATTTCACTTAAAGGTGTCGAATTCCTACTTGTTTGTCTGTTATGTCCAGAATCCCCACATCGGCCACATTTTCGTGTCAAACTCAAACTTTCAATTCTCGACCGTTGACGTTGGGTAGGATGTCGACTTGGTGCTCTACGTATCTTTGAGGGCAAAACTTCGACGGAACGAATGGATTGAGGAACAACTCAATCTGACTCTCGACCAACGGGGTGAAGAACTTCGCTTTACGTAGCTCGCCAACATTCTTGGTGTAGTGAGGGAAGCACATATTATACAGTGATTTTCCTTTTGTGCACGCAGCTCGGGATGCATGTGAACAGGAACTTGTCGCATCTGAAACTTTCGACAAGAACATGTGTTACCTATAAGGTCGACAGTACAGAGTTCGGTAGCTACATCTACCTCAAAAACGAGTTCGTCCAAATTTCGTACTTGTAAGGTTGCACTAGTGTCTAACGATTTTCTCAATTTATCATCAATTTTTGGTGTCACGATCGTACTACATTTGGTGGATGCGCTTCTTCTCTCGTAGAACCATCGTTGCATCAATGACGTAATATTTTCGACCAAAGAGGTTATAGGGAAACTTCGTTGTCGCCTTAGAACTGAATTTAGTGATTCCGCAATGTTATTCATCATAATATTGTACCGATTACCAACAAAATTTGCTCATGATCAGGTGGATATACTAACACGTTCCAAGTAAGATGTCATTGACGGTCGAATGGTTCTTATCTATGTCATGAACTGATCAAATTCCGATGGGCAGTATGCTAGCATTGCGCGCTTGAACAAGAATATGACATTGCTACTGTTATACCTAGCAATAAGATTTTTCTTGATATGCCAGATCCAAGCACCGTGGTAAGAAAGTGGGAACAACCTGGTAATTGCCTGCTTAATACTCTTCTTCCTGTTCGAGACAAACACTAGTTGGTTTGAGTCATCAACAACATCTTTCAACTTCGTGAAGAACCAATACCACGATACATTTGTTTCCCCATCAACGATACCCCAAGCAAGAGGATATATTTGCAGGTTAGTATCTTGCGCTACAGCGACTAGTAATGATACTTTATACTAGCCCTTCAAATGACTTTCATCAACACAAATTACCGGCCTCATGTACTCTCGAAAATCACGTACACTCGGTTTGAACGCTAAGAAGAAGTACAAGAACCTATTATTGGAGTCAAGTTCAATGTGTGCAATGGTTCCTGGGTTTTTCTCATCTAACATGTGATAATATGATTGCAATTTCTGAAAACTTTCTTCGGGTGTACCACGAAGAAATCGAAGTCCCTTCTCTTTACCCCTCCACACTTTGTTGTAGGTAATCTGTACACCAAACACACGTTCCATATCGCTGATAATACCAGCAGGAATGTATGGTTGGTTTGCTTCATCCAACCTTCGTATTATGTGATGCCCAATTAGTACACTCGTTGCATGAATTTGTACATTTCGCCGAATGTCTAGTGCTCAGGTATGTATTTTCGAATCATAAAATTTTTTGAACATTTTATCTTCAAAGCTCGCACTAGCCAATGACATGTAGTATCGACACAACACATAGTAAGAGATCTAGGATTCGACTTTTTAACCTTGAAATGAAACTTCTCTTTCAAGACCTTAAGTTGAAGCCTTATGTATAACTGTTTCTTGCTAAAGAATATTTGATTCTCCGTAATGTCCTCTTCATCAATCGACTGAATTACATTTCGAATATACAAATTGCCTTCACCTAAACCTTCATCCGTATTATCAATCATTTGTGGCTATTGTAGTTTGCACATACCGACTTCATCGCATCCACACAATGCATCTTCTATTGATGAGAAAGGCTCAACTTTGACATGCGGTTCATGCTCTTCAGTATCATATTCATCTGCTATTACACACAACGCTGCTTATCTGTGAACAAACATATACCATTGCAAATCTTCATCGTCGACTATATCAGCAGGGGGTATATTCATGTTTGGAATTGTAAATTTCAATTGAATTCGAAACTTCATTCTGTCAATATTTAGCTTCTCGAATAATTTATGTACAAGCTCTTTATATGTAATATCATATCGAACAACAATTGATGTTGTTCAGTTCCCTAACCACTTTCACTCGTCGTCCATGTTGACGAATCTACCACCATACGAGACAACAAATTTCTTAACATCTCCCATATCTGCATGCCATAAACAAAAATAATATCAACCACCAACGAAAACTGAAAACGAAGATGCTACCTGCATATAATACACGAAATTTTCCCAACTTCGTCAAGTTTTTTATGTTATTGTCGACATTTGACAGTGTCAAGAATGATAGTATAAATACCATTCTCGATGTTTATGAATGTCAAGAACGACATTTATACTATCGTTATCAATATTTCTAAAATGTCGAGAATGAAATGACGGGATTCCATGCATTTATCATCTTCTTCAACTTCAACCACCATTTTTGCAAAGAATTTATTCCACCATTAATAATATTCTAAATACAGAAGTTATTATCTAACTAAGTTATTTATGATGAATGGTACAACAAATATCTACTCCTTGTTTGGATAATTTAATCCATTGAAGTGAAAAAAATATCTAATAAAAAAATGAGATTTGAACATATATAACAACAAGTATTAAATACAACTTATCAAAAAAAAAAAAATGAGAGTTCGAAGAAATATACCTTCAATCGAGAAATGATAAGAGCCTAATCAACTTCAAATTTCGACAACAGTAAATTTCTCCAAATCAATTAAAATGATTTCTTTGGAGTTTGAATCATATACTTCTTTGTATGTGTTAATGGAATTTCTATTTCTTCTTCAATTGTTCTAAAATAATTGATTAAAATTTAATTACAAATGTAGGCAAGTGGTGTCACATAGGTAATAGCAACATTAATGTGGCTTCTCATGGAAGCTATTGACTTTTTTTGAAAATTGTGACAAATTAATATAAAATTGATTAATTTTTTCATAAGGGTAAAGTAGACAATTTGATATCAAATTTGGACAGTTTTGCAAGAATTATCAAAATATGACACTTTTCAACTCACACCCCTAAAATTGGACATTCTTAAAAATTCCTCTTACTGAAATAGTCAATTTTTTTTTTTAAATAATGATATTTGCAGTAATTTATTATCGCAATCATTCTAGGAAATTACTGAGCAATTTCGTCCAGGGGACTTACTGACCCCTCACTGTTGGGGTCGGTCTGACATGAAAAAAAAAATGCGAGGGCCCCCGACTATGAGTATTCTAGTAGAGATTTGTAAAACAAACTCCTGTAAGTGTAACAGGTTCCATCATTCTAAGTGATTACATGTGACTGATAGTAATTTAATATACGAAGCAAGAAAAGAGTATCATATTAATACATTAAATCACAAATCATCGTGTAGAATGTCACGTAAATTGACTATCACAATAAACATCTATGAATAGCATTACTCTTTTTCTATACACTAGTTTGTTAGAAATGCTTTGCAAGTTAATCAACGGGTAATAGATACTAGAGTAAAATAAAATATTGAATTTTTTGTGAACAAAGGAAATTTAACAAACAAAATGATACTGATTTACAATATATTAATATTTTACATTAGGCTAATTATATTGTGACCACAATATTTATTTGGTCCACCACAATTTCAAATATTTTTTCTATCTACTAATATGACCATAAGTAATATTACATAAACAACCATACTTTTATTTTATTATTTTATTTATTTTACACAAAACACTAATTGTTCCACCACAACCATTGTTGATTTTGCTGGTACTCTTAGGGCTTGAATTCCGAACATAATATAGATACGTTGGAGTAACGTTTGTATTGTGAAGGAGCCGTGTGAACATTGATAATTTAGGCACATCACCTTGGGAATTTCCAATGTTGTAAATCTCCATAATTTAGCTTTTTACTTTCTTTTTCTTTTTATCCAACCACATCATTACTGTGGAAATTAGCATAATAAATGATAGCACAAATCAAAATTCTCCATATGAGAACTCATATTGATGTATGTAATCAAGGACACATGATAAACAGCCAGCATACTCATATAAGCCTGTTTTTGTCCATGGCAAGCATATGATGTGCAATCTCAATGGGTTTTCTAGAATAGAAAATAAATAGATCAAAAGGTGTTTGTTCACTGATCTATATTTGGTTCGGAGACTTTTGAACCGGGTTGAATCTCGAGAGCATGAGGTTCGTCCCAATATCCACTTTTGACCAACCATGGTTCAATCAAATTTGCTTGCACTGGAGGCTCTGATTCAGAAATAGATAATGAAAGCCACCAAGAAGAACAATGGCAAGATGCATTTGGAGAAAAAGTGAGGAGCTGGGGCACACTTATATCCCTACGACAAAAAGCCAAAGCGGCCTTTTTTGGTGTCTATCTTATCAATAAACAAGGTTCATAGTACCATTACAAAGATGAATTTTGGTGGCTGTGTCTGTAGTGACAGTAGTGGTGGTAAGGGTGACTAAAAGAATCGATATATATATAGGTACTATAGAGCCCAAGAATTCTATAGCTAGTCCAGTTCAAACGGAAGCTGGTAAAGACTTATCAAATCCGTTTATGGTTCTGGGCTTATCAAAAGCTCAACAGACTCAGTGGACTGTTGATTCTCCTACTTTTCAATTTAATCAGACTCAACAGGCTGAAAATCCTGTTACAGAAAATAAAAATATTTCTGAAGACCAGACACAGCAGACTGAAAATTCTGCTACTAGACTTATTAGTCCAATGGATCTTAAACAGAAAAGCCCAATTAACTTTCCAGAATCATTTCAATCAGCCCAAGATCCAGAACAGATTTCTCAATCAGATATCAGAAGAATCAAAGAAATGTTTGAAAAGATTGAAGAAATACAGCAACAAGTTAAACAAAGTACTATAAAGAAAAAGAAAATACAGATTAAAAAGAAAAATAAAGGCAAAAAGAAAATTGAACAAGAAAAAGACTTGGATAATTTTGAAGACAATAATTCAGAAGAAGATGATAATCCAGAAGACTGTACTGATGGAGGAGACTCTTTAGACAGTATTGGTAGACACAACTATGAAACAAGATAAGGATTCATTCAGATTTTAGCATAAAGAAGACATTTGGCAAAAAGTTACGATGATAGACAAGAATTTTCAGACTAGACTCAACCACTTGAAGACTTTTGTCCAGGTCTCAAGAAAAGATCAAGAATTATTGTACAAAAAGAAGAATCTTTACTATTTTCTTTTTGAAAAATTTGTAAAGAATCTTACTGTTTGATAAAGTAAGATTTGATAGCATAACTTTTTATTGTTTCCTTTTTGACGTTTTTGTAAAGAATTTTACTGTTTGATAAAGTAAAATTTGATAGCATAGCTTTTTACTATTTCCTTTTTGACGTTTTTAAAAGCAAAAATTCATTGCTTTTGAAAAATGTGTTTTTTCTCTCCTATATGAGGAGACCATTCTTTCATTTGTAAAAGCACACAAGAAAATATATACAATACAAGTTTTTGTTTCTCTGAAATATGTTCTAATTTTCTTTCTCTCCCGAAAGGGAAATTCTTAATTGTTCTTATTCTTAGATAGAATAATATCCCACAAAAATATATCGTTTTAAAAACTACCGATGGATCATTTCGGTAGGTATGCTTTATAGTTCTAAGATATGGTGCTAATAATTAATATTAGTTCCAGATCTTGTAAGAACAATTTCTGTTCATAAAATTTTCATTTTATAAAAGTTGTATGATCTTTGTAAAAAGTTTTATGTTTCATGCTGAGTATATGATAAGAGCATGTCTTAACTCCAAGTTAAAAGTTTAAACTGTTTTTAAAATAAGCCCTGAGTGACCTCTCAAAGCGTAAAGGCCCAGTGAAGAGGCTAGGAGACGCATAGAAGAGAGAAAGGGATCACTGTTTTAAGAATTCTTGTTAAGGGAGTGTCAGTGGTGTCCTTACAAGAATGGAGTTAGGCCCAAGTTCATATATCTCAGATGGCATGATTTTAAAAAAAAAAAAAAAAAAAAAAAGGGAATTTTTTTTTAAAAAAAAAAAAAAATTTAAAATAAAAAGAAGAATGAAAAAAATTTTAAAAAAAAAAAAAAAAAAAAAAAAGGGATATTATTTTATCAAAAGAAAAAGATATCTAAATTAAGAAGAGTACTGAATAGGATTTTTCATAATTTGTTTTAACAACCCCCTACAACAACCTTCAAAAATCCTTGAAATAACCTTTTTCAGGGACCCCCCCTTCTTTGGTATCAGAGCTTTTGTTCCGATGCTGGTGATTGCAGTATATTTCTTCAGATTTTGGAAAAGGTATAACTCTTTTAATCTTTAGAAAATACTTACTTGTTTTATGATTTTTAGAATTTTATTTGTGGATCTAGAAAAAAATATTCTATAGTTTTACATTTTATAAAGAAATAGAACAGATTCTTGAATACGATATAGAATTAATTTCTTTTGAAAAATATAAATCTATAGACTATTTATTTGCAAATTTACAACTAGAATTAAAAGAACAGATTTTATATAGATCTTTAATTTCAGAATTTAGAGAAGAATATTTTATAAATAGTTTTGATCAGATATTTATATCAAATTTAAAGTTAAGGATTGAATTAGATAATATAGATAATAATTATTTATCAGATCATACAAATTTTTCATTAGATTCTTTTTATTATTCAGATTAGAGTTTTAAAACTGGATCTTTTAATAAAAGAAAATAATAAATTAACTGGAGAATTAAGTACTTTAGGAAAAAGAATCTTTAATATTAAGAAAGATATTAATAAAATTCTTGAAAACCTAGATTTTATTAAAAAACAAAATTTAACAATTTTAAACAAAATTTCTAGAGTAGAAGATAAAGAAAAATTTCCAAATCTTAAGACTACAGAAGCAATAGAAAATATAAATAAAAAATTAAATAATATAGAAAATAAACCAAATCAAGAAATTGAAAATATAATAAATAATCTAGGCAGATTAAGTTTAAAAAATACAGGTAAAGAAAAATAACTAGAAAATTATCTACAACATTTTATAAAATATGAATAATTTTCCTGGTAGATCAAGAACTATTAGAGAAGTAGGATCATCTTCAGAACCCTATGATAGAGGTAGACATAGTACTTCTAATATAAGTACAAATATAATAGAAAGAATTTTACATAGACAGCCTCAGTATAATCAGAATATAGAAGAACTTATAGATCCTGAACAAGATTATAATAGACTTCAAACTCATGGTCTACAATTACTTAATCCAGAAAATCTATATAATAGAGGAATTTTTGAATCAAGAACCCAATTTTTTAGACATACTAGAGAAGTATCAATTCAGTGTTTAGATGGTCAAGTAAGACAATTATCATTAATATCAGAAGAATCTAAAAAAGAATTAAGAAAAAAGAATTTTAGATTTATGCATCTAGGATTAATAGTAATAGGAATTAAAGGATTAATGAGAAAAAATTTAGGAAATAAAGTTTTATTAACTATTTATGATGAAAGAATCCAAAATATAGAAAAGAGTATGATAGCTAGTACAGAAGTAGACATGAATGATAATAATGGAATTATATATTGTAATCCAGATTTCTTATTAACCATAAAAAAATTTTCAGAAAAAATTAAAATAGGAATTCAAACACATGGATATGAAGATGTTGTTTCAGGAGAAAATTTATTAATAAGTATAGGATTTTTAGGAATATGTAGTAATAATTCTCAAACAAAATATAAATTATATATAGATAAAGTAATAAATTTAATGAGTAGTAAATGAATAAAAATGATTAAGCCTAAAACTTATGACTCAGAACTTTTAGCAGGGTTAGAATGGGATTTAGAAAAATTTTTAGAAACTCAAGAACCAATTTTAGCTCCTCAAGAAGCTATAACATATAAAGATTTACATGGAAGAACTAGTTTAAAGTTTGGAAATTATAGTCATTTAAATAGAAATAATGATTCTGAAACAGAATATAATAATAATGAAGAAGAACAAAAACCAGAAGAATTTCTTAATGCAGTAGAAATAGAAATTGAAGATAGAATTTATTATCCTAAAGAATTAGAAATGAATTTATCTCCTACAGAAATTTTAAAATTAGAAGATCATTTGTTTTTAAATAAACAAATAGGAGAAACAGAATATTTATATTATGATAATTTTAAAAATATAAGAGTAGGAATTAATATAGAAGAAATTGATAATAAAACAGAAATTTCACAGGATAGTAATTATAAGGAATTAACAGATGAAATTATGCAAATTAAAACAGAA
>NC_036246.1:26477782-26532499 GCF_002742605.1 Olea europaea var. sylvestris
TAAGAACACAATTTATAATGCAATGTTTAGAAGAAAAATGTGTTGAATTACAAATTCAGAATCAACTAAAAAAGACAGATTATAAATTTTGTAAAGATATTTTTACACCTCATACTTATGGTAATAATTTTAGAGAAAAGAATAAAAGAAAATATGATAAAAGGAAAACTAGTCAACCTTTTAAGAAAAGATATTATCTTAGAAAATCTAATAGAAGAAAGCCTTATTTAGATGAAAGTAGACATGTCAGAAAATTTAAACCAGAAAGAAATTATCCTAATAAATTAAATTGTTATGTTTGTGGAGAGATAGATCATTTAGCTAAAACATGTCCAAAAAGGATAAATAATAATGATAAAAGAAGTATTCTAGTAGAATGTACTAATGAAGATTTGTTAGAAATAGATGAATATATTTCAGATAAAGAGTCAGTATATAGTATTATATCAATAGAAGATTATAATAATAATAATTGTAATCTAGAAGAACAATCAGATTATGAAAATCTCATACAAGAATTTTCAAATATTAAAAATTTATCAGATTCAGATGAAGAATTAGAATTTATGGATATAGAATTAGAATGTAAACATAAATGGATAAAAGAAACAGGTTCAGATAGTATACCATATTTTTTATGTAAATGGTATCCTAGTAAAAAATTAAGAGTTAAATGTAAAGATTGTTTTTTAGAAGCATGTAAAAAATGCTTGATACAAAAAGACTTAGTAGAATTTGAAGAAGAAAATCAGAATGATTCAATTCAAATAGAATTATCAGAAATAAAAATATTAAGAAAAAGAATAGAAAACTTAGAAGATATGCAAAGATATATTTTACAGAAATTAGAACTCTTGGAATTAAATAAAAAAGGAAAAAACCCAGAAATCACTCCTGAACCAGAATTAGTTCAAGTTTTTTGTAATTCAGAAAAATTAAAAAGTATTAAAGTAAAATGTTATGTTAGAATAGAAAATTTTGAAATAATTTGTTTAGGTTTAATAGATTCAGGATGTAGTCATTGTGTAATTAATAAAAGAATCATACCAGAAAAATATATAATAAAGTCAAAGGAACCTATAAAAGCCCAACAAATGGATGAGAATTTTTATAGTTACCAAGATATCCTAAAACCAGCAAGAATTAGTTTTGAGACTAATTGTAGAAGAAGTACAGAATATAGTTTACCTAAAGACTCAGTATGGGTAAGAGAATTATCTTTAAATACAGACTTAATTTTATGATTAAGTTTTTTGTTAAAAGATAATGGTAGCATAATAATTAGTAAAGATTATTTGCAATTACAAAAATTTACACTTTGTGCACCTACTTATACTAAGATTATTCCATCAGAGTATTCTGAGAAGCGTGGTGGGATAATAGAAAAAGAAAAAGAATGTGAGTGCAGTAGAGAAAGAGAATGCCAATTAATAAAAAAAGAAGAATTAGAAAATTTAAATTTTTTAGAAGAATATTATGAAAGCTTTAAGGAAGAAGAAGAAATATATTTAGATTTTGTAGAAATTGAAAAAATATATAATTTGTTAGTAACAGAACAAGACATAGAAAATATGATTAGTAAACTAGAAAAATTAGAAATTTTAGGAGAAAATATATTAAAATATTGGGAAAAAGATAAAGTTTTTTGTGAAATAAGGTTTTCAAGAATTTTATTAATATCTTTCTCAATATTAAAGATTCTTTTTTCTAAAGTACTTAATTCTCCAGTTAATTTATTATTTTCTTTTATTAAAAGATCCAGTTTTAAAACTCTAATCTGAATAATAAAAAGAATCTAATGAAAAATTTGTATGATCTGATAAATAATTATTATCTATATTATCTAATTCAATCCTTAACTTTAAATCTGATATAAATATCTGATCAAAACTATTTATAAAATATTCTTCTCTAAATTCTGAAATTAAAGATCTATATAAAATCTGTTCTTTTAATTCTAGTTGTAAATTTTTAGTCATTTGTAATATAGCAAATAAATAGTTTATAGATTTATATTTTTCAAAAGAAATTAATTCTATATCGTATTCAAGAATCTCTTCTATTTCTTTATAAAATGTAAAACTATAGAATATTTTTTCTAGTTGTAAATTTTGTAGAAATTGAAAAAATATTTTAATCTGTTAATAACAGAACAAGACATAGAAAATATGATTAGTAAACTAGAAAAATTAGAAATTTTAGGAGACGCATAAAAGAGGGAAAGGGATCACTGTTTTAAGAATTCTTGTTAAGGGAGTGTCAGTGGTGTCCTTACAAGAATGGAGTTAGGCCCAAGTTCATATATCTCAGATGGCATGATTTAAAAAAAAAAAAAAAGGGATATTATTTTATCAAAAGAAAAAGATATCTAAATTAAGAAGAGTACTGAGTATGATTTTTCATAATTTGTTTTAACAACCCCCTACAACAACCTTCAAAAATTCTTGAAATAACCTTTTTCAGGGACCCCCCTTCTTTATATATATATATATATTCTTTTCAATTAGACTAGGATTATATTTGTAAAATAAGCCCCTGTTTGATTAACATTAAATTAAATTACATTACATTACATTTCATTTTTCTCTCTCCTATTTTCAACCATACAATCTTCTATAAAATAATATTAAACGTAAATCGAAAACTTTACTTTCTTTTTCAACCACTCATTTTTCTAAAAAATACTATTCCCCCCATTACCATTTTCAGGTAATGGGGGCCAAACAGGGGCTAAATGTGGTGTACTTAATAAAAATATTTTTTAATTGTGGTTCATTTATAATGTGGTAAACCAAATAAAATTTATGGTGGTAATATAATTACCCTTTATATTATTAAAAAAAAAAGCTTTTGATTATCAATTTTACTTTATATATTTAGCTATAGGTCCAATATATCCTCATTTATTCTTATATCTTTAATTTTCCATTTTACCCTTACACTTTTTATGTTTATGGTCAATAATACCCTTAAAATTAAATTCATTTCAACTAAATTCAATAATTGTTAAAATTAAAATTATTTATTTTTTAAAATTAAGTTAATTAATTTTTACTAAACACTATTATTACTAATTATCAGTATATGATTAATAAAAACTTGTGCAAAAACAAAATAAAAATTATATGACACTACTTACATAATTAACATGAAATGGTATAGGTTGTAAAGTCAACTAATATTAATATATAGAATTTACAAAAATAATAAAATTATATATACAATTAAATTTGTTTAAACCTAATATTACATATTAAAAGAATATTGCATTCCTAAATGATTTCGTTGAAAATAAAATATAATAGTTAAAAAAAATCTTGTTAACTAGCATTCACTTGATTGAAATAATACATTCAATCCATAATTGCAATCTTTAAATCTTTTATTAATCAAATATATAATTATAGAACATTTCATTATCCATAATATAAATATTTTGCTTTGAATTAATATTTTTCGATAAGAATTTTAAACCAAATGAAGGAAATAAATGAGAAAAACAATAAGAGAAATTATGTACTCTTCAAGTCTCAATTATGAATTTGCCATCCATAATCCATCACTCACGTATCACATATTGAGTATGTGTTTATATATATTTTTTTCTTTCGTATTTTATTTTCTCTAAGTAATTGTTGATATGTAATATGTTAGTAACTAATTAATAATTTATTAATCAAAATTATAATATTTTTATGATGATAGGAAATCCAAATATGGTCTTTTTTGATCAGAATGATGGCTAATCTTTTTTATAGGACACAACAACTAATCATAGATTTATTATTTTTTTTTTATGATGAACTTTTTAGTAGTGCGAATTAAGTGAAGATTTATTATATTGGATAGTTAGTTTTGAATTATTTTCTACATATACTCTATTTTTTAAGCGAAATTTACTTGCATCCGGTTATTCAATCCAGTACAAAATTTTTCTTTATTTGCTCAACTTGAATTTTGTATATTTTATTTTTATGATATTCATTGATGAATGGACATATTTTTTTCCTTATTGTTACAATTGTATAATGTGCAAATGTCAGTTTTAAGGAAGCAGTAATTCTAATGTCACATTTTCACTTGTAATGAATTTATATACGAATTATGAGTCTGTAAAGTACTTTGGTGCTTATTGAAATTTGCATTTTTCTTCACTCAAACATTAAATAAGAGAAAACTTATCAAAATCTTAAATTAGATTCTCCCAAATTTTGAGTTGTCAAATTCTCGGAATTTTTAACCCTTGAATGCATAGCCTCCCAACTTTGTTTATGACTATTAATCATTAAGAAAGGCTCTTGAATGCATAGCATCCCAACTTTATTTATTTATTATTATTTGGTTTTGACACAAAATTAATTATGTAATTCATTTAATTGTATAATCAAACAGTTAGAGTTTTATGTCCTATCCCACAATTTTTTGTCTAAATATTTTGATATTTTAAAATTTTTTAGGCATCTCAATTTTTTTTTGTTATATATAAATATTACTAAAAATATTAACATTATTAAACACTGAATGATCTTAAATTTGACTTAATACCTTTCTTCAATTATAAATTCTTTTTTCGTATAATATTTTATGCAAAGCATCTTTAGAAAACTAGCATTGGGTTTGAAGTTATTACCAATTACTTTTATAAATTTTCCGTACCATCTCCTTTTGGCTTTCACGTGATTATTAGAAAAGATGTGTATGTCTCTAATGATTAGAACTGGACAGAACTCTCGAACTGAATCGAGCGATTCTTCTTAAATTAAATATCAAAACGGGTATCTGAATCGAAAATCGACAAGTTTGGTTCGATTTTCGATTTTGGATCAAGAACTGAAAAATTGAATAAGAATCAAATCTCTCTAATTTTTTTAATTAATTTTTTTTAAATAATCCAAATTATATTATTTTTCTAAATAAATTTGCTAATTAGTTAATTTAGCTCAAACTCCAAAACATGATTTTCGTATTTATAATTTTCAGTTCAAAGCCAATTTAATCAAATTGACCTAAATTTTATCCAAATATTTTACTCTACCGTAGTGTTGTTTTTATCTTTCTTGAGAAATCGAATTGAAACTCAACAATACCTCTCTTAATTATTTTGAGTTCGCTATCTTCCTTTTCTTGTGATTTTAACAATCAAATCTATGAAAAATTCAGTAAAGAGAAACGCAAAAGACACATATAATTAGACTATGTTATTTTATAAGAACTAAAATTGAACATATCATTAGTTGAATTAATGTAACTTTATAAATATTAAAAAAATTAATTATAATACGAAATTTGGGAATCAAATGGAACCGAACCCGAACGATTCCATAATTAAATTTGGACATGACGATTCCACTTAGTAAATACCCAAAAATTTCGGGTCCCATTTGGTTCTACCGGACCATGTACAGCCCTACCAATGATATATGATCTAATCAGATTGAATCGAATTGAAATGAATCAAACAGTTTACTTGAATTTAGGAGAACCAAAGCAAGAGACTAAATGTGCCGATACTTTCGACAAATTAAATGAGGTATTGCGTTTTGATATTTTGTGATTTTGGATATATTTAATAAATATAAATTATGCAACAAATGTTGCATTTTAATGTTCACATGTATACATACTTTACTTTTAAGTTTTAATTTGACATATTTATATTCAAACAGGTTAGATAAGAACTTTGTTAATTTAAAGAAAGAATTTTATAATTTATTTGAAGTTATCAATCAAAATAAAGCAGAAAATGATAAAAAAAAATTCAAACAGTTTTTGTAGAAGTGATAGAATTTAATAATATTTTGACATGTTTACTTATTGTCAATTCAATTTAATATTTAATAAGTTGTTAGTTTAGTTTTTCATCCTCAAGATATGTTATTTTTTATAATTTCATTTCATATTCGATTCTCTTTTTTAATCATTTGTGTAGAATCTAAATACAAAGCAATTTTATTAAGAGGAGTTCCTAAATACATTATTGCCAAATGATGTTCCATCACATAAATTAATACTAAAAAGAAAATATTCAATGACGCTCTTAAAGAAGCTGGACTATTCAACGATCTTTATGAAGGAATGTCATGATTTCAAGAAATATATTAGCTATTCAGAAATAATCATAGTACAACATGCAAAAAAAATAAATTTTCCTCCCGCGCATCCTATTAACTCTAGCAAATAATGAAGGATATCAGCCCCCCAGGGCACATCCGAGTTGGTGGAACAATCACTTCGCTGGGACGCTGGAAGCAAGGGTGGAGAGTTCGATTCCTGGAGTTAACACTGGGTGCTAAAATGGAGGGGAAGCCATTTGGTTGAACAAACGCCCAACGAGGAGAGCTCTCTTTGCGGAAGGAGTCCAAATGAGTTGTGGGAACCTGGGAGCCAACAAGGGCACATCCTGCGATTTACCTCCCTGAGCTGCTGAGGGGCCGGAGGTTCAGGGACAAGGATCTAGTCGGACGCAAGCCCGGACACCTTGTAAAAAAAAAAAAAAATATCCATTCAAATTAAAGAAAAAATAATTTTCAATACATTTATTCTTGCAATTATCATTAACAAGGTTCAAGGACAGCCAATGTTTACTTTCATTTTTTTTTGCCCAATTCATTCTCCTACAGTGATGATTGGACAGCACGAGACAACCTTCCATAGTGGACTGTCAGAGACTTTAATTATTACACAATGTCGTTGAGACCTGCTTCCCCATTTTGCCTTCGTCTTTTTTACGCTTTCCTTACATTTTCCCTTCTTGCATTTCATCCCTACCACTACCTGTCCCAATTGACCCACACTGCGCCTCACGGCTCTCCAGCATACCTCTGTTCGTTCGTTTTTACAGCTCCTCCGACCACCATAATGTCATCGGCCAGCCACTTACCGACGGGATTTGAGCTACTCCACTAGGAGACCGACGATTTTCTTGCATCAGAACTTCAACCCATTGAAGAGCTACTTCGAAATTCTCTCTTCCACCACAACCCAATCGATGAAAATGGACAACTACGGCCAGCAGTGGGACTCTGTTCCCGAACAACTAGTAAGTTTCTACACCCTTCCTGCTCGCATTTGATCACCGCATCTCTGGCTGCACAATAGTAACGTTATTCCCCTATTTCTCCAATTGTAAGTTGCTTCCTTTCCACATGTGATCCACAACACCCGAATGTGAAAGTCACGTCTGGTAATTCTGAACATTAGTTGTGCAATTGATTTTGAAGAAATTGATTAGTTAGTAGATGTTACAATGACAACCTATGTTGGATTTCCCATGGTTACTTCCCAGTTTTCGAATAATGTGTTTTTCATTTTGCACCACCCTGTCCACTTTTATGTTAGTATGGAAATATTAATTTGTAAACAAGATTATACCATGTCCATTTTCCCCACTCGATCGAAAATGAAACACCGTAGCACAAGGCGTTGTGAAATTCTAGGGTGAGTGCATCTTACAGACACATAGGCTTTTTCCCATGGCCCGTTTGCCAACTAATTCATTGTGTTCTTTTCTATGATATTGTCGCTGCATGAGTCTCACAGCTTTTGCCCTGCAGTATGACACCGGTGGCGGCGCCCACTGATAAGTGTATTTTATACACTTATTTCATTCATTAAATTAGATCAATTTTTGTTATTTAGGATGAATTAATGCTTAACTTCATATAAATTTTGTTTATTAGGTGTAACTCGAGGTAAAACAATGAAATTGGATAGAAGAGAGGGAAATTTGCTAACTTGGGCCTAATCAAAAGTTTGGGGACTAAATCGCAAAGTGTCAAAAGTTGATTTGGACATGATGTTAATGATTGAAGAAGAGCAAGAGGTAATTAAATGGTGTTAGAAGATGAATGATCGAGAAGATGTCAGATATGGACCAAAAGGAACAAAGAATGAAGTATAGGGACCAAAGTGCAACACATAGAAAAATTTCATAACGACGCGTGCAGGCCAAAACTCTCACGTGCACAAGGGATTGAATTTCATAAGCAGAATGTAGAACCAATAGGCGGTGCGCGCGCAAGAAAATATACCGCACGTGCGGGGAAATTTATCGGAGAAAAATCGAGCAGATTCCTTTTTTGATACAAACTCTTATGGAAACCTCCTTCTTCTTTTAGATGGAAAAAAGAGGCTTGAAAGGAGAGAAAATCTAAGAGGCAAAAATCAAGAATAATTGCAAGAAGATTGACAATAATTGGGAGAAGAATTCACGCAACACAACTAGTTTTTTCTCTTATTCTCTACTTCTTCTCCATGTTCTTTATTGTGTATTTTCATTATGTCAGTCAATTCAATTATGAATTAAACTTTGAGATCTAGGGCTTGACGTAACCTATTTGAGGCATGTTTTGATTCCAAACAGTTATTTTCTTTGATTTTCCTGAAATTTATTTATGCTGTTCTTGCTTAATACTTTCAATTGCCTAATCAACAATTGAATGATTTAATGCTTTAAGTTTGCTGCTCGAGAGATGGAAATTTAGGCATGATTTAAAGAATGACATAACATAGAATTTGTAGGTTTCGAGAGAAGGTGCGGATCTTTGAGGCCAATTCATTTCAAGAATTAGATGTTTGATACTTTCTATATGTTTAATTCGGAATAGAGATATTGGGGTCAAAATATAGAGATAAATTCTATTTGGCACTCGAGAGAGGGGATATAATTAATTTATGATTCTTGCCTATAAATTCGGAAAGGAATTGATGGAAATAGCTATAGAGGTTGAAAAGTCGAGAATATGGAGAAATCATTCCCTAGGCATTCATACATTTGATCAATTTTTTTTTAGAAATTGCTTCACTTTATAATTAATTTATGATTCTTGCCTATAAATTCGGAAAGGAATTGATGGAAATAGCTATAGAGGTTGAAAAGTCGAGAATATGGAGAAATCATTCCCTAGGCATTCATACATTTGATCAATTTTTTTTAGAAATTGCTTCACTTTACTTGCACTCTTTAATCCATATATTTTAATTTAATATAAAATCATCCATTTAACATTTGATTGTCTCAATAAAGTGAAAAGTCAAAATCATTATAGTACTTCGAGGATTCAATTATCAATCCATGTGGGTTTGACACTTTTTATTTTATCAATATACTACAAAACTTATCACCGTACACTTGCAGTAAAATCACATTACATAAAACGAGTAGTAAGTTTTTGGCGCCATTGTCGGGGATTGATTCATTTGAATTCGATTGATATTATTACCAATTGACTTTCATTTTAGTTTGGATTTCTATATTAACTTTAACTTTAACTTTTATTTTTTTTCTTTATTTTACTTATCTTGTGTTTATTTCTAATAGCCCCTTTGTTTTTATTTTCAGCTGTTTATGCGAAGAGTAAGAAATCTTGACTTACTACTTGTTGATCCTGAACCAGAACGTACATTCCACTTTCTAAGGGGTATACAGAGAAGTGAACGTGAAATTATGGCAGAACAGGAAGCAAGAGCAGCTAATGAAGATAATCAATAAAGAGTTATTCGTGACTACGTCAGACCCGTTATTCGTGACTACGTCAGACCCATTGTCAATGATAATTACTCCGACATCGCACGCCCAGCTATTCCTGCAAACAATTTCGAGTTGAAACTAGGACTTATACATATGGGGCAGCAGAATCAATTTGGAGGAGGTCCAACAGAGGACCCAAATGCTCACTTGGGCTCATTTCTAGAAATTTGTGATACAATGAAAATGAACAGGGTTACTGAAGACGCAATCAAACTCTGGTTATTCTCTTTCTCCTTGAGGGATTAGGCAAAAGCCTAGTTCCTGTCATTACCATACGGGTCAATCACAACTTGAGATGACTTGGCTCTGAAATTTCTTACCAAGTACTTTCCACCACCAAATCAAATTAACTTCCAAGTAAAATTGGTCAGTTCCGACAACTTGACTTCGAACCATTTTATAAAGCTTGGGAAAGATTCAAAGACCTCCTTAGAAGATGTCCTCAACATGGATTTCAAAGCTAGATACAGATTAAAATATTCTACAATGGATTAAATGGGCAAACAAGAACTGTAGTAGATGCAGTTGCAGGAGGCACTTTAATGGCTAAAATAGCAGATGCTGCATACTCCTTACTGGATGACATAGTCACAACTAGTTACCAATGGCCAAGCGAGAGGTCAAGTGTAAAAAGAGCAGCAGGACTTCATGAACTGGACCCCTCACAGCATTAACAGCTCAGGTTTCATCACTCACAAATCCAATAGCCACAGTCACCACTCAAGGAAACCAACAGAAAGCAGATTCAGTTATGGTTGCCTCTTCATCAAACCAGGAAACAGAGATAGCAAATGAGCAAGCTCAATATGTCAGCAATAGGAACTACAATCAGAGATGAAACTACTCGTCTAATCACTATCATCCTAGGTTGAGATATCATGAAAATCTATCTTATAGCAACAATGGAAACATACTTCAGCCTCCACCTGGATTCAACTCTCAGAATTTTGAAGGAAAACCATCCTTAGAAGACACCCTTGGGACCTTTTTCTCCGAAACAAGATCGCGCTTCAACAAGGATGAGTCACATTTAGACAACATCGAAACATGGGAGCTACAATGAAGAATCTTGAAGTTCGAATTGTTCAATTGGCTACATCAAAGAAATCTCAGCAATAGGGAAAATTTCAAAATGATACGGAAGCCAACCCGAAGGAACACTGTAAGGCTGTTGTATTGAGAAGTGACAAGAAAGCTGGAGGAATTGGACCCACAGAAGAAAGCATTTCCACACCTGACAAGGAAGAAGAACAAGTAGCAATAGAGCAAGAAAATTAGGCCAAGGGAAAACAAAAGGCTCACAGACCGTATTCCATATCATTCCCTGACAACCCACCCATCATCAAACCAGCACTTTCATTCCCACAACGTTTTCAAAAGAAAAAATTTGATGATCAATTTGCTAGATTTTTAAAAATTTTCAAGAAAATTCACATTAATATTCCTTTTGCAGATGCTTTGGAACAAATACCGAACTATGCGAAGTTTATGAAGGAAGTGATATCAAATAAATGGAAGTTAGAGAAGTATGAAACAATAAAATTGACAGAAGAATGTAGTGCTATCCTTCAAAAAAACTTCCTCAGAAAAGAAAAGATTCAGACAGTTTCACTATTCCTTGTACCATTGGAAACTCCTCTTTTGACAAAGCCATCTGTGATCTTGGAGCAAGCATCAACTTGATGCCTTTATCAGTGTTCAAAAAGTTAGGCCTTGGGAAAGTCAAGCCAACAACAGTAACTCTACAATTAGCTGATAAATCCCTCACATATCCCTGAGGGATTATTGAAGACGTGTTAGTACAGGTCGACAAATTTATCTTTCCAATTGATTTTGTTGTATTAGATATGAAAGAAGATCAGGAAATTCTATTAATCTTAGGCAGGCCATTTTTAGCAACAGGAAGAGCATTGATTAATGTACAATGAGGGCATCTAACATTAAGAGTGAATGAAGAAGAAGTGAGATTCAACATCTACCAAGCAATGAAGTACGCGGATGACACTGACACTTGCCACAGAATTGACTTCATTCATTCTGCTGTGAGAGAAGAACAATTATACATTGAAGACCCCTTGGAACATTGTATGATGTTCAGTGCAACAAAGGATGACATAATAACTTTTGAAAGGTACACAGGAAACAAGGATTTAGTTGATTGCATATTGGCTCTTGAATCTGCACCAATTGAGGACAACCCGTTGCAATGCGAAGATATTAAGCAATAAGTGGGATCAGATGATAAAGAGAGTAATGCAAACAGCAAAATTGAACTGAAGCAATTACCAAATTACCTTCGCTATGCATTCTTGGAGGACAATTCCATATCTCCAATTATCATTTCTTCATCACTCACAAGGGACGAAGAAAATAGATTATTGAAAGTGTTAAGAGAACACAAGGCTGCTTTGGTATGGTCCATAGCTGACATCAAGGGAATAAGTCCTACAATTTTTATGCATAAAATTCTCATGGAAGATTCATCCAAGCCATCCATTGAACATCAGAGAAGGTTAAATCCAGCCATGAAAGAAGTAGTTCGAACAGAGATCTTAAAGCTACTGAAGGCGAGGATTATTTTGGCTACTTCAGACTGTGAATGGGTTAGTCCAATATAGGTAGTACCAAAGAAAGATGGGATGACAGTAGTTAAGAACAATAATAATGAGCTAATTTCAACAAGAACAATACCTGGTTGAAGGGTATGTATTGATTATCGGAAGCTGAACAAAACAACTAGAAAGGACCATTTTTCATTTCCGTTCATTGATCAAATGTTGGATAGATTAGCGGGCTACTTTCACTATTGTTTCCTCGATGGATACTGGGGCTACAATCAAATTGTAATAACACCAGAAGGTCGGGAAAAGACAACATTCACCCACCCTTATAAAACTTTTGCCTACAGACAGATGCCATTCGGCCTATGCAATGCACCGACTATTTTTCAAAGGTCCATGATGGCTATTGACCCCAATGAATGTTTCCAACAGATACCGGACCCACCCGCGCACACATAAGCGAAAGTCCAACATGCAAAGACATGTGGACGGTCTAAAATGGACAGATCAAGGGCGTGGAGTAGCTCAACTACGCGTGACGAGAACATTCAGAATTCGACGAGATGATTGTAGATCGATTGTACAATAATTACCAATCGATGTTTGGTAAATGTGTATTTAAAAATGTATGAACTCATTTATGCTGCAAGATAAAAAGAGAGTTGAGTAAAGTATGATTTCTTATATTGACTCTTGCATTAGCCTTTGTATGGGGTACATGGGGGAGCATTTATAGTGTCACAAGTTAGATCGTGACCTTTAGTTCGGGGTACACGTGGCCTTATCCGGTTAATTTACATGTCAAATTGTAGGCATCAGCCGCACCTAGCCTGCTATACATTTATTGATTGGCAAAGCCGCCTCTACTAGTGACAAGACTTAACATTTACACTCATGACAAACGTCCTATCAATCATTTTAGTAAGATCTTTGTGCAGAGGATCTCTTGAGAGAAGTGTCATGAAAGATGCTGCTTTGTGACTCGGAGTCAACTACCTTGGCTACAGAGCTTCGACCAACAGGGCCTCGTCCACATTCAAAGGGCCTCGGCATATGTGCTTCGAAAATCGAAAGCTCCTCAAAAGGCAATGATAAATGGGCCTCGGTGTATATGGGCCTAGGCATCTATGCACCTCGATTTGTAGGCCTCAGCCATGCAAATCACCTCGGATTGAGTGCCATGTGGTTTGGCATGAGTTGGCTGTGGGCCCCGATGGGTTGCCCAAGTGTGCGAACATGTAATAATAGTCCTCCAAGTCCAAGTATAGTCATTTATGTAATGTGAGAACTTTGATGAAGTAAAGCCAGCAAGTTAAGTTGAAAGAAATTTTTGAAATTTTTGTATCCCAAATAATAGTTCCCCAAGTCCAAGTATAGATATTTTTATCATGGTTGGAGTTAGAGATTTGCTGTTGTCTGAGGAGTGAAGAGAATGATAAAGCCGAGGTGGTTGATAAACTGAACCTGCGAAGCTTGTTGGTTGAGTGATGAAGAGGAAGTCGAGGTGGTTGGAAAATTGAACCTGCGAGGCTTGCTAGCTGAGTGATGAAGAGGAAGCCGAGGTGGTTAGAAAACTGAACCTACGAGACTTTTTAGGTGGTTGGGAAATCGAACCTACGAGGCTTGCTGGCTGAGTGATGAAGAGGAAGCCGAGGTGGTTGGAGAACCGAACTTGCGAGGCTTGATAGTTGAAATCTGAGGCGCATTGACAATGATTGTTCCTTGGTAGTTGTGCCAATGATTTGATGTTTTACGCATATTTTCGAAGAAAGGTGGCTGAACCGTTATAACTTCCAAGGCCCCTACTGCCATCGATTTAAAGTCGTAATCATGAGAACAACTGGAGCTTGTAGAAGCAGACGCATTGGGGGAGGTGCATGGGAGACACGCTTTAATCTGAGGTGTAGGTTTGAAAAATCGTTTGAATTTTACACCTCGGATTTGATTTAGAATGAAGGGTTCAGATTGGATGGGCTTTGATCAGACGGTTGGGGTTCATCCTGGCCCCTTATGAAAGGCGAGAGACCCCCATTTTTCTAGATTTTCTACCTTTGCAATCTGATTTTTCTTCCAAAGTTTAAGTTTTCCGGCGTCGAAGCTCTTTGTCCCCCGATTTTTCGGCAGCATTCCGTCGGCGTATTTATTCCCGTAGGTATTTTCATAGAAAATCCCTTGTATTGCATTTTTAGTCATTTTTTTGAAATGGAGTCCACCTCGGGTAAGGAGTTGGTCGCTGTCGCGTCGTTTGGTCAAGGGTCTAGTTACAGGGGGGACTCTGAGGTTGAGCAATATGCTATGACCGAGGAGGCAGTAGACTATAGTGTAGAGTGGGGGGCGGCGTCTAGAGTCCCTTCGAGTATGACATTGAAGAGGCTGGGGAAGATTAAGGAGAGGTATTGTGTACCTCATTATGTAGAGATATTAGTACCCGAGGCCCATGAGTGAGCCTACTATCCGAGGCCTGGATGCGTGGCGGTGAGCGAGTACCTGTTTAAGGCAAGTATGCATCTTCTTCTGCACCCATTTTTCAGGGTGGTGTTGAAGAACTTCATGTTTTCGTTGACCCAGGTTCTGCCAAATGGGTGGAGCCAGTTGGTTGGCTCGTACTTCCTATGGAAGGAAGTGTCACTCTGGGAGGATATGCCTCTCCACGTCTTCATGACCTTATTCCTGTCTAGGGTAATAGGTAAGGAATCGAGGGGGTGGTATTACTTAACTCCCTGGGGGATCATGCACCATTTGTGGTGGGCTGCCTTCTTCCATTAAGGGGTGGAAGAAGTCATGGTTCTGGGTGAGGGACAGGTGGCAGGTGATGGAGGAGGATACAACTTTGGCTTGCACAGTACTGACCCAGTACTACGAAGCTCGTGAGTTTCCCAGCCTAAGTTTGCATTCGGTATTCAAATTTCTTTAGATCTAACTGTTGAAGCTTCCTTTGCAGATAGCAGTACGAGGTTCGGGTTGAGCAAGGAGGAGTTTGAAGTGATAGAGGACATTTACAAGAGACCTCTCAAGTTTCGCCACTTCGACCACCTCATTAGCTGAAGTCGCTACTTCCATGATTTCGAACGATGGCCTCCAAGGGTAAGAAGCTCATTTACTTGTGTATTTCTTCCCTTTTGTTTTGATGTTGATGCATTGACATGTTCTGTAGACAAGTTCAAGATAAGGGAATACCCAGCCCCTGACATGGCCTCTATACTCAGGGCCACATCCACTGTAGAGGCGAGGCCCCTGAAGCTGGGGTCCAGTGGTGCCAAAGAGGTTTGGGGTAGGGTCGAGCACCTCTCTAAAGATAAAACTCAAGGGCTCCCTAAGAGGGGGCACCTCAGAGGTTGGAGAAGGCTAAAGAGCCTCGGGGGAAAGAGAAGGTCCCCGAGGAGCCAAAGAAGAGGAAGCTAGTGTACATTACCAACTCGTCAGGAAAATTCGGGACATATGTGTCCCATGAAAGCAGAGACGTCACTCAGCCAAAGCTCCTTGCATCCGCCTCGAAAACGATAAAGATAGAAATGGTTCAATGAGCCGAGGCTGAGGAAGCCAAGGAAGAGGCTGCGAAGAGGGCAACTGAGGCGGCAGAGGAGGAGGCCACCAAGCAGAGGCCTGCGAGGGTACAATGGAAGTCTCTGAGCTTCCTTGTCGAAAGGGAGGAGGTTCTAGCTCCAGCATTGGTAGAGGCTTTGCCACCTGAGATTGGAAGTGCCATAGAAAGCTTCTACAAATTCTGGACGGATCGGTGGCAGTTGCATGCCTCCTCATGTGACGCCACAGACTTGACAAGGGCCCTCATGAGCCAAAGTGTGAGGACTTTTGGCCTCTTACTATAGTGCAGGGAGGCCCTTACTGACTTTCAAACAAGGACTCAGTCCTCGAAGAAGAAGATGGCCTCCCTTATAGAGGAGCTAAAGGGAGCTAGAGTCGAGACGGAGGAAGCAAGAGCCCAAAAACTTGAAGATATGGCCAAGCTAAAGTCTGCCTTGGCTTGGATCAAGGCGTTGAAGAAGGAGGTGTATGAGTCCCAATGCAAGGTGGCCTCCTTAACTGAGAAAGTGGAGGTTTCCAATGACCACCAGAAGGTGACTGCGGAAGCCTTGGAGAAAACAAATTTGGAGCTGGCTGGGGCCCAAGAAGCGTACAAGTTCTTGGAGGGCCAGATAAAGTGGTATGTTGATAATGCAACCAAGGCAAGAGAGGAGGCCCATGAGGCGAGGGAGGAGGCTGTGAATGACTACATCGCCAACTTCCACAATACCGAGGAGTACAAGAGCTTCAGCACTTGCTGGAGAAATTTTGCTTATGCCAAGATGATGGAGAGGGCTAAGGAACTCTACCCAGATCAAGACCTATCACGGCTGAGGTTGGAGTTTGTGGATGAAGTGCCTCAAACCCCAGCTGATGAGGCAGTTGGAGATGAAGTAGCAAAGGCAGAAGAAGAAAGTTCTAATGCTCAAGCCGCGGAGGCCCCGGCTGTTGAGGCACCTCCATCGTCGTCCCAGGCTTAGGATAGTTTTCTTTTCAATTATTTCTGATGTACTGGCCTTAGGTCGCCATTTTGTAGCATTGATTGAAAATCAATACAATATCTTCTTTCATTGAATATTTTTCTCCAAAGTGTATTGGCCTCGTCAAGCAATTGAACTTAATGTTGATTGAAGAACAAAATAACTTTAACTTGGTATCCTAACTCCAATCACTTGAGCAAGTAATGAACAGTATTGGACTTAAGCAAATGAATTGTACTTAAACATAATAATTGTAACCTAAATGGATCTGACTGGACCATGTTTCAGCCGAACTGAGAATATTGCTGTCTAATTCGAAAGGTAGTTGCGTGAAGCCAGTATTGGTTGAGCCTTGTGCATAAATAGGATGGTTTAGCTATGTTGAAACTTTTCCCAATGGCATTCAGCCTCGCCAAAAGGAGGTAAGTACATGCGTCTTGGAGTTCAAACGAGGTGGCCCAAAGATGGGATGCCGGCCTCTCCTCTGAGGTCACGACGCTTCCCATCATGGTGGATGGTTCAGCCATGCTGTGGCTTCTCCCAGTGGCATTCAGCCTCACTAAAGAGAGGCAAGTCCATGCGCCTCGGAGTTCAAATGAGGTGGCCCAAAGATGGGACGCTGGCCTCTCCTCCGAGGTGACGACGCTTCCTAACATGGTGGATGGTTCAGCCATGCCGAGACTTCTCCCAGTGGCGTTCAGCCTCGCCAAAGGAGACAAGTGCATGCGCCTCGGAGTTCAAACAAGGTGGCCCAAGGATAGGACGTTGGCCTCTCCTTCGAGGTGACGACGTAATGCGACACGTGAATTCAATCATGAATAATTTTATTGAATCATGGAAATGTTGCATAAGCTGGGAAAGATCATCCAATGAAGTAGTACATTCATTGATAATAGATTCGGAGGTGCTCAATGTTCTATGGACGGGGTTGTGCCTTGCCATTCATGTCTTCAATCCAGTAGGTCCCGGGTCGGATCTCCTCTCTGATTTTATATGGACCTTCCCAGTTCGGACCCTGGGAACCGGTGCCAGGTTCTTTTGAGGAGAGGAAGACTCTCCTGAGGACCAAGTCATTTATTCGAAATGACCTCTTCTTTACCTTTGAGTTGAAGTACTTCATCATCTTTCTTTCTCAATGAAGTTGAGGTCGCACCTGCGAAACTCGTCGTTTGTTATCTCATTGAAATGCAGACGTCGTGGAGATGGAAGTCCGACCTCGACAGGGCTCATTGCCTCAGTCCCATATGCCATGAGGAAAGGTGTTTCCCCTGTTGGGGTCCTCACAGTGGTTCGGATTGCCCAAAGAACCTGTGGCAGCTCATCCACGCAGGCCCCTTTTGACACATCAAGCTTTCTTTTCAGGACGTGCTTGATCGTCTTGTTCACAGCCTCAATCTAGCCATTTGCTTATGGGTGGTGAGGCGTGGAAAAGTGTTTCTTGATGCCAAGTTCTTCACACAAGCTTTTGACCTTCTTGTTGTCGAACTATCTACCATTATCTGAGACGATCAAGTAGGGAATCCTGAACTGGCATATGACATTCTTCCACGAGAATTTGGAAGTGTTAGCTTCTGTAATTTTTGTCAGGGGTTCAGCTTCAACCCACTTCGTGAAGTAATCAATGGCCACAATTGCGAAGCTCGCACCTCCTTTGCCTTTTGGTAGAGGACCTATGAGGTCCACACTCCACTTCGAGAAAGGCCAAGGGCTGGAGACCGCGGTCAAATCTTGCGATGGTTGTCTTTGGACAGGAGATAATCGTTGGCATTTGTCACATTTTCGTACAAACTCGAGGGCGTCCCTTTTCAAGGTAGACCAGTAGTACCCCTGCCTCAGTATTTTTTGTGACAAAGATAGAATTCCAGAGTGGTTGCCGCACACACCCTCATGGACTTCTCTTAAGATGTAGGTAGCCTCTTCTCCTCCGAGGCATCGTAAGAATGGAGAGGAGAAGCTCCTCTTATAGAGTACATCATCAATGAAGAGGAAATGGGCTGACCTCTTCCTTAGCTTGTAGGCCTCATGCTTGTCAGTGGGAAGTACTTGGTCCTTGAGTTTGCCACGATGGGCTGCATCCAGGTAGGAGTCCCAGTGACCCACATCACATTGGGGGCCTCAATTGACGACATGAAGAGGTGCTCTATAGGGACTACTGTGAGTAGTTCGAAATCCTTGCTACTTGCAAGTTTGGAGAGTGCATCTGCATGTGCATTTTTTATGCGGGAGATCTGGATCAACTCAAATTTTTCAAAGGATGGGATGAGGTTCATCACCAGTTTCAAGTAGGAGGCCATTGTTTTGTCCCTGGCTGAGAAGTTAGCGTTGACTTGGCTAACGACCAGCTGGGAGTCACTACTGATGAGTAGCCTCTTTACTTGCTTTTATTTCGTTAACCTGAGGCCTGCGAAAAGTGCCTCGTATTCTACTACATTGTTGGTGGCCTTGAACCCGAACCTCACCGTCGAGTTTAGCTTGTGACCTTTCAGGCTGATGAGGACAATTTCGGCACCTGAACCGGCATCCCCAGCCGACCCATCAACGAATAGTTTCCACGTAGGGGGTTCGGTTTGTTCCATGATTTCATCTACCTCGGGTAAGTTGGCAAATTCTGCCACAAAGTCAGCTAAGGCTTGGCCCTTGATGGCTGCCCTAACCTTGAACATGAGATCAAATCCACTTAACTCCGCCGCCCATTTCAATAATCTCCCTGAGGCATCGAGCTTTTAGAGTATCTGCCTTAGGGGAAAGTTAGTCAGCACATGAATGGTGTAGGCTTGGAAGTACGATCTCAACTTCCTGGAGGCCGTGATCAAGGCCAAAGCGAGCTTCTCCATATCTGGGTAGCGGGTTTTCGGCGATAGGAGTACTTTACTTGTATAGTAAATGGGGAGTTGGGTAGTTCTCTCTTTACGGATTAGAACCGCACTGATGGCTTCATAGGAGACGGCTAGACACAGCTATAGGATTTCATCAAGCTTCGGTTTGGAGAGGAGGGGGGCCTGCCCTAGGTGCCTTTTCAGGCTCTGGATGGCCTCTTCACATTTCTCATTCCACTGGAACTTCTTCCCAACTTTTAGCACTTTGAAAAATGGGAGGTATTTGTTCGTAGCTTTGGAGACGAAGCGACTAAGCGCGGCCACTCGTCCAGTCAAGCTTTGCACCTCCTTTAGCTTTTGGGGGGACCTCATCTTGCATAGGGCCTCAATCTTCTCAGGGTTGGCTTCAATACCACGTTAGTTGACCATGTATCCTAAGAATTTGCTGAAGGTCACTCCAAAGGCGCACTTGAGGGGGTTGAGCCTCATCCTATATCTTCTCAAGATTTGGAAGGTGCTGTTGAGGTACGTTATGTGGTCCCTAGCTTCCAAACTCTTTACCAGCATATCGTCTACATAGACCTCCATTGTCCTACCGATGAGGTCCACAAATATTTTGTTGACGAGCCTTTGATATGTTGCTCCGTCATTTTTCAACCCGAAGGGCATCATCTTGTAGCAGTAAAGGCCTCGGTCTGTGATGAAAGATGTGTGTTCCTCGTCGGGGTGCATGGGGATTTGATTGTAGCTGGAGTATGCGTCCATGAAGCTCAATAACTCGTGCCCAGCCTAGAGTCTACCAGTTGGTCAATCCTTGGAAGTAGAAAGCTGTCCTTCGAGCAAGTTTTGTTGAGGTTAGTGAAATCGATGCACACCCTCCACTTGCCGTTGTGTTTCTTCACTAAAACTGGATTGGAGACCCACCTCGGATAGGTGGCCTCCCTAATGAAGCCATTCTGGATGAGCTTCTGAACTTCTTCTTTTAGGGCCTCGTACCTCTCAGGATTGAGGGCTCTCCTTTTTTTGTCTATGCCGAGCAACCTTAGGATCAATTTTCAGGCAGTGGCAACTAACCTTGGGATCTATACCTACCATATCCTCATGCCTCCAAGCAAAGATATCAAGGTTCCTACTTAGAAAATCCTTGAGCATTTCTTTCACAGTGCTAGCCAAGCCTTTGCCCACCTTCAACAATTTGGATGTGTCTCGTGGGTCCACCGAGAAGCTTTCAAGTTTCTCAACTATGGATGCTTAAGGTTCGTGTTCAATTATGCGGAGATCAATTTCATCGATGACCAATACTTTCGGATTGGGTGGTGCGTCAATCATTTCAACATCTTCCAGTTCGGTGGGAGCATCACCTGGGGGATCAGCCATGACTACAGCGCCAATCTGTTGACCCAATAAATGTTACCAATAGATACCAGACCCACCCGCGTACACGTAAGCGAAAGTCCAACACGCAAAGACATGTGGACGGTCTAAAACGGACAGATCAAAGGTGTGAGAGTAGCTCAACGATATGGGATGAGAACGTTCGAAATTCGACGAGATGATCATAGAACAATTGTACAATAATTACCAATCGATGTTTGGTAAATGTGTATTTAAATATGTATGAACTCGTTTATGCTGCAAGATAAAAAGAGAGTTGAGTAAAGTATGGCTTCTTATATTGATTCTTGCATTAGCCTTTGTATGTGATACATGGGGGAGTATTTATAGTGTCACAAGTTAGATCGTGACCTTTAGTTCTGGGTACACGTGGCCTCATCCGGTTAATTTACATATCAAATTGTAGGTATCAGCCGCACCTATCCTGCCATACATTTATTGATTGGCAGAGCCGCCTCTAACAAAGACAAGACATAACATTTACACTCATGACAAACGTCCTATCAATCATTCTAGTACGATCTTTGTGCAGAGGATCTCTTGGGAGAAGTGTCATAGAAGATGCTGCTTTGTGACTCGGAGGCTGCTACCTCAGCTACAGAGCTTCGGGCAATAGGGCCTCATCCACATTCAAAGGGCCTCGACATATGTGTTTCGGATGCTCCTCAAGAGGCAATGATAAATGGGCCTTCGTGTATATGGGCCTAGGCATCTATGGACCTCGATTTGTGGGCCTCGATTATGCAAATCACCTCGAATTGAGTGCCACGTGGTTCTGCATGAGTTGGCTGTGGGCCTTGGTGGGTTGCCCAAGTGTGCGAACACGTAACAATGGCAATTTTTGCAGACATGGTGGAGGACATTATGGAGGTATTTATGGATGATTTTTCAGTGTTTGGTAATTCTTTTGATAACTGCCAGCACAATCTCTCGTTAGTGTTGCAATGCTGTGAGGAAAAGAACTTGGTTCTTAACTGGGAGAAATTCCACTTCATGGTACAAGAAGGAATTGTGCTAGGCCATCATGTTTCAGCAAAAGAGCTTGAAGTTTACGAGGCGAAAATTGATACAATAGCAAAGCTACCACCACTCACCAATGTCAAGGGCGTTCGGAGTTTCTTGGGTCACGCTAGATTCTACAGGAGGTTTATCCAGGACTTCTCAAAAGTAGCTAAACTCTTATGCAACCTGTTGGAGAAGGACACAACATTCACCTTTGATGAAGATTGCTTAAAGGCATTTGAAACAATAAAGGAAAAACTAGTTACTGCTCTAGTAATGGTAGTACCAGCTTGGGATCGGCCGTTTGAAGTTATGTGTGATGCTAGTGACTATGCAGTAGGGGCGGTTTTAGGACAAAGGCATGATAAGATGTTCCGAGCAATCAACTATGCTAGTAAAACCTTTAATGGAGCTCAACTGAACTATACTACAACAGAAAAAGAGATGTTAGCGGTAGTCTTTGCATGTGACAAATTCAGATCCTATCTCATTGGAACCAAAGTGATCATTTACACTGACCATGCTGCAATTCGATATCTATTTGGAAAAAAAAAAGATGCCAAGCCACGCCTAATTCAATGGATACTACTACAGGAGTTTGATATAGAGATTCGGGATAAGAAGGGTAGGGAGAATGTCATTGCAGATCATCTCTCACGATTAGAGAATGAAAAGGTGGGGGATGAGAGTCAAATTCGAGAGACTTTTCTTGATGAGATCTTGTTAGCGGTGTCATCAAAGATCCCATGGTATGTTGATTTTGTTAACTATTTGGTATCTAGAAGATTGCCACCTAACTTGACCTTCCATCAAAAGAAGAAATTCCTACACAATGTCAAGTCATATTTATTTGATGATCCGATAGTCTTCAAGAGGTGCGTGGATAGAATAATTAGGATATGTTTCCTTATAGAAGAGACACGCATTATTATGGAGAGTTTTCGTTCCTCGCCTTATGGACGTCATTTCGATCCTACATGCACGGCTTCCAAAGTATTACAATCTGGATTCTTTTGGCAAAACCTATTCAAAGACTATTATGCTTTTGTGAAGATATGTGATCGTTGTCAGCGTACTGAAAACATTTCAAGACATCATGAGCGACCACTAACTAATATACTTGAGGTGGAGTTATTTAACGTATGGGGTATAGAGTTCATGGGTCCGTTTCCGCCATCCTTCGGTCAGGTATACATTCTTCTTACAGTGGACTATGCATCCAAATAGGTTGAAGCCATTGCCACACCAACAAATGACGCAAAGATAATTTTAAAGTTTTTATAGAAACATATCTTCACTCGATTTGCCACGCCTAGGGCGATAGTAAGTGATGAAGGTACACATTTCTGCAATAAGCTGTTCAATTCTCTTTTGGCTAAATACGATGTCAAGCACAAATTGACAATTGGTTATCACACACGATTAAATGGGCAAGCAGAGGTGTCCAACAGAGAGATTAAGCAGATTTTGGAAAAGACAGTCAACACCAATCGTAAGGACTGGTCCCTAAAACTAGATGACACTCTTTGGGCATACCGAATTGCCTTTAAAACACCAATTGGAATGTCACCCTACCTTCTGGTATTCGAAAAAGCTTGTTATCTTCTGGTGGAATTGGAGTCTAAAGCTTACTGGGCTGTGAAGAAGTTGAATTTAGACATGAAATTGGTCGGGCCACAACGCTTGTTGCAGTTAGATGAATTAGAGGAATTTCGGAATGATGCCTACGAAATTGCAAAAATATACAAGGAACGAACAAAAATATGGCATGACAAGAGAATCTTAAGGAGGGAATTCAAGTCAGGAGAACAAGTTCTTTTATTTAACTCTCGCTTATGACTCTTTTCGGGCAAGCTTAAATCACTGTGGTCGTTTGTGATTCATAAAGTGTTTCCTTATGGTAAAGTAGAGCTAGTGAGCAAGGATTGGTCTACCTTTCAAGCAAATGGACAACGCCTTAAGCATTACTATGAAGGGGACAACCGAGATGTAGAAGAAACTATCCTTGAAATACCCACTTAAATCCACATCCACGTCCAGCTAAAGACATAAAAGAAGCCCTTCTTAGGAGGTAACCCAAGCTTTCTTCCCTTTTATTTATTTTCTTATTATTATTGTTTTAATATAGGATAATTTGGTTTATTTTATAGTATTTAGGAACCATGATCCATAGCCCTAAGGTCTTAGAGTACTTCAGTTAGTATTAGATTTCTGAGCTAAGTAACACTTGTTCCAGGTACTTAACGTTTAAAATCTAATTTTGTAGGAACATGACATCGCGGACGAATCAAACCAAGCGTAACATGAGAGAATGAAGCATACATCATGTTTGGAGGAAGGTTAAAGGAGAACAATTCATATTCAGCATAATTGTACCAAATCGTCACTGGCAATTCAGATAATTTAGGGAAGTTTTCCCTCCTTTCTTTTAATTTTACATTGAGGATATTTTTTTTATGTTTGGGGGTGGAAAATGAGAAATTGTCTAAATGCCTAACTTAATTTTTTTGCTATTTTGTGTGTTGAGCGTGTGTTTAAAATAAAAAAAATTTAAGCTAGCGCGCGAGGCCACTACTCAAACAAGCAGGGGCTAAAACTTCCCAACCACACCCACGACTAACATAGTCGCGCTCACGCGCGGCTGCTCGAGGGTTGGGTTTTTAAAACCCTACCTAGCCCCTCACTTTACACACAAAAAATCACAAATCGGCACCTCTCTTTCGACAATTTCTGCAACTTCAACAAAATTTCACCTAATTTTTCCCCAAATTCTTGTGGGCACAATACATTCTAGCGACATACAAATTTTTTGTCAAATATTTCTCAATCTGATCTACAAATTTTTGAGAATTCAAGGTACATTGCTATGTCTTCAAGGGTTCATGTGTTTTGCTATTTGCCTTATATTCTTGCATCTTTCTAAACATTCTCGATTAATTTGGAGGTGGGCTTAGTTATACCTTGGCTTGCTTGAGTATGTTGGAGAAATTGGAGAATTAATAGCTTCCATGTCTTGAAGTTCACCCATCACGTATTTGATAAATTGTCCCTAAGGCATTGTTGTTTTAATTTTGGCATGCATTTCGTGTAACACATAAACTATATATACATAACCACTTTCGTGTTGTTACCCCACCTACAATCCTCAAGAGCAAGTTGCTATGTCCTTACCATTTCGAACTACTTTTACACTTTTGCATTTTGTTGGAAATTGTTGAGTTTTGTTGGAATATGGGCATTGTTATATGATGGTGGATGATTTTCTTTTGGAATATGTGGATTGTACATAAGTACATTGAATTTTCACCACTTTCTAGACCTATGCACGTCAGGTGTTCGACTGATTGCCTTAATGGCATTTTACTTCAATTTTGGCATGATTTTCATACCTCATATACTTTATATATACATTGACACTTCGTATTGCTGCACGCTTCATCTTGTGGGGACTTCATGAAGCATGAGGGCTACTAAACACCAACCTATGTTGCTCCTTCATGTTTGTTTTACAATCTCATGTTACTAATTGCAGTTTTTCCAACGTGTTGATAGATATGGCCCTAAAATGAAAGACTGCTCCTTCCTCCTCCAAAGGCAAGGAAAAGGTCACAGGATCTTCTAGCATAACCTGAACACGACTTGACGAAGGGGGTATGAGAAGGTTTCTAACAATTGAGCATAAAGCCAGATTTGACAACGTGGTCTCAAGATGGAACGTTTGGCTAGAACGCGAAGTAACATTGGAAGACTTTGGGAGGTTTGAATTGACCCAGTTAATTCAGTTGGCAAGTTGGGAGAAAGTTGCAGGCGAACCTCATAAGGTTTACCCTACTTTGGTGCAGGAGTTCTACGCCAATTTTAATGCAGATTTGGACACTCCAAGGACTGAGCACATGCATCAGACATGGATTCGAGACAAATGGATAATGTTCTCTCTCGAAGTGGTTGAGGCCTACAACGAACTCACTCGAGATAATATTGTGCCAGTGCCAATGGATGCAGACATGCCAATCATCATACATATACTATATGGGAGAGAAGATGCATGACAACTCTTAGGACATGACTTTGAATACTGACACTTGAAAGATTCCATTGTGATTTTGTATAAATTCATCACTCACAACATTGATCCAAGTTCACATCGCACCACTATTAGTCAACCCGAGGCCATTCAACTTTATCATCTTGCACACTGGTTTAAGATTGACTTAGGATCTTTGATTTATGATCTCGTATGCTTTGTGGCGATGGATCTCGACCCGAGACATGCTTTGATCTTTCCTAGTCTTATTACTGGCATATGTCGTGCGTCGGGGATTCGATTTCTATCAGGAGAGTTATCGACAAGAGTTGTTGTTCCGATTAATGCGTTGTCAGCTACCAAGACATGGCAATTAATTAGGCTGCAGAGACAGCGATGTATGTAGCTACAAGACCAGGAGGATCCAGAGGCAGATGATCACATTCCACACACTGTAGGGGCCAGAGGCCGTACCTGATTTGCAGATTATGAGGCAATTGTTTGCTGGTCTGACAGAGACTAACCAAACATTACAGCATATAGAGCATATAATGACTGCTTCACAAGCCAGGCAGGAAGCCCAAGATGACAGGGAGCATGCTAGGAATATCAAGCTATAAGCTATGGAGCGAGATATCAATAGGCTTTTGGGTGAAAGGTTGACATTGCATAGGGAACATGACCTCATGGGGAGACAATTAGACAGATTCACGGGACAGGTTGAGGATATGCACATTAGAAATGAGGCCATATATAACAGATTGGAGGACATGAATACAAGGGACGAGGTCATGTATAACAGGTCGGATACACATAGACAAATTGATCAGCTATGTGCTTTGATGCAAGACCTCTCTAGATCCAATCATCAGCCACCATCTACATCGGACTTGTCCAGTTCAAGAGCGTTTATGCCATTCCATCCACCGCCCGCAGATCAATACTAGGGGAGCCTCTGATTCCTTTTTGTCACTTTCCATTTTTACTTGCATTATTTCTTAACATTGGGGACAATGTTTAGTTCCAGTTTGGGGGGTATTAGAGTGTAGTGTATATTATCTAATTACCTAATGTCCTTTTCTTTTGTGTGATTTGTGTGCAACTTTTCTTTTGTTTGTGTGTTTTTAAAAAAATTTTAAAAAATAATAATCGTATTTGCATGCTTGTGTGAGTTAGATAGCATTGTCGAAAATGATGTTTATTATTGAAAACATACATTAGTCTATGAATTGTGGACAAGTTATGTGTGTGAATCAAATTTTTACTTATTCATGTGAAGCGGAAATTATATTGCACGTGAGTTGATTGTAGCGCTTTGAGTGAATGGGTGGATCATGTTTATAGGTTGACCTAGAGAACTTAGATTGTTAAACCCAAACAACCATTAAATATCAGTATACCCTTAAACAAAATCTAAGATGTTTGGAGGATTGTACTGTTGTGGAGAAACTTGGAGATAAATGTGGATTCCGTGTGTACTAATTTTTGCATGGACTGTCTGAGACTGATAGGATGAAAATTGGGTGAAAATCTTAAGTTAGAGGTTGATTTTCGAGAATGTGTGTTTAATAAGGGGCATTGCACTAAGCATTAAAAAAATTAATAATAATAATAATAATAAAGATCCCAATGAGGACATCTTTAATAATCTCATTGTGAATCGTCCCTTCGTAGCTTTTATGACTCGAGTGGTTAAGCCTGTAAGGGTTTAAAACCTGATGCCCTAAAGTCATCTGATTTGGGGGTCATCGGCATAAACCTCGCTACAGGAGTCATACAGAAAGTTTAAGGGAGGGATGTCCGCACAAGGGTTAAAAAAAAAAAAAAAAGCATTGCTTAAGCCCTAAACATTCATTTTAAAGGATTTGACCTTTTGAAAAGAGGTTAATAACTTGGTTAATTCTTAGAGATTGAAGCATTCAAAAATAAGGAAAATCCTCATTTGTTAACATGTGGAATTACAATTAGTAAAATCTAACCAAACTTGAGCGGTGTGAAAGACTAGTACTAAAGACTAACCTTAGCACCATGGGAAAGAGAAAAGAAAATAAGCTTGGGGTGCATGAATCCCACGAAGGAAGTAAGGAAATAGTTGACTTTTAAGGTTGAGGATTGGATGAACTCATTCTTGTACAAGGTTGCACTTCTCTCTACACACACTCGTTTTACATTGAATATATAAGAATTTTAGCTTGTACATTATAACTTTGAAGTGATTCATAGAATCGATATTATGGTTTCAATCCTGACCTATGAAGGCAAGATATCTAACGAAATTTGTTTTAATTAATTTTGTGTGTTTTAGTTGTGTTTGTGTGAATGTTAATGAGTTATTGGACCTAACTTTTGTTTGAGGACAAACAATTGTTCAAGTTTGTATTTGATAAGTGGATTTTATACGCTTATTTCATTAATTAAACTAGAGCGATTTTTGTCATTTAGGATGAATTGATACTTAATTTCATACATATTTCGTTTATTATGTGTAACTCGAGGCAAAACAATGAAATTGGACAGAAGAGCGGGAAATTTGCTAACTTGGGCCTAATCAAAAGTTTGGGGACTAAATCGCAAAGTGTCAAAAGTTGATTTGGACATGATGTAAATGATTGAAGAAGAGCAAGAGGTAATTAAATAGTGTTAGAAGATGAATGATCGAGAAGATTTTAGATATGGACCAAAAGGAACGAAGAATGAAGTATAGGGACCAAAGTGCAACACATGGAAAAATTTCAAAACTCTCGTGCACACAAAGGGTTGAATTTCATAAGTAGAACGTAGAACCAATAGGCGACGCGCACACAAGGAAATATACCCCGCGCACGGGGGCATTTGTTGGAGAAAAGTCGGCGCATTCTTTTTTTGATACAAACCCTTATGGAAAAAAAAAATCCATCATACTATTTAACCTAGGACGACGACCAGAATGCCTCCTTCTTCTTTTGGACGACAAAAAGAGGCTTGAAAAGAGAGAAAATCTAAGAGTCAAAAATCAAGAATAATTGCAAGAAGATTGACGACAATTGGGGAAGAATTCACACAACACAACTAGTTTTTTCTCTTATTCTCTAATTCTTCTCCATGTTCTTTATTGTGTATTTCCTTATGTCAATCAATTTAATTATGAACTAAACTTTGAGATCTAGGGCTTGACATAACCTATTTGAGACATGTTTTGATTCCAATACAGTTATTTCCTTTGATTTTCCTAAAATTTATTTATTTTGTTCTTGCTAAATGCTTTCAATTGCCTGATCAACAATTGAATGATTTAATGCTTTAAGTTTTCTGCTCGAGAGAGGGAAATTTAGGCATGATTTAAAGAATGACATAACCTAGAATTCGTAGGTTTCGAGAGAATGTACGGAACTTTGAGGCCAATTCATTTGAAGAATCAGGTCATTGATAATTTCTCTATATTTAATTCGGAATAGAGATATTGGGGTTAAAATATAGAAATAAATTTCATTTGGCGCTCGAGAGAGGGGATATAATTAATTTATGATTCTTGCCTATAAATTCGGAAAGGAATTGATGGAAATAGCTATAGAGGTTGAAAAAAATCGTCGAGAATATGGCGAAATCATTCCCTAGGCATTTATACATTTGATCTTTTTTTTTTTTTAGAAATTGCTTCACTTTACTTGCACTCTTTAATCCAAATATTTTAGTTTAATATAAAATCATCCATTTAACATTTGATCGTCTAAATAAAGTGAAAATTCAAAATCATTAAAGTACTCCATATGATTCAATTATCAATCCCTGAGGGTTCGACACTTTTTATTTTATCAATATACTACAAAACTTGATATCGTACACTTATGGCAAAACTACGTTACATAAAATGAGTGGCATCCACCCGATGCATTCTTCTGCATCCGACCCCCAAGACACACAGCCAACGGTGCGGCAGGCTGCCAAATGGAACTCACCAGAGCACAAGATTTTCATTGCAACGTGCGAAACGGTGACTGCTAAAGGCCACCAATGTGGCAAATGCTTCTCCACAAAGGATGGCAGCGTATCGCAGAGATCTTCAATTGGACGGCAGAAAAGAATTGGACCACATCGCAAATGAAGAACAACTGGGAATAACTGTGGGAGCAACACAAACACCCGTTCGAGCTGTTGCGGAGCACGAGAATTGAGTACCAATCCGGCATCGGTAAAATCATTGTCCCCGAGCATTGGTGGGAATGCAAAATCAAGATACCATATGCTGCTTTCCATTATAACTTACTGGCCCGATTTTTAATGCCTGATCTGTTGTTCTTATTATTACAATTGGTTGGTTTCATGGGAGCAATGGTATAGCTTTATGAGTAGACGGAAGATTACATAATTTAGGAGATTTGATTCTATACACTATTGCTAATATTGTACGTAATTATACCATTGCTAGTGTAATAGTATATTTAACTATAGTTTACCTCATTAGAGGCAGTCATTCGATTATTTAATGAGAAGCAAACCTCAATGGGAATCATTCAAACCAATTGACAGAAAAAGGTTCATGGCTCCCATCAACCTTTATGATTCGAAATGTAGTTTATAAATTGTGTACTGGTTATTTACTAGTCAAATAATAAGGTTCATGTGCAATAGTTCTACACTTCTATGGATAGTAGATACTACAAAATTTCACTTATTGATGAAGCAAAGGATGTACTGATTTTACCTTTTCATGGATCTAAAACGACAACTTAGACAGGATAGGATTAGATTACAAAAAAAGAAAAACAACTGTTAATTTAACTACAAACGCTCTAGGCTTATAACTGTTATGGCCACTTGTAAGAGTTTTTTTAATCTGTAGTGTCAATTTCGAAGACTGTAAAGCGAGTTTGTATTCAACAATTTTGTGAATGCACTACTGAATAAGGTTTGGCACTAGAAAAACACTATACTTAAGAGACATAAAATCACATTATTATTGATACTATGATACCTCATGGGAAGCTTTTAAATATGTTCAAAGTGGCTTACATTGCTATTTAAAGTGGGTACAATATGATTGTAGCTTCATATAGTGGTTGATGAGTCATAACAGTATAAGGAGCATGAGTATGGGAGGATATAACCTTCGAACTTCATAGAAAATCATAGTAACCTGGTAAACCATTTAACATTGGAAATTAATAGAGATATTCTTAACTTTTAGTAATCTTTAAACCACGCTTATAGGTAAGGATTTTCAAGTTTTTATGCCATAGGTAGTCATGAAGTTGACCTTTAGCCCTATTTCTGTTTCATACATCCCTTCCATATGTACAAGTCCTATTCTATTAAATGGAGATTGTTATCTTTGCTTTATATATGAAGAGTTTTATACTCACAGTTTTAAGGTTCTTATGTCCTCACTCTTAGGATCTAGAAACACCTTCTTGTTAGGTACTGATGTCATTACCTCTTAAGTCAGTAAACTATTTATTCTCTTTAGGTTTTTATATATTCTCCTCTCTTATGTGCATGTGATTAACGGTGAATGATGTCTCAAATTGAGTGTCCCCAGCATGTTCCTGCGTTCCTTTATTCGTATCATTATTATGTATTCTTTCTAATCCTTTTTTCTTTCTTGTTTGGAAATAGGAAAACCCTAAGTATGCAAAGTACAAGTACATGGACTGCAGGGAGATTTATGACACATACGAAAAACTTTTCGACAACACCGTCACACCAGAGACTTGACTAAGTACGCGTTGTCGCCATAAAAGTTGTCACGGCGTGGATTCGACCTTGATAAAGATAATGATCGAGACAATGCCGGTGACAGGTTGCCAATCAACACAAAGGGAATCAATTCTAGTGAAAGTTTGAAAAAAGGCAGAGGAAACTCGACCATGAACATTTTGGGGAGACGCCGGTGGGGATAAATGGAAAGGCAAACGACGCAGGGACAAAGGAAAGAAGAAACGATATAATGCTCGAGATGTTTCGGCTTCGCTCGAGCAGATGATTAGCATCAGAACGGATCTCGCCTCAATTGCGAGATCACTTAGTAAAGGAGGAATATCGGTTGTCGAGTATGTCGAAGAACTTCTATCGTCCGGTTAAGTGACGGAGGGTGATGTGCTCCACCTGTTCGCCCTATGGTTCCTCTTCGACAAAGATTTTCGGAGTTCTTATGGTGCCGCGAAGACACCATTTCTTCGCTTCAAGTTTGTGGAGTACTGCTTCGAGCGAGACAATATGGTGCATCAGCGAAAGGGGTAACTGAGTGGTCTTATGCTTATGTGGTGGTGGTGTTTATTTTATTTTCAAGTTTTTCACGTTCCGAACTTTTTCCCCATCTTATGCGTACGGTAGAGCTGTAATATGAAATTTGGCAGTGGACAATTTTCTTGTCTCATGTGAATCTTACTACCATCCTGGTGATGTGTACTTTAGGTATTATTATATATATTCCATTTAGCATGTGAACCTGCTAGAAAGGTTGTGGTGTGTACCTTTTATATTATTTAATTCAACATTGTGTGTGATCAAGAGTAAAACAAATGGGAAAGCAGCTCTCTTTAATTGGCAGGGAATATATTCCCTGAAACCCGCAATAACGAGTCTTCAAGTAATCCATCCCCAATTGAAAAAAATGTTATGAGACTTATTTGAAAAGGTTTGTGCATTAGTACCGTTTGCATTCTAGAAATGCCAGATGCAAATGGATTCAACTGTAGAGAGGATCTGACTGTTGAAACATACAAACACCTTCACACGCTGCAATCTAATCACTAATATTTCCCTTAATCGAAGGAGATGTCAGATGACTCAATGATCTTCTCGGGTTCGAACACTGATTGTGACATTCAATCCATGTCCGACGATGAATGGAGTTCCGAAGAAGATGTGATGTAGCAGTTAGAGGAGAACATTACCACGTGGCTCGAATATTGTCGAGTTGCGGAGCGTCATCCGGGAAAAAATGATTACTCTCTATCAATAGACCTGCTCAAGCCCCGAACCGTAGAGCCTAGCAATAGCAGCCTTTATTGCAAGCCCAACAAGGACTTGATAGGAAAGAGCTGTGGAACACCACTTAACTATAAAAAGTGATACTACTCCCATCAAGCAAGCTCCCAAACCTTGCGTCTTCCTTTGCTGGCTAGATGTGTAAGACTGAACAATTATCACTGTTATAGATATTCTATAATACTTCATCATGTCAAAGAGCACCTTTTAGAGTTCACCACCAAGTTGTACTTTTTTATCTTTTGAGTTGTTCTCTCGGATCGATCGCTTAAGATCTTTAGTCTCTACCTGGACCTCCCTATTTGCTGCTAAAAATTGACTCTGGAAGAGGTTTACCTTCCTTTAGGGAAGAATTCCCATATGCTGATCACACAAAGAAAATATTTTGTTGCGAATGAACAAAGATACAAACATTTGATTAGGCATAGTGAGAGTCCCATCAAGTACTTCATGATCTTTATGGCTTTTCCCCCTGTTTTGTTTCCAGGGCTTTGTTCGCTTCATCTACGCTCTGACCTTAATAATCCTAGGTCTTCCAGTTCCATCATCTGGCTTATCGAAGATTCTTTGTAATTTGAATTGATTCTTTTATCGCATTGTGATAGTATGCCCCCGGCCCATCTACGTATTTTTTTGTTTTATGCCGGCTCCCCTGTCATCAGGTCACCAACTTCCTTGACCTTTCGGCACTGGGCAGGCATCAGTCACTATACATGGAGCACGTCAGTATTTATTCCCAACTACATGGTATGGCCACATTTTCATGCTGCAGAATATGCATGTATATCAGCAAACCTATTTTCAAGAATTTTGGATATATTCCCCCATGTTCATGCACTTCATACCCATTCTTCATGACAAGTATGGCATATCGAACAGCTCGAATACCGATGTATATGAACAAGTGGGAATGTTCTTGTCCATACTTGCGCACGAAAAAGGATATCGACAAGTGTAAACTCTGTTTGGTCACTTGTTGCAGACCATTGGGCACTATTTTAAGATAGTGCTACAGGCATGCTTGGCGTTCGCCGTTACAATTGTAAAACCAGATCCGACATACAACGAGGGTACTGCCAACCAACAGCCTGATCCGCAGCACTACCCTCTGTTCCAGGTTTGCAATACTCATTCACGATATATCTTTTGGTAGCCCTAGCGACAATGAGGTAGTTTATAAACTGGCCAACGACTGTATGTGATTGTAAAATTGCAGGACTGCATTGGTGCAATTGATGGGACGCATGTCAAAGCTGTGTTTTCGATACACAAAAAGGAGGATTTCATAGGAAGAAAGGGTATTCTGACACAAAATATCTTAGGGCATGTGATTTCAACGTATGTTTTACGTTTGTTTTGCCAAGAACAACAAGGAACATGCACGACAGCTAGGGTTGTCAATGGGCCAAGTCGAGCCGAGCCAAGCTCGGCTCATCCAAAAATGGGCAAGCTCAACTCGCGAGCAAACGTCGTTTTTCCTTTCTTTTTTTTTTGAAACAAATAGGTGAATTGGAAAATAAAAAAGTAATTTTAATTTTTAAATCGTGAATTATATATAAAAAACTAGGAAAAAATTTATACCCTCTTCCTTTATCCGGGCTTAGGATCGGCTACTTAAATTTAGAGTAGGCGGAGTTAAAAATTATGTTGTTTGTTTGTTTGTTCGTGTACAATTTTTTAAAGAAATTTAAAACAATATTAAAAATTATTTTTTCAAGCAACGCTGCGTGTCCCCTTACATATAATTTTCTAAGAAAATCCCTTCTAAAAATTGAAAGGGTAATCGAATGCTCTTTCAATTGTCAGAAATCTTCACTTCGAATATTATATAGAAGTCTTTCACTTCGAAGATTATATATAATCTTCGAAGTGAAAGACTTCTGACAATTGAAAGGGCAATCATTCGATTACCCTTTCAATTTTCAGAAGGAATTTACTTCAAAAATTATATGCAAAGGTACGCACAGCATTGTTCGAGAAAAGAATTTAAAATGTAGATATATAGTAGTAATAGTATCAAATACTAACAAAAATTTAACTAAATTGGTGGAAAGGGATTTTTTTTATTTTTTATTTTAACTAAAAGAGATAGAAAAAAATAAAAATGAAATCTTTATTTTTTTATTTTTCTTTTTAAAATAGATAAAGTATAAACCCTCCTCCTTTATCCGGGTTTGAGACCGGCTACTTAAATTTTCAGTAGGCGAAGTTAAAAATTGTACACGAACAATTTTTTATAGCGTGTACAATTTTTTAAAGAAAATTAAAAGTAACGATAAGAAAAGAAAAATTTTATCAATATAATTAAATCAAATATCACTTACTTGACGACATGCAATTTCAACATATTTATCTTGTAGTCGAAAATAAGTGTCCTGTCAATCCTTAACGCACATTAACGCTTCTAAAATATCTTTTTTCAGTCGACTCCTGACCTTGCTCAAAATTCTTTTACTTGCACTAAAAGCAGACTCCGAAACAACAGTGCTAACCGGAGGTGTCAGCAAATCTTTTGCAATCGCAGATATAACTGGCCAACGTCGATCATACCTTCGCCAAAATTCAATTATTTCGTCTGAACTTTTTTTAATTATTTTATCTGTTGGCATATTCTGGTTGAAATAATCAATTAATTCAGCGGGCAATGCATTATGGCTTGAGCCCGTAGATGTTTGATGAGAATGAGATACAGATAGTGACGACATGGCAGTGGCAGTGGTAGTAGATGAACACATTGCAGATGAATCAAATCTATATGAATTAATGCTTTGAAATAAATTAAATATTTTCGCATCTTCTTTTTCAATTTCAGTGGAAGGTGTAGGTGCAGATGGTACCCGACTAATATTGGTACTCATTCGGTTCGCATATAATTCATACATTTCACATAATGTTTGCTCTAAATTTTTATATGTGATAGGTGTATCAAATGTTAAGACGTTTGAAATTTGATCAATTATATATTTAGTTCCCGATAAATTATATCGGTGGTTCATCACGCATGCTAAAGGAAATAACATAGGCAAATCTTCCCAATATTTTCTAAATTTTAATTTCATAGCAATTATAATTTCACTAAAATCAGGGTCATTTCTGTATTTATAAAATGTTCTTGCAATTATATGAAGACGTTCAAACACCATACAATTGGTGGAATAGTAAATGCCCGATAAAATCTTAGTGGTTTCATAAAAAGATGTCAAAAATTTTTTAACTTTCAAAGCTAAATGTCAATCACGTTCAGTCAACATACCCTCGTCATAACTTCTAACATGTCTATTGTTATAAAAGTCAGTTATTAAATGTTCAAAACCTTCACATGACTTTAATAACAAATAAGTAGAGTTCCACATATAACCTACGTCGCTAACAAATGTTTTAGCATTTTGCACTCCTATTTCGACACAATAATCCTTAAATATTTGTTTTCTACTTGGAGAGATTGTGATATATATTAGTGCGTTCCTAATATTTTAAAGTTCATCCTTTATATATTTTAAACCATCTTGGACAATTAAATTCAAAATATGACATACACAACGAATATGAAACAAATACCCACCAAAATCAGATTGTAGTACCCTATGCAATTTTTCGACAACTACTTTATTAACACTAGCATTATCGAAAGTAAATGAACGAATTTTACCTTCGCAATGATATTCTATAACAATACTAATAATAGCATTAAATATATTATTAGCGTTGTAAGGAAATTCAATAATTCTAAAAACAATAATTTTTTTATGCATGCACCAAAGTGGGTCTATATAATTTGCAGTTACAGCTATATATGCTCTTTTCGTAATCCCTTCCCATATATCCGAAGTTACATATATGACACCCCCGTATTTTTGTAAATCCATAATTAATTGTTGTTTTGTTGAAGTAAAATATTGTGCTGTATCGGAACGAAGAGTGTTTCGACTTACCCCAACGTACCTTGGCTGCAGATATTCTTTCACATACGAGACGTAGTGTTGGTTGTCAATTAATGCCAAAGGCAACTCAGCACCAGCAACAAGTTTCACAATTCAGGTTCGAGCTTTCTCCTCCGAATACACCCATGTGGATAGGGATGCAGCAGAACCACCGGCTTCTGGACTGTCAAATTGCAATTGTGTTTGACAGCCTGAAATAAGTTCATGTTTGGTTGCACATACTTGTAATGACGGTTGAGATGAGTGGTATCAATTTCTCTTTGTCATGCTAATCTTTGTTGGCAGTATTTACATACTACTTTGGATTATTGGACTCCATTGACGATTTTTCCCGTTGAAATTAACTTAAAGTGACCCCAACATTTTGTTTATTTTTTCCCCTTTCGCTTTTCCCTCGCATCAGGAATGTTTAATTCAGCCTCTTCTTCCTGATCGTGTTCCTCTTCGGGAACGTCAACATCATCCAAATTAATTGGATAATTTGGATTGTCGCTTACATGATGATGAAGATCCAAATCTGGAATATCTTCAGGTAGGGGTACGTCATTTAGACCTTTAAATTGATTCTGAAATTAACTTTACAGTGTCATAGGCGATTCGTTTCTTCCCACACCGAACAAGTTTTCGACAAATGTACGTAGATCCATTTGTTTAATTGTAATAAGTAATAACTAGTAGAAGAATAATTATATAAATGTAGTGAGAAATAAAAATTGGATGAAATTTCAATAAATATAGTGAGAACTGAGAAATGAGAATTGGATATTGTGTATATAAAAATTGCACAACTATCAACACAATACAAGAGAGTTGAGAGAAAGATAATTGAGAGTTGAGAGTGAATTGTAGAAAATTTTGTGATTAAATGTCACTATTTATAGAAGAAGAAAAGAAAAAAGTTTTAAGGACCAAAACGGTCACTGAAAAAATTCAGTGACCGTTAACGGTAAAAAAAAAAAAAATCGTTCAGGGACTGAAACGGTCACTGACAAAAGTCAGTGACCGTTTTGGTCACTTTCAAAAATGAGCCACAAGTTTATAACGAGCCGCTCGCGAGCGGCTCGTTTTTTGTGAGAGCCGAGCGGGCTCGGCTTGCCGACCGAACCGGCCCACTCAACTCGCGCTCGAGCTCATGTTTTTACTAGCCCCAGCAGTCCACAAGCTCCGTTTTCGCGAGCTAACGAGCCGCTCGGCCCATTTACCACCCCTAACGACAGCCGCATTTTGGCCCGAGCAGTTCATAGTTCAGAAATAAATTTTTCGCAACCAGCAAATGAAAAATATTACCTTGTCGACTTGGGGTTTGCGCACAAGCCTGGATATATGGCATCGAATAAGGGCTCCGATATTAGATATCATTTTCAAGAGCGATACAATTTCCACCACTCGTCATATTGAAATGTTATCGAGCGGGCGTTCGGTGTTTGGAAATAGAGATGGAAGATTCTAGATCAAATACCAGCTTACAGTATGAAAGCACAAACTGCTGTGGTCGTAGTCACAATGGAAATTCGTAACTTCCTTAGGAGAAACGATCAGTTTGATGAGAGTTTTCGTAGAGCCGAAGAAGTGGATGACGATGAAGTTGAAATCGACCTTCCGAATGACCAGGATGATATTGTAGCCGAACTGGATGCAATAGACGAGGAGGACATGTCGTGGCAACAACTTCGCGATTACATAGCATAGGCATTACATTAGTAGTCGTATGATGGGGACGAAATGGTACGTTATGTTGCATGCATGTTGTTATCTGTGTAACGTGTTCTCATTTTGTTGCTGCGTCAAGTGTCGTTGATGGGGACGTTAGTTGTCATCTTCTAATTGTAGTCTGCCAACGATTACGTATCGGTGCATGTATGTTTTCGTATTAATAAGTTATTGGCTTCTTGTACTATCCCCTTCTAGACGAGTTTATTGAATCATATAAATTTATGTTCGTGTTTTTTGTAATACATATATGTAAACGGGAAAATTGGGGTTTGGAAATAATTATTTATTTTTAACCAAGAGATGGTTTAATTTCAAAAAATTAAAAAAGAAAAACAAAAACAAAACGAGACGACGTGTTAGAGGGAGAACTGAATGATGAATATTGACAAATTATCGTGTCCCATATGTAGATTTGTAAATGAATTTGTGAAAGGGCGGATAATTTACACCACGTGGTCGGAAATGTTGACTTTTCTACAAGGGATTTCATGGAATTCTTGAAAATAGGTCAAGTGGGAATTCAAGGGCTGCTAGCAAATTCAGGCTACTGTGTCAGAAACGAAAAACAAAAACAAAACGAGACGACGTGTTAGAGGGAGAACTGAATGATGAATATTGACAAATTATCGTGTCCCATATGTAGATTTGTAAATGAATTTGTGAAAGCGCGGATAATTTACACCACGTGGTCGGAAATGTTGACTTTTCTACAAGGGATTTCATGGAATTCTTGAAAATAGGTCAAGTGGGAATTCAAGGGCTGCTAGCAAATTCAGGCTACTGTGTCAGAAACCATTAATTATATTCTCAGTGGGGCCCACGGACGGCAGCAAGATTATGGAGAGAATGGGATGAGAATGGGGCCAAACAGACTCTTTAGAACATGTATTATCTCATGGGGTATTATATCTCGCGCCTTTTGTGGTGTTTCAACACAAACAAAAAAAGATTTGGTAAAAGACTAAAAATTGGAAATAAAAATTAGAAAAGTTGTAGGTCATTAACAATAAATATTGTGTATTTGTAGACATCTTGCGAGTTAGCAGGTCAAGTCTTGAGTTTGTTAGGCAAATATCTAATTTTTTTTGGTAAATCTCGAGTTTGCTATGCAAAAGTTAAGTATGCTAGATAATTCGGAGTTCCTTACAGTTCAAGAAAATTGATCTCAAATCAGAAAACAAAAGCGCAGGGGAACAGTAGGGCTTGGAATCGAATCTTCACTACCTATTTTATAGGATTGAGTTTGTTGTGCAAATCTTGAGTTTGTTCAACTACCTGGTTTCAAATCCGCATAATTTTTTTTTTTTTACAGCTTCGATTTGTACTCCGATTGAATTTGTTGTGCAAATTTTGAGTTTGTTCAACTACCTGGTTTCAAATCCGCATAATTTTTTTTTATTTACAGCTTCGATTTGTACTCCGTCTTTGTGTGGAACTCTCAATTCAATAATATTTTCAATTGTTTTTTTTTTCCTTGTGAATATATGCGTAACATGAGTTGTGCACTAATTTCCTTACATATTCCATAGGTAGGTATAATAAGGAACGTGAGCATGTTAGGAAATTAGTGCAAAGCTTATGTTATATGGATCTTCCTAGGGCAAATTATATAGCATTTGAAAGCTAATTGAATTTGGAGTTGAATATAAATGGAGTGTAATTCAGAGTTGTAGATCAAAAATTATGCACATTTGAGATTAGACAGTTGAACAATATCAAGTTCGCAACACAATTCTCGAGTTTACTTGGTGAATCTTGAGTATGCTCAACTGTCTAATTTTAAATGTGCATATTTTTATCTACATTTCAAATTGCACTCTGTCTTTTGCATTGAGTGCAGAGTGTTACAAATTTAGAATATTGTTGTAATAAAATTGATCGGGAAAGCCATAAGGGGACACGGAAATCACGAATTAATCACACATAAAACCTATGTTGAAATAACCCAAGCATTATCCCAAAATTATGTCTTCTAAGGCAAAATGCCCAAGTCACTAAGTAAATTCCATAGAAAGCATCCAAATGTCATTTATCAAAACAGTTTAACGCATAATCAAAATAATGCATTTTAGTAATTTGAGTTGTGCGTCCTGCAAAATGCTGATCCTAACGTATCAGAAAAGGTAAATTCATCTACATTATAACAAAATCCTTAGTTCCATTTAGCTAACATTGACTCCTTAGTTCCATTTAGCTAACATTGACTCCTTAGTTCCATTTAGCTAACATTGACTCCTTAGTTCCATTTAGCTAACATTGACTCCTTAGTTCCATTTAGCTAACATTGACTCCTTAGTTCCATTTAGCTAACATTGACTCCTTAGTTCCATTTAGCTAACATTGACTCCTTAGTTCCATTTAGCTAACATTGACACCTTTATATTTGGAATAATCAGCAGCCTCATTTGAATATTTGTACGCAATATTCAAGAACGAAGAGTGCTCAACCACCACGCATACGTAAATTAACTAACCATTCATCGCATAAACACTGTCTTCCCCATTCTACATTTAATTTGGAGACTCAATATAAATTATAAACTCGACACGTTGCCATCAAAATCTATAGATTGTTAGCAAACTAGAGATGACAATTTGAACCATCAAAATCGAAAATCGCGGTTAACCGAACCGAATGGAGCGAAAAAAAAATCGAACCGATAGTGCAATGGGACGAATATAGTTTTGATTTTAATGAACCGGTTCGTAATGGTGTAGGTATGGTATTTACGTCGTCGAACCGAAATCGAACCCATTACCCGCTAAAAAAATATATCAAAAAAAAAAAAAAAACACACAATTGAATTGATTATGGGCTTTACACTACTTTTCTATCCAGACCAAAACAAAATCTCTCCCTTCCTCATTACATCTACCTGACTCATTCGACCAACTCACTTATCATTAGCCCATAATAGCATTAGTATGACAGTATATAAATGCAAACCTTACTCTCCACAAACTCACGCACGACTCCACTGCCTCTACGGTCCAAGTCATCGTCACCTCCGAAAATTTGTTACATTTGTTAACCATTCTATTATTTATGATCATGTAAAAACAGAATTCGATATTTTTCTAGACGTGCCAGTATTGTCAAGGATGAATAGGAATCAACTTTGAATGCTGATCTATGTTAGTAAGACTTGTAGGGAAGAATGAATCAAGTAACTTCGATGCACGACAATTAAGAATGAAGGAAAAGTTTAGTATTATTATATTTATAATATTGTTTGTTAAATTTGTATTTTACAATTGAAAATTAGGATAATGTTTGTATTTACGTTTGAAATATTATTTGATAATGTTTGCATTTTCATTTGGAATTATTGTGTTTTTGTTTTCATTGACTTTTTTCATAAATTGTTTTATATCAATTTGACGGATGAACCTATAAAAAAATAATTTATTTTTGTAGTTATTAACCGAACCGAACCGTATCGAACCGACATACAAACCGACCCGATTTACGTGATTATGGTGCGATTATAGAATGGTCAAAAAATTGATGGTGCGGTTATGATTTTGGCCGAGCCAACCCATAACCGAACCGTTGCCAACCCTACACCAAACTCAAATTTTGCTCTATGAAGTTAGACATTTGCATAACCACTTACAAAATTCTAATAGAGTATTCGATACTTTCAAAATTTTCTTTATATTATCCTAAATGCAATGTTTAGAACATATTCTAATTCTTGTCATCCAAAATCCCGAAAATTTCTACGAATTTTGAAAATTCAAGAGATTCTAAAGATATACCATTCTGTCTTTACTATTCAATTGAATGGTAAATATTAATCAAAATATCTAGCCGCCATTTCTCATCTCCATATGTAAACTCCATCTTTTGACATTTCTTGAACAAATATTCGAAAATACAAACACATCACGATCATGAACCGATTCAATTTCAACACAATAAATAAACAAAAAAAAAAATTCATGATAGCTGACTATTTATCCTCTAGATATACAGAAAAATGCTCGTTATTCCACCAAAAAAAAAACATAACTCAGCAAGAAATAAAATTCCAAGAATGAATAATCAACATTTCGATGCAAAAATAACCATTTTTAATCAATAATCCAAATATTATAGCAAAACAATTAAGAAATAGATCTACCCAAAACTTATCCACACCAAAAAATATAACAACCTCATCGAAGAAGACTCGACTGAATTGGCATAACATGACAAAAATGTTTCATAGGTGAACGTCAGTGAATAGATTTTCTTAGATGATCGCTCGTCGGCAATGGGGTGGGCATTGGGGATGGGACATGAATTTCACATCTATTTTTTATTTTTGGACTGTAATTTTGGATCTTATTTTTGTGCAATACACCTTTGACCAAATTCTCCAAAATGAAATGAAATTTAATTATTTAAAAATGTGAAAATACAACTTTAACCTTCTCATGTGAAACCAAATTGAAGGAGGAATTCGGGGCTTTCATTCACGTGAGAAACCATATTCTTCCCCAAATTGAAAATTCAAAACCTTCTTTTCCTTCAAATTCTCAAAAATCATATTCTCCTTCAAATTCCCAAAAATCGTCTTCTTCAGCACCTTAAGCTCTGAGTGGTACGTGCAACACGCTTGCAGATCTATACCAATGCAAACACTGGCACCAGCTCACCCTTAAGCTCGAACATTTCGTCGCACTTGCTATCTTTCAGGTTACAATTCACAAACATAGATGTGTACTAAAATGTGCATTCTAAGAATTGATTGTCAATCGAATTTTTTTATTTGAATTACTTGCCATATTTTTTTTTTCAAGTTATTTTTTTTTCTAGGGAGAGGAATACTTTATTTTTGATTCCTCTATTTTTGTTCTCTAGATTTGAGGAATTGGGGGTGGGAGGTTAAAAAAAGACTGAATTTATGGTTAATTATATATATATTCTATGAAAATTTCGAAGAATTCCAAGTTAAAAGTTCCTTGGTCATTGTTTATCTTTTTGTTGGATGTAGGCCTCAAGTATTTGCAATAAAACAGTAGGTTATGAAACTACATTTGTTAGTTTATTTCCATTAATGGAAAAAATAAATGGATTGGACATGTGGCTCTTAAGGTTCATAAGGAATATGGTAAAAGTAAAATACAAACTAATTTTCATTTTGTAATATTTAAGTAAAAATTGAGCATTTCATATCTTGTAATTTCCTGAACAAGCTGACAGCTAAACCTCTGTGTATGTGTGTTGTATCTATGCTAATGGATAAGTGGAATTAGTTGAGATGGCCACCCCTCACTATGATTTTGTCCAAAAAGTAAATTTAGGGAGAAATCGAAGCTACACAATATGTGAATTGAGAATGACTTGAGGTTCATTGCTTGTGATTTTCTTTGGTTCTTAATTTCTTGCATATTGAAGTTGGTTTTAGATGTTGATTTTTGAAGTTGCCGATGATAATCTCCTTTATTGTCAAAATGCTTGTGATTATATGATACCTTCAAACTACTATAATATGTACAATTGGGTTGATCTGATTGTTAATTTCTCTAACTGATCATCATTGAAACTCGACTACCATGATGCTTTAATATTATTTCCTTCGTTTTGTCGATGGGTTAAACGTGATGTGCTTAGCTATGAGGAACATTAACGCTATTTAATGTAAAACACTCATTAAGTTAGGCTTTCACTAGCTTCTTTTGTTTTCTAGAAGCAACCTTTTAATTGAACTCTTAGTTAGATTTATTGCCTAGCACTTTTATTTCTAGTTTTTTATGAGGGCGATTGAAAATGAGCTTAGCTTACACTTTACAGTAAAATTTTTCAGAGAGTCATATGTACTTAAAATGAGGTTCAAAATTGATATTGTACTTGCTCTTCAGTATTTGATAGGATTAGAAAGGAAGTAAAAGAGGATGTTAAGGATGAGATAATTGACATATTGCCCAAATATGTATGTGAGTTGAGAGTAACTTGAGGCTCATCGTGTTTAACTATTTTCAAATTTGATGTTTTCTTTCTTCTAAGTTTTGAGGAAAACAAATAGAAGTCTGTACTTAGAATTGGACTTTATTCCTTTTATTAAACTATCAAGTAATTTGTGAAGTGAAATAAAATCTTTCATGATGATTTTCACGTTTCTGGTTATATAGCTGGTGATTGTATTTGCAAGATGTTAATAGAACTTTTTTGTAGTGAAGTACTACAGTGCTTGCAATCTGTACAAAATTTCTTTTTTCTTATTTGAAATTTGTATGCTTAATTTGGTTTATACAGCTTATAGATCTTGTTCTTATGTGCTTTACTGTCATCATTTATTCTAATATTTGTAATTGTTTTGTATTTTGTAGTGTTATGGAGAAGATTCAAATTAATTCTACCATAACGACTAGATGCAAACTAAAAATAGTATACGATGTTTATGAGAAGCTGGATATAAATTACAAGAACAACTTCAAGAAAGCTACTTTGGATCACTTCTTAGACTGGAGAATATTAGGTTGGCTTCACAAATTGTACATCAATTACTATCGCAAAAGATGAAGACCACTAAAAGATAAACTGCCAAAAAAGAAGCAGTATGGTTTAAGATTGAAGATAAATAAGCAAGATTTGGATTGAAAGAATTTGTGTTATTGACCAACTTGAATGTAGGTGATTGTAATGATGTAGATAATACATTGGGGACTGACTGTCAAATTGTGGAAAAAATAATTTAAGCAAAGTGAGGGAAAGATTATTAAGTGAGATGCGTACAATGCATATGTAAGTTACAAAAAAAGAAAAAGAAAAAAGAGCAACAAGTACAAGTTGGGATTGATCGTCATCTTGGCATACATCCTGTGGGCCACGGAGGCGAATACATATATTAATTTATGGTGGTTTCATTTGGTGGATGATCTCAACATGTTCGAGAATTATTCATGGGAAAAATTTCATTTGAATTCACAATTAACGTATTCAAACGTAACATAGGGGATAAATTGAGAAATTCAAATGTATGATGAGAGTCACATTGTAGGTATTCATTGTATGAGTTTTTCCTTGTTATAATGGTATGAACAAATAAGGCACTTGACTTTGTATTTTTTTTCTCTATAAATTTGTACTGTGAGATAATAATGTTTGTTTCACAACGGATTTGGACATTTGAAGCGATTTCAAGTTTGGAAATCAAGTTTGCTAAGAAATATACGAATGCAAATCCAAAAATGCTCGCTTGAAAAATGTCGAAGAGGTTAACATCTGTTGCAATTGAGAAGGTATTGAAATAAAAAGAGGTAAATTGCCTTTTTGTTTTATTTAGTTTAATGGAGACAAATTGTGAAATTTGCTTAGCAAATGACTAATTTTTGAACAATTTAATATTTGCAATTGGAGGTTAATTCTATATTGCTTCCTACAGAAGCTGAACTCGAGAAAGTTTATTGGAGTAGATTCTGATTGTGGAAAAAGATGAGGATGCTCCAAACCATTCAGAAGGAGATGAGGTTGAGTATGATATTGGCCATGTGATTCCTTCCACCAACAATCTCTTAGGGCGTCACAACCCCCACCCGGTATCGCATTTGGCAATGGATATACGAATGCAAAATACACTTGCTTCCAACAAAAATTAGTATTAAAGGGGTTGCACAGGTTATAGCCATCATCTCATTTAAACCTTATGGCAGCAATTGTATGTGCGCATGATACCATGTCAAAATCAAATTTTTTGCATGTACACTTTCCTTCATCCAAGTTCATAAAGTGGTGTTCTAAATTGTAACCAACCCGATACATGTTTTGGGATACGTGATTCACCTCAAACTCATTTGACTCATTATATTTCATACACATTTTCTTCTCCAAAGGTAGCTTGAGGTGGGTTACACATTTTTCATTTTCGACATTTCTTTCACAAAACCACATTTGCATAGTCTCTCTGATATACTCAATCAAACCATGGAAAATTTTCGAGCACTCTTCAAAAAACATTATGCAGTTTTGCATTATTTTGTACTCATGATATTGTAACGTATCCCAATAAATAGTGCTCTAACCTAATAGAGGAAATTTTTTTCTAATAGGCACTCTTTGACGTTCTTCTTTTACTGCATAAAGCTTCCGTGTTGGACTCAATTTTCGTTACAGTATAAGCCTTCAATGTGCACTGAACAAAGTTGCAAGATCACACCATGAAAAATTGGTCTTCAAATTCTTTTTCAAGTATGTGCAATTTTCATGATTAGCAAATTGAAATTGAAAGACATTTCTAACTCCATTTTTAATATATGTCCCATAGTTAGATATAATTCCGAACTTGTCTATATCACCTCATTTTAATTGCAACTTCTAAAATAACCAAGTTCAGAATCCATCATTCTCTAAATCAACTACTCCTCATGTGAGTGGAAATATTTGAAAATTTACACCCTAACAAGTTGCTACAAATAGAGTGCCTTTCATTCTCGATTTAAAAATTGTACCATCCACAAAAATTAATAGTTGCATTGAGTTGAGGGATCAACATATACTTGATCCTAAGTCCATAAATAAGTACTTGAAACGTTGATCATCAGTAATATGAATGAATGTCAACGTATCAAAATTTTGTACCTCCGAAACATGACAATACGTTGGAAATTTTGCATAACTCTCACGGGTTTTTCACGAATCATCCCTCAAGTGAAATCTTTAGCCATATACAATTTAGTATAACTTACAGTTATGCCAAACTCTCGACGAATGTCATTAATGATGTCCTTTGATTTGTAAACTTGATTGGCATCTTGATATTTATGGGTGATGTGGTTTCAATAATCATATAAGAAGCACGTCGATGATCTGTGCGACGAATACTTGTTGAGCAAGAGTTTTGACCATTGTATTTTTGAATTTCAAAAATCGGACTTTCTTTGATCTTGGTTGCCCGCAAGGACCACTTGTAATTTTCATCAATATGAACAATTGTATTAGTACTCTTATTTAACTTCTTAGCTTTGAACTGAAAGTGGTACTTCATTGCCAATAACTTCAATTTTGATATTAAATCATTCTTAGATGAAAACAACTAGTTGACTTGCACGTCTTCATTTTTCGAAATTCTTACTAATGTCCCCTAATGAAGGAAACTTAGACTTGCTGATACATTCTGATTACAATCAATATCATTATCATTCACTACATTCCAAATATAGGATTCATCTGCGTATAACTCCTCATCATTATCGTCTGCTATAGGAAAATTATCTATGACGGACTCTTCGAGGACTATCTTTACTTACGTCAAAATCATTGCAGTCTACAAATATTTCGTCACCATTGTTATGGTTACCATCATCATCCGTTCGAACAAGTTCCTGGCCATTCATATTTTCAAAACTGTTATTCATCTTCTATTAGTAATAAACATATTTTATCACCAAGATCTTCTTGATTTTTAACAACTTTATTCTGAAGGGTTTATACAAAGAGAAGTTTCTCTATGGACGGATAAAAACCACTTCATATTGTTGTCAAAATCAATGATGGTTGGTGCAATTGGAACGTCAAACATTTTGAGGACAAAAGCAAATATCTCCATTTTGCATAGCTTTGTATCGATCTTCAGCACATCTTTGACTTCATCATGCAAGTCCATATAAGTCGTTTTCGAAACAAGAATATGTGTTTTTCCCTTGCCATTCCCTACATATTCCCATTACCATGCACCTTCAACTAACTTCTTATATTCAACAAGAGATGGCAATGGGCCGAGCCAACTTAATCCCATGAGCTCGGCTCACGCTTGTGGCAAGCCGAGCTCGTGGCTCGTTGAAATTGGGCGAGCTCGACTCGGCCCACGAGCTTGTGGCTCATCCGAGCTCGTGGGTCGAGCCGAACTTGGGCTCGTGTATTAAAAATAAAAATAAAATGTTAAAAACTATGATTTCTTGACCATATAAAAAGTGTTAAAAAAATAAAAATAATTTAACAAAAATAAATTTTTATTTTTTTTAGTTATATCATATGATTCATATTGTAATACTTTTTATAAAGTATAAAATATTTATATAATGAAGATGAATTATTTTTTAAAATACATTTACAAAAAATATTTTTTTTTGATTTCTTTTTAAAATTAATAAAATGTAAACCCTCCTCCTTTATTCGAGTTTGGGACCGACTACATCAATTTTAAGTAGGCGGAGTTAAAAATTGTACACGAACAACTTGTTGTAACGTGTACAATTTTTTAAAGAAAATTAAATTTAACGATTAAAAAATAATGAAATTTTGATTAATATAATTAAATCAAATATCACTTATCTGACGACATGCAATTTCAGCGTATTTATCTTGTAGTCGAAAATGAGCGTCCTGTCAATCATTCACGCACATTAACACTTCCAAAACATCTTCTTTCAGTAGGCTCCTAACATCGGTCAAAATCCTTTTACCTGCACTAAAAGCAGACTCCGAATTAACAGTGCTAACAGGAGGTGTCAACAAATCTTTCGCAATTGCAGAAACAATTGGTCAACGTCTTTCATACTTTCGCTAAAATTCAATTACTTCTTCTAAACTTTTTTTAATTGTTCTGTCTGTTGGCATATTATGATTGAAGTAATCAATTAATTCGGCAGATATCGCATTTTGAGTTTCGACTGATGTTTAATGAGATGCAAATGTAGACGACATGGCACTAAATGAACACATTGCGGTTGTATCATATCTAAATGTATTAATACCTTGAAATTCATTATTTTCACAGTATCTTCTTCGGTGTCAGCAGAAGGAGTAGGTGCAACAGAGGGTACCCGACTAACATTCGCACCCATTCTTTCCGCATATAAATTATACATTCCACATAATGTTTGCTCTAAATTCTTATAAGTGATAGGTGTATCAAGTATTAAAACTTTATTGATTTGATCAATTACGTATTTAGTTCCCAAAATATTATATCGAGAGTCCATTATGCATGCTAAAGGAAATATCATAGACAGTTCTTCCCAATATTTTCTAAACTTCAATTCCATAACAATTAAAATTTCACTAAAAGCATGATTATTTTTATATTTATAAAATGTTCTTACAATTATATAAAGACATTCAAGCACCATACATCTTGTGGGATAATAAACGCCGAATAAAATCTCTGTGGTCTCATAAAAAGATGTCAAAAATCGTTTAACTTTCAAAGCTAAAATCCAATCGGATTCATTTAACATACCATCGTCATCACTTCTAACATGTTTATTATTATAAAAGTCAGTTATTAAATTTTGGAAACCTTCACATGATTTTAATAACAAGTATGTAAAGTTCCATCTATGACATACGTCACTAACAAATGTTTTAGCAATTGTCACCCCTAGTTCGATACAAAAATCTTCAAATGCTTGTTTTCTATTAGGAGAAATCGTAATATATACTAATGCATTCCTAATCCTTTGAAATTCATCCTTTATATGTTTTAAACCATCTTGTACAATTAAATTCAAGATATGACACACAACGAATATGAAACAAATACCCACCAAAATCAGGTTGAAGTGTCCTACACAATTTATCGACGACTATCTTATTAACACTAACATTATCAAAAGTAAAAGATCGAATTTTAGTCTCGCAATGATATTCTCTAACAATACTGATAATAGCATTATATATATTATTAGTATTGTGAGGAAACTCAATAATTCTAAAAGTAATAATTTTCTTATACATGCACCAAAGTGGATCTATATAGTGTGCAGTTGCAGCTATATATGCTCTTTTATTAACCCCTTCCCATATATCAAAAGTTAAAGATATAACACCCCCATATTGTTGCAAATTCATAATTAATTGTTGTTTTGAATTATTGAAATAATTTATTGTATTGGCATGAAGAGTGTTTCGACTTACCCCGACGTACGTCGGTTGTAGATATTCTTTTACGAACGAGACGAAGTGTTGGTTGTTTGCAATAGCCAGATGCAACTCAGTGGCAGCAACAAATTTCACCATTCCGATTCGAGTATTGTCCTCCGAATATTCCCATGTGGATAGGGGTGAAGTTGTAGAATCGGCGTCTGGACTGCCAAATTACAATTGTGTTTGACCAGCTAGAAGAAGTTCATATCTGGCCGCACATGCTTTGTAGTGGCGGTTGAGATGGGTGGTACCAATTCCTTTTTGCCATGCAAATCTTTGTTGGCAGTATTTACATACTGCTTTAGATTCTGCAATGTCATCAACGACTTTTCCCGTTGAAACCAACTTAAAGTGATCCCAACATTTTGCTTGTTTTTTAGCCTTTCGCTTTCCCCTCGAATCTGAGATATTTAATTCAGTATCTTCATCTTCATGTTTCGCTTCGAGAATGTTAATATCATCCAAATCAATTAGATTGTGGCTTTCCTGACCATGAATGTGAACATCTTCAAGTATCGGTATGTCATTTAAACTGGCAAATTCATTTGAAAATTGATTTTGCGGCGTCGTAGGCGATTCTCCATGATGTGGCAGTAGCTCACATCCTATATCGAACAATCTCTCAACAAATGAGTGTTGATTCATTTGTTTGATTGTTTATGATGAAATATTAATTAGATGAATATAAATGTAGTGAGATTGTGAAAATTGAGAATTGAAATTGTAATTAATAAACTGTAAAAATTGAATTGATATTGTATATTTTGCAACACAATTTTCAATTGCACAAGAGAGTAAAAATAAAAAACTCAATAATTAATATTATAAAAGAAAGTTGAGAGGGTTGTAGACTTGTAGTAGCAAGATATGAAAAAAAATTTTGGGAGAAGGGGGTATTTATAATAGAAGAAGGGGGAATAATAAATAAATTTCAGTGACCAAAACGGTCACTGAAAAAAATTCAGTGACCGTAGCCTGGCTCGTGGCTCGTTGGGCTCGCCTCACGGCCTGGCCCGCTCGTGCTCGTGCTCGAGCTCGTATTTTACGAGCCCGAGCCGCCCACGAGCCTCCTTTCACGAGCTGAGCCGCTCGACATCCCAATATTCAACTGAATAATTAATTGATATCGATACTATATCCATGGTGTCCATAACTACAGCTCATATAAAAATTGTAAAATTTAATCAAATGTAAAACTTCGTATAGTATTGATGACAATGTGTTTATTGTTATGGACTACAAGAAATGATATACAAGTCATTATGTACAGCAAAAAACCAAATGCATATTTCACAGTAGAACAACAATTAGGATAACCAAACATGTGTTTGTCAGCATACATTTCACTTCGACTAATAGAAATAAGGGGTAATAAGAAAATATTGGAAAGCAGCCCATACTAAAGCTCTAATCCGATAATAAAATGAATTATATTTACAAATAAATATCATAAGCACAAATCATTACAACAAAAATTGCATTTCACAACGTTCAAAAAACGTTGCACAAAGCATTTTGCTGTATGTTGCAAACCTCGATATTGACGTAGAGTGAAGGATACGACAACATTTTTTTCGTCTTGCGAAAAACTATTTGCAGGTTCTTTTCACATTGCAAAAAATGTTTTTGCAACATTTTTTCTACGTTGTGTATTACCTATTTGCAATGGTTTATTCGCATTGCGAAAAACTTTTTTGCAACATTCAAAGAACGTTGTCAATAACTTTTTGCAACGTTTTTTGATTGTTGCCAATGCTTATGTCCATATTTTTTGCAAAAAAATTTTTTACTGTTGCCATAAGTCATTTTATTTTATTTTTTTCAATTTTTTTATTTGTACAAAAATTTACATAAATCAACAATAAAACATGATAAAAATAACAATATCTTATAACTCCAATAATCATTATTAATTGAACTCCAAAATATAACAATATCCATACAGAATTCAAATCTAAAATTCTAAAGCACCTAAAAATCTAATCCATTTAAAAATAAATAAAAAATAACAAACTAAATAGTGAGTTAAACAACCTCATTGGCCTCCATAATTTGCTTATCAGCAATCTTCCACATGAGCTTAGCCTTAACAACCACCAACTAATTTTTCGACAAAACTCCATTATCCAAAACCTTAAAGTACCCGAACTATATAACATCAATCACGGGCATTTTTTCTTCATTGGTGAAACTTTTTTAAGGCATTGTAGACATTGAGCAATCAATCAAATGGTAAGCCTGAGAATATAAAATATAAATTTATGCATGTACGGAGACCAAAGAAGCAAGTGCATTAATTTTTTTTTACAACAGTACTTCCTCTTAACAATGCAACTAAGTAATTCCACAAAAAGTAAAAAAAGAGGTTTTTAGTTGTTACTCTTCCATTGATCCCACTTTTAACTATAAGCAAATGAGATTCAGTACCTATTTCAAGAAATATGATAAATAACACTTAAATGGACAAAACTTATTGAACAACGACTTACATGAAACAAAAAAGTACATTATGCTACTTTTAACATGTAGCCTAAACCAAGTTATTTCATATAAAAATATCAATGTTCAAACAAATGTGAAATAGATACAAACCAAAACACATTTGCATAGACCCTCCATATACAACTAGAATTTAACTTATTTGCAATAAATATGAAATGGTGAATAATGAAGGAGTATTTTTCTATTTCTCCTTTTCTACTTCAAAACACTAATACCAGAGAATGATATATTTAGTTGATAAAACCAGTTTGTTAATTACCTTAGTCTCCAAGTTTGAGTAAGCCCAGTTCGGTGGAAAAATCAATCATGCTGAACAACTAGTCTTGGGAGAAAGGGACTGAGTGCATCCAAATCTCAACAATTAAAAGATGGTGCCAAGTAAATGACCGAGGCAATAAATACCAGTTATAGAAGGATCAAAGGTCATCCCAACAATTAAAAGGTCAATAACACCATGAATTACTTAGATTTTTCTGAAATATTCTGCAACTATGGGTAAATAAGGTTTGTTTACCCTCCAGTCGAAGCCAGGGCAAAATAGTGAAATGGATGTATCCAAGAAGTAGAAAGAAAACAAGTGTTAAATAATAATGNTTACCCTCCAGTCGAAGCCAGGGCAAAATAGTGAAATGGATGTATCCAAGAAGTAGAAAGAAAACAAGTGTTAAATAATAATGTTACTCTTTTGAGGACCTTCCTAATGAGACGGTAGAGATATTCTTACATACACAATGATATACATATTAAAGATGAGATACTAATGATAGGCTACATGTATACGTGTATGTGTGTCTTACTTGTCAATTCCAACATCATATATTTGATCGATGCATACTATATAACCATTTCCACATATAAGATCAAGAAGTCTAGAAAATGTCTACAACAATAATGGCCATCTTATCAAATTTTGGTTCTCAATTAAAGCTCTAGTTACCAAAGAGTTGTCAACAAGTCATCGAGTAAAAGAAGTTAGCAGCAAAAAAGAAAATTATGGCATGAGGCCTAGGAATCTCCAGAAGGCATCTTTGTAATAAGTCACTTCATCTGCAATTAGATACTGTATGCAGAGTTGAGTTAATCAGGTAATCTTCCAAGTTAACCTATTATTCAAATAAAACCAGTAGTGTGGATTTCAGATAAATCTATGTTCTCTTTCATTTTACAGAGCACTAGCAGTTCGTAATTAAACAAAAATATTGGTCTTAAATCACTGATATTAGGTAAAAAGGCTAGACACTTCCAAGGTTTCCACAAAATTGGAACCCATAAAATCAAATGCATTTATAACTTCAACCTAATTACCCATTTTTACTAAATTTAAGCAATCTCCTGCTAAGAGATTATATAGCAGAGACATATTGAATGGAAAAGAAAAACACTAATAAGCAATAATTTTTTGCTTGAAATCAAAGCATCAAGATTAAATGTGTTTAGTCATTAATAAAGCTTGATACAGTGCCATACAACTTGTGCACTCATAACTTAAGGTGAATTTAAGGTGTACAATACGATATGATATATTTTAGCACAAAATGCCACGGTTATTACATAGTTACTGACTGAGAACGCCCATAAAGTCAAAAACCCGGGAATACAGCAATAGTTTAGACTAACACACTTGCATATATAAGAAATTCTTTTAGCAAATGAAGACACTCGAAGATTTAGGGCAATATGATAAAAGATGTTAGAGAAGTAGATAACTTACTCATAATGAAGTTTTTCCGTTTGTATCCAAGACCAAGTAGAATCACAAAGCAACTAATGATACAAAATCCTCCTCCTCTGATTGCAAAAGCTCCTAAATCGAACAGATCTGAACCATCAGACCAGATACTGTAGTATAGAATAAAAATGAGAGAAGAATCCGAGTGAAAATAGATTATTGGTTTTTGGGTTTACCATCGACCCA
>NC_036246.1:26541089-26616617 GCF_002742605.1 Olea europaea var. sylvestris
AGGGAATAAGAGATGCCTATACACTGGTGCCCACAAAGAATCTCAATACATGTTTCAAGAATCGAATCCTCACACTATGACTGTCAGCAAAGTTGAGTATACTTCACTCTTGTACTTTGCACTACTGAGATATGCCTCGGAGGCATGTTTATCTTTTTTGTAACATTTATTAAACATTGCAAAGAACAAAGTCTTTTGCAACATTTATTAACGTTGTGAAAAGGTCGGCTTCGATATGAGCCTTATCAAGAAAAAGAAATGGGTAAAAAAATTGGATGTTGGCGGGGGAAAAATTGAATCCACCTACAAAATATTTATCTTTTTGTAACGTTTATTAAACGTTGCGAAAGACAAAATCTTTTGCAACGTTTATTAAACGTTGCGAAAGTTAGACTTTTCACAACATTTAAAAAATGTTGCAAAATATATCATTTTATAACATTCGACAAACGTTGCAAAATATAGCATTTTACAACTTTTTTAAACGTTGCAAAAAATCAATGTTTTTGTAACGTTGCCAAAAGTAAAACTTTTCACAACTTTCAAAAAACGTTGCGAAAAGTAGCGTTGACAATATTTATTTAAAAAATGTTGCCAAAACTCAATTACATTAACTAATTGCAATATTCACTTATTAAAATGTTGCAATTGACTCCTTTAACAACACTTAACTATTCAATGTTACCTTTTATGTGTTGCAAATAACCATTTTTGATGTAGTGAATACAGCAACATGAAGAAATTATTCAAACAAAATAGAGAAAGAAAGTAGCTCAAATACTAAAAATTGTCAATAGATTCTCGTCTTCTCAGATTCCCAGTAAGAATGTCATAAGATTTAATTACTCACTTCAACCAAATGAGTGTTCAAGAGAATGAGAATGTAGATGTTAGTATTTATAAACTATTTTTCCTTTAACTAGGCTTTTTAAATGAAATCCATATCATAAAGCAATGGTCTTTTAACCATAGTGTACCCAAGAAAAAAAAAAAAGAAAGGCTCCTGTAATTTCAATCTAATTTTGGGACATATAAGTTCATTTTCTTAAACAATTGGCCACTAATGCAAGCCTTCTCATTTTTGACAATTTTTCTCTTGGAAAATCCCTTTTTATTTTCTCTCTTCTGAAGATGTAAAATGATATTCAATCATGCTACAATAACATAATTCTTGAAATAATGACGTATGATTCCGTCATTGAATTGTTTTAAACACAGTCAGCTTTATCATCAAATCATCTGCTGCCACCTTAAATTATGTCACTGCATCTGTTAAATTTCTCTTGGCAAAGAGACAAAATCGTATATCAGTACTATTGGGATGTAAAAGTCAAACACATGGTTGTAGAATTTAAGAATGGGTTTGCATAAAACTGATGTAACTATCTTATCCCTTATTTGTTTGAATAAAAATTAAATTTGTAGTAAATTTTAAACAAAATTGATGAATTGATATTGAAAATTGAAAAAAAAAAAAAAAAGTATAAATGTCATAAAATTTGTGATTAAAAATTAGCTAGAAAAAAAGTGAATTTTGAAAAATAGAAGCGAAACGAGAACTTAATAAAATATTTAGATAATCAAACTTTCGTTCTCCCTTGTATTGGTCTAACTTAAAACTTAAAATAATAAAGATAATCTCATCAAGATATGAAATCGGCAAAATTAGTATCAATAATGGACACAATAAGATGAGTACTTTTATGGATAATTGATACAAAACGTCCACACATTTTAATGTTATTGTGCAAAACGTCCCTATCTTTCATTTTTTGACATTTTCACCCCTACCTTCCACCTTTCATTGTGCAAAAGATCCTTTTAATTCATTTTTTATGATTTTACCATTCTATTTAAATAAAACAAAAACAGAAGAAAAGAAAAGGAAAAACAATGAACTAATTGCAACCAAAGTTTCAAATTTTCAAAATATTACAAATGAGTTAAAAATATATTCTTAAGGAAAAAAAAAACCTTTATTTTGACTGTGAGTTTAACCCACAACCGCCTAGATTACTGAGAGTTTAACCCACCACCCACCGCCGCTTAAATCGTTGAAAAATTCTCCCCTCATTGGATCAAATAATTGCTAAATAATAATTAATTAATTGAATGGCTGCATGTTAGACCAAACCATCCCACTCTACAATCCCATACCAAAAATCGGCCATTAACAGTTCCAAAATCATATGAAATTCAAGCCTAAAAACATGCCTTCACGCAAGACTTCAACGCCAATTTTGACCAACCCTCCAACACCCATGGCCAAACTCCATTACACACTTCTAATACTCCTCTAGACGAGCAGTTTCATGGTCCCATATTATCAAGAAACATTTTAAATCAGATTCAATCTCATTCCAGTTTGAAGGTAGCGAACCATGCAGTTTTCATTCCAAATTTCGACTTCGACGTTGAGAACCACGGTCGGGGACCAACACCATTTTCTTCTACTCATCATAGTGAACAAAATGCATATATGGGTCTTCATCAATTTGTCTCGAATCAATCAGTTGGTGAAGATGCACCTTCTACCCGTGAATGTCTCTCAACTCCATTTCAATTGAACCCTTAAATCTGCTCCAATTTGGCTGGAAACGATGCATTGGAATTCGTTCCACAAAACTTAATTAAAACTTTTATCAAAATTTCAATGCTCTCCAATTTCGTGGGTTAAGAATAAAGGTTTTTTTTTTTTTTTTAAAGAATATATTTTTAACTCATTTGTAAGTTTTGGAAATTTTGGGACTTTGGTTGCAATTAGTTCTTTGTTTTTTCTTTTCTTTTCTTTTGTTTTTGTTTTATTTAAATAAAAGGGTAAAATCGTAAAAAAAATGAATGAGAATGACATTTTGCCCAGTGAAAGATGGAAGATAATGGTAAAACTGTCAAAAAATGAAATGTAAGGACATTTTGTGCCAATTACCCTACTTTTATTGCATTTAGGACATAAGGCTTTTATTAGAGTTAAAGTTGATTTTGAAAAGGTTTACAATCGAATGGACTAGGAGTTTCTCAATAGAATTATGTTTGAGCACCCTTCGCTTAGTAAACCCGTATTCGAGCCTCTACTAAATTTCGCTCACCCCCATCCTAAGTAGCATTGACAAAGTCAACCAAACCTAATTTATCCAAAGTGTCACATGTAAAGGTTGACTTTGTCAACTCCTCGCTTGTGTCCTTGAAAAACAAGAACAACCAGCCCTCCTATTGATAGAGAGCTTACCGCCCCGCCCTTTATGGTCAAGACTGGTCATGGAGAAACAGTTTGTTACTCAACTGAACAAGAGAGCGATAAAGTCTCAATGTTTCTTTTTAACCATGTACAATCTTGTACAGTACGTGTCAGCTTTCCATCAAACACATCAACATGAGACTTAACGGAGCCTAGGAGAGTAACTTAACTAAAAATAAAATTACAAGTTCGGTGACTGTGATGGAAGTCCTGAACAGATGGATAAATCCAGAATTCACATCTCCAATTTCCAAATTAATAAATTTTAACTGTAATATGTGCTTGGTTTAAAATGGCATAAAGTACAGAACAAAGTAACACATACAGAAGGATGTAACACAAACATGGAACCTATTAACATATGCCTACACGTCCTATAAACAAAAAATCGTAGAAACGTCATCCCCGAAATCCATTACTTTTTATGCCAAAAACCAACGATTTTGAAAATGAAAACCAACAATGTTGCATAATCAATCAAACCCCGAGTCTTGAAACTCCTTTGTGACGCTTCGCCTACTGAGAAGTGCCAGGTTTTGAAGCCTGTTAGATGAAGTCAATTCATTTGGCTATCAGGAGAAGGGAAAGAATCAATGAACCCAAACCGAAATGTGATTGTGAAGTTTCAAACGATAACAGTTTGACCGGTAAACCCATCTTGAAGCTGCAAAGAGCCATCTTTCATGAGATTAAGGCTTAAACTCTTGAACCTCTCTCTTGAGTACTGACGAGATGCCTTTCTCCAATCTGTTCCAGTTTTCATCATTGCAACGAACTCCTCGTAATCTATTCGTCCGTCCTGAAAAAAAGCAATCACAAGGCATAAGACATGAGCAACAACTGTCAATAAACTACAACCCAATGCAAATTCGAAATGTTTTATAATTTCAACTTCCATAGGGCATCCATTTGGCGAGGCTTTATGCTTTTTCTAGAAGAGCTTAACGATGATGCCACATCGGTCAACTTCCCCTAAAAGCTCTTCTAGCCGGAAAAAGTTCTTCCAACAAAGCTCTTCAAGAAAATGATCCAAACAGCTCCAAAAGCTGCTTCTTAGTCTCAGAAACAGCTTTTAGCTTTTCAAAAGCTCTGCCAAACTGGCTCTAAACTAGATGAACTATTGTTTTTGCTTCAAGAAAAGGAAGGCAATTTCAACCAAATTAAACCCTTATCTATGCGATGATTGTGATGAATAGTAGCGGGATTATAAATTGACAAAAGAAAGATGAGACGAGGATTGCATCCAACCTGCTTCGCATCAACTTCTCGCATAATGTCATTCAGTACATCGACATCAGTTTCACCAGATTCATCAGCTAAAGCTTCTTGAAGTTCATCAATCTCGATATACCCACTTCCATCTTTGTCAAAGAACATAAATGCTCTATGGAAGTGCTCGTCATTCTCCATTCTCTGCAAATGAATTGTCACTGAGACAAACTCCCCATAGTCCAAGACTCCATTTCCATCAACATCAGCCTATTGAACGTTCACATTTTAATTTTCATTAGTACATATTAGAGAGAAAATCTGGAATGCAGAACTGCATATAGTGAGATCTCTAACAACAATACTTTCTTTCAATTTAAAGAGTTTAGCAGTTCATAAGATAGTAAAATTCATGACACCAAAGAAGTTAGCATATATACACCTACGAATAATCACTACATGATTAGGATGCTATGAATATTGATATCAAGATATCCATACAAAACTGATATACTGTGATGTCTAAGTGATTTAAAATGGCCTCCAATTGAAAAGGGGACTGACGTTTCTACTCTATATGCCTGTTAGTGCTAGTTCAACTGAAATTGATGGCCATATATAAATGGGATGGTAGAAATGATGTCTTACAAAGTTGGCTGTTCAAAGATATTTCAATAAAAAAAAAACTTTGAGAAGAATATGGAAGTAAATTAGGAAAAAAATGAGAACTGGAAGGTTCAACAAAAGGCTGAGTTCACTCGATTGAATTAAGGATGCTATCTATGGGCTTGTGATCAATCCTACATAAAAGGCCAAAATCTTGCGTTGTGCATAAAAAAAAAATTCAAAATTGACATAAAATAGACTCCAGGTGTAGCAGTAACACAATCAAAAAAAAAATAATGTGGCAATTTATCATTTGGCACGTTTCAGTTTCATCTCCGCAGCCATATGAATATTGTGCTCTTTGTTCAAGTATACATTCAACATTTATATTTTGAAAAACGAAGCAAAGAGACATAATACCAACAATATCAACACTTATCAGAATTGTTATGGAGGGTTAATGAAGTGTAAAATTTAATTAATAAAGTTCCATTATTATGCCTCATATAGCAGTTCCACTAGAATTTCGAAAAATTATTATGCAATGCAGTCTTCAATAATTTAGAGGTGTAATGTTTAGCATAATTGAAATGAGAAGAAAACAAATATGTTTGCCAGAGACATGACAAGAAGAGAAGGGATTGATGTAGAACTAGGAAGAGATAAAAGGGGAAAGAGCAAAAAAGAGAGAAGAAAAATTAGAGAATTGGGGAGAGAAACTTGGAGCCTGTTTGGAAGTGATTTTGAGAATTGATTTTTTGATCGTTAGGAGAAAAGTGAGGTCCACCTGTGAGAGAAGAAGTCAAATATAATTGCTGAAATAGTGAAATAACGGTCAAAAAATCAATTTTCTGGATGAAAAAATCGGGCCCAAACAGACTCTTGGGCTGAAATTTCAATAGGTTATATGTCAAAAACTCAGTTGTCCACATTATTCAGACATATAGACCACCTATTTATATTTAAAACTCCCAACAGAAAAGACAAGTTGCCAAAATAACAAATTCTAAATATTCTAAAGTAAAACTAAAAATTACAGCAAGAAAATAAATCAAAAATATATTTCTCGTTTTTATGCATACAGAAAGTTCTCAACGAGATCATCAGAAATTATTGAACAGATGAAAGAGCCTGAGCAGCAGCATCTCTAAAAACAAAACGTCCGACCTCATTTAAAAATCAATTAATAGCTCAAAAGGAAAATCCAAGGGGAAGGATTCACATTTAGTATAATCCTGTGGAGAATTTGGATTTGTAAAGAACATATAAAAGGATTGAAAGTTCCAATTAGAAAGATTGAAAAGGAGCAGTATAATTAGAGAAGTGAAAGCTGGACAGCATGTAATCAGTACATAACAACCAGACTCCTTCAATGTAATCCCACGTCCAACTCCCATGATTACTCACCAAACAGAAATTTTAAGTTCTATTACAGTCGATGAATCAAAGATATGAATCAGTCAGAACCAAACAAGAGAAAGGAAACGAGCATTTAAAATATGTCCACATGGTATCACAAGTTTCAACTGCAAGCAATCAATCATTGCTGAAACCACAATAAAATTTATTAAGGACTTCATTGATCATTATTTAATCTTTTTTCTTTTATTAGAATAAATTAGACACAAATAGAAATAAACACGTCAATGGAGTGGTAAGGTTCATGTGCCTCCCCACTATTTAAAACTTTGAGTAGCAAAGGAGTCAAGTCCCCCTTCGGCTACTGCACTTTCACTTAGTAAATGACTATGGATCCATCGTCCATGCCAAACAACCCCAAAAAAAGTTCAAGTTCGATTTTTTGTGTTTCAACCATCAAAGGAAAAGGCACAATAATGGAACTTTAGTGACTCAGAAGTGAAAACTAACAATATAATGCGGAGAAAGAAAAGAACATCAAGCAACAAAGTATCCTCGGTACTGAAAGACAGTCATTAAGCCACACAATTTAGGCTGAAAGTGAAAAACATGAACAGGTATAAAGTGGGAAACAGTTCCAAAGTTATCTTGAAAACAATAACATTTACCACATCCATCAGCAACTTTATTTCTGGTTCTGCCAGCTGGGAACCAACTTTACGAAGACCAGCTTTCAGTTCCTCATATGTTACTTTCCCGTCATTGTTAGTATCCATCAACATAAACATATCTCTGATTACTTCTGCCTCTTCAACTGTTAAGTGTTCCGCAATTACCTACACCAAAATTTGGACGATAAATGAATATAATCATTCAGGTTAGCAAAATCAAAGTAGCGTGTTTATCCGCAGAGGTCCTCAATGGTACACAAGGAGACATGGCCCATCACCTCAAATTTAGTTGACTGTTTACATCTTTTTATGTCATAAGATATTAATAATCCTTCTTTCTGAAGTTATTTATTCAATAAACAACATTTATGTGGCAACAACCAGCCCAAAGATACGAGTATACCTAAACAAATGTTAGATGCTTACCCTCAATGCTTTTTTCTTGAATCTATTCATAACGGAAAACTGCTTGAGTCTTGCCCTAACAATATCCCCCAAAGGAACATCTGGAGCCTTTTTCGCGTTCTGTATCCATGGGTGATCTATCCCAAAAGGAAAAAAAGGAAAGGGATGTGTCACTGCTGCTTCACAAAAAAACATGCTGCAAAAATGAAATCTCCTACCCATTTGCATGAAGTAAAATATATGATATGCATTATACAGCAGTTGATAAGACCAATTATCTCACAGCCCTCATCACACTATAAGTATTATATCTCGCAAGCAAATATGCCAATCATTCCAATTTCCCAATATTTTCATAATAGATGGGTAACTCCAATTTATGACATCAAGAAAATTTATCATAAAACCGAATGATTAAAAGGTACAGTATAATATTCTCTGGTGTCTTCTTAATAATATATATATATACACGATTCCTCCTTTATGTAAATATAAAATCCAAACCAAATGCTGTTGGTGTATTGTTCGTTTACTGCATCAATAACTGCAAGACTCTAGTCAGGATGGTGCATCATTTCCTCCTTTCAGCAATCATTTCTCATTCTATGAAGACTTTCCAAGAATTTATCATTTAATTGGTAAAATGAAAAAAAGAAAAAATACTCACCAAGCACCTGCTGGGCTGTCAAGCGTTTTTTTGGATCGGGCTCCAACATCTGCCTAACAAGGCTTTTGGCACTTTCAGAAACCTGCGGCCATGGTTCCCTCTTAAAATCAATCACTCCTCTTAAAATTGCTAGTGCAACACCCTGTTCAGTTTCTGCAGCAGACAATAAATTAAACTACATATCTCTGGATTTGATAAAACTTCGAATCGCCCGAAGGAAATATAACTTTTAAGAGCTTAGGAGGCTTCGTGGTGAAAAACTAATATTATACCAGCCCAAAATGGAGGAACTCCACATAACAGAATATAAAGAATCACACCGGCACTCCATACATCAACCTCCGGCCCATAATTTCGTTTCAAAACCTCCGGCGCCATGTAGTAAGGACTTCCCACAATCTCAGAGAACCTCTCGCCTGATTGAAAGTCACTAATCAATAAATTAATCAAGTTAGGGGAAAAAGAAAGAAAATAGACTAATAAAATCCCCATAGATGATGTGATAAACACTTAAATTGAAATTCAAATTTCTTCCAGATATGACTAAAAGTGAAGAACAAATGTTTAAAAACTCGGTCAAGTTTTTCTCTTTTCCTGAAAGTAGAAAAGATCAAATCCCCTTTCACCGAACTCAGAAATTCATTTCCACGTCTAAATCATAAGCCCACAAATTCGAGATCTTTTTCAAAATTCAGATGAAAATATTAACCTATTTTTCAATAATTTTCAAGAATCACTCAAACACACCCACCAGGCTTGAAAAACACTGACAACCCGAAATCAATAGCCTTAAGAGCCGAATTCTCCTTCTTATTCGCGAACAAAAAGTTCTCCGGCTTCAAATCTCGATGAATAACACCATTCTGGTGGCACATCCTCACCACCTCTGCAATAGTCCTCGTAATCCCGGCGGCAGCCCTCTCACTATAATGCCCACGCGCCACTATTCTATCAAATAGCTCACCACCCTCACACAATTCCATCACTAAATGCACCGTCTCGTTATCCTCATACGTCGCACGTAGCTTCACGATATTGGGATGTTCCGGCAGGCTAGACATAATCGCCACCTCCCGGCGCACGTCCTCAATATCCACCGCAGTTCGTAGCTTCTTCTTAGAAATCGATTTGCAAGCAAGGTCCTCCCTTGTCTCCCGGTCCGTGCAAAGGTAGGTTACACCGAATTCACCCCGACCCAATTCCCGACCAAGTATATACTTATCCGAGACTCTTGTCTTTGGCAAGAATTCCTTCAGGACTCGGATCGGAGACGGGGACTCGGCATATGGGTTCGGATGGCGTTCTCGAGGGCTTCTCCGTGGTTTTGGAGTTGGGGATTTTGGTGTTGGTGTTGGTGTTGGTGCCTGCTCGCTTTCTGAAGGTCTTATGCAAGCGTTGCAGTTGCCCATGATTGGGTATCTATGAATCGTACTTGGAGAAGGATTTTAAGGTGGTTCTGGTTGTTCCGCCGTCAGTGGTTGTGGTTGGTGGTGGTGATCATAGCGAGAGAATCTGAGAGTTGAACGGAGAAAAAAGAAAAGAAGCGCGGGGTCAGTCAGTGGAAAAGGTTGGTATTTGAAAGAAATTGGTTGTTTTTATTTATTATAAAATAGTAAATGAATTTATTTCTTACGGTGTAGCAATTAATACACAGAAAAAAGTCAAAAAACACGTTACTTAAATAATTTTGCATATAAATTTAAAATAAGATTTTAATCTGCTTGTAGAGAAAATTTTGATTTTAATCTCCCAAAACAGGAGCTTATTTACTTATAAGTAATTTTTAAGCTTAACTCAACATGCTCTTAAACGAGCATATTTGTTAACTAAGTATTCGAATGACCTAAAATTTATAATTACTTGAATTTTTGACCTATATTTTTTCAAAAAACATATTCTTAAATAATGTTTTGATATTATTTCAATCATGTATTTTTCAATTTAATATCATTTCAATCACACATTTTTCAATAAAATAACATACAAACAAATTCAAAAATTTTCTTTATTTTTTAACATCACATTTCCCATCAATACACTGTTCAAAAATGTATTCTTATGAAAATAATGTGGCTTAATATCTTATCAATTATGCACAAAATGTTTTATAATAAAAATTGTAGAGTAAGATGAAGGGTCATACTTGCGATTTTCGAAAATAGAAACAAACTTTAAAAGTTGGGCACAAAAAACATAGTATCCATTCAAAAAATATGAATTTTATGGAACTAAAGCCCGTTTGGTAGGGATTTTGAGAATTGATTTTTTGACCGTTAGAAGAAAAGTGGGGGTCCACACGTGAGAGAAGAAATCAAAAATTACGGCTTGAATAGTAAAATAACGGTCAAAAAATTAATTTTTTGGGACAAACAATCCCTACCAAACGGGGCCTAAATCTATTAGCTTCAATTCAACAATAAAACACTTTGATTGTAAATGTGAAAAAAGCAAATCAATTTCATGTAAATTAAAAAAGAAAAAGCATAAAGCTGCATGTATAGAGCAGCTCTTCACAGGGGTTTTACAGGCCCCTCAATGTAGCAGTGGGGCCCACTTGAAAAGAAAAATAGTGCCCCCCCCCCCACATGTGTTACGTGTAGCATGTTTCTAAGAAAAAACTATCAAAATCATAAGAATTTAATTTTTATGAAATTGGCCAAAAACATACTTAAGTGTTTGTACCTTGAAATTCGAATTTCAATTCTACTTTCGTATCAAACAGTGAAAGTAGAAAACGAATTCATTGGATGTGATATTTTCCATGGAATTGGGTGCGATTGTAAAGATGGAGAAAACAAACCAATTTTATGTAAGTTGAAAAAGATAAAACCACCAAAATCATAGGAGTGCATTTTTCATGAAATTGGCAAAAAACATGCTTTAAGTGTTTGTGCTTTGAAATTCGAATTTCATTTCCATTTTCGAATCAAACAGTTAAGGTAAAAAACGAATATATTGAATGTGACATTTTCCATGGAATTCACTGTAATCAAACGAACCCTAAAAGAAAGAGTAATATCCAAAATTTTTTATATTATAATTAAATAATAAGACTGAAAATGTTCCAAATGATCATTTGAGGACTACTAACCTTACAATTTATATTATAAACAAATAGTAATAATACTATTTTTATCATTTAAACAGCATTTTGATCATTGTCACAACTCTTATATCTAGAGGCAAAGCTGGATGTTTTAACTTGTGCCTCGCGGGTAGCACCTACTACGGAAGGTAGATATAGTCGCTTAAAAAAATAACAAAAATAGTTATTATATTCAAAAACTTATTAAGCCCCCGTTTGGTAGCCATTAATTGTCAAAATGCAGTTTTTCTCCCATATTTTATTCTCCAGTTCTAATTCAAAATGGTGGAATTTCCATCTTTGCCCTTGTTTGTCCTTACCTTAAATTTTTTAAACACACACACCGATTCCATCAATGTGATAAAGATGAGGATAAGAAATATTTTTTTATTGCCAACACTCCAAAAGAAGTTAACACCTACATGCCACTAATTGCCAAAACAGGGTGCATTTCCACAACACCATAAATTTGATACGTTACCCCCATTTATTCTCCTAATTTTTCCACAATTTTCTGTTTATTTTGTAATAATAATACTATTTTTATCATTTAAACAGCATTTTGATCATTGTCACAACTTATATTTAGGGATTTTTAGTAACTCTTATATCTAGAGGCAAAGCTGGATGTTTTAACTTGTGCCTCGCGGGTAGCACCTACACGGAAGGTAGATATAGTCGCTTAAAAGAATAGAAAAATTAGTTATTCTATTCAAAAACTTATTAAATAAAGTATTAAAATAGTCATTTTTGAGTTAACAGTACAAAAATATGGCACAAAAATGTTAAATGCGATTATATCCTTCTTTGAATATTTTTCTCAATTTTATTTACAAATGATCGTGCACTCAACTATAATTCTGATGAGATTTGTGCAAAAAAAGGGGATGAAGCAAAATTTTTTTTTTTTTTTTGTGGGATTTGGAAATAAAAAAAAATTAATGCAAAAGTTGACAATATTATAATATAAAAAATGACGAAATATGCAAATGGAAGTCAAGGTTATAGAATTATAAAAATAATGATAATTTAAAGGTTGTGGATGAATTTGCTGGCGTATGTAACAGCTAAAAAAAAAAAAAAAAAAAAAAGGTAAATTTTTCCATTTGAAAAATCAGAATATCTGTCCGTCACTCAATGGTAGGGGAAGAGGGTGAAAAAAGAAAAAAAATTGTTTAAAGTCTGTTTGGGAGTGATTTTGAGAATTGATGTTTTGGCCGTTAGGAGAAAAGTGGGGTCCATCTGTGAGAGAAGAAGTCAAATATGATGGCTGTAATAGTAAAATAACGATCAAAAAATCAATTTTTTGGATGAAAAAATCGGACCCAAAAAGGCCATTAACGGGTTTAGTAATAGAAACGTGGATTCGGTGCCATGCCAAAGTAAAGAAAGCAATCTATGTTACTTTTTTGACTTTTTAAACTAGAGTTCGATAAAACTTCTAAAGATAAAAAAAAATTAAAAAAATGTAGTTGCTCTATGACTCCATTTGTATCAAATAATTCTAGACAAACAGGTCACGTCAGCTTGTCCGTCCAGGGGACAAAGCCTCAGCCGACATGTGTCCCCCTGATGAATAGGGCTGACGTGACCTTGTCCGTTCAACATAACTCATTTGTATCACCACACAAATTTTGATGTCGGCTGTATGTATTTGATAAAAGTGCAATGATAATATTAAATAATATAAAAGAAAAAAAAAATTAAAGTCATTCATTGCAAATACATAAAAATTAATTGATATAAAATAGGTATATAAGTAGCGACTCGAAATTTTCGAGATGTAAATGCAATTTTCGATCAAATTTAACGTTGTATTTTTTAGAGGAAATTGTAACGATTTTCCTTCATTTGAATTGAAAGCCTGATGATACGGTCAAAAGTTGGCGTTTTTTCTCCTTCCATAATGGACAAACGAGCTGTATAATCAAGATTTAATTGTAATACTTAATTGACTGCAACAAAGAAATTTACCAAGTCTTCCCAATAAAGATATATATGAACGGCTTACTATGATTAGTTCAAATATCATAGTTATTATACTTTAGAGTATGGATGGATATGATTCGATTTGATTTTGATTTCAAATTAATCAAATCGAATCATGAATCAATAAATTTTTTTATAATGGAATCAATATATATCTTTTTCAGTATTATGTCATTTGTAAACCCATTTTTTCCATCCTTGTTGACACCTGCGATGTTGTCAAAAAAATCATTAGCTGCAAAAATTATTTTTTCCAATGAGAGAATGCTGTGTGATACTGTGTCAACTAAGGTGTAAAAGAACCAAAATCATTAATTTTTATTTTATTATCATTATTATTTTCGTAGAATCGAATCCAATCGCTCAATTCGGTTCAATTCTAGTTTGATTTGGTTTAATTTGATCATTTTGTCTATTCCTACTAGAGTGTTTGCAAAAAATAAAAATAAAAAAATTGAAAGAATTTGATGGGTTGATTTGAGATCATGGCTTGTTCAACTAACTCTACTTTGAGTGGGTCAAGGAGTTTTGGGTCAAATTAGTTGAACTTGTTCAATGAATTCATCTGGTTGGTGGGTTGGTGTGATCGAGGGTTAAGTCTGGTCAAAAAGTACCTAGAGGCCCCAAATTTGTTTGATTTTAATTTTTATACTGAGCTCCTGTGTTGATGGATATTAAAATTAGATTTTTAATAAATTTCGATAAAAATTGATAAAATGCATTATACAAAATTTTGGATCATATGATATGTGTAGCTAAAATTAATTGTTAACTTCAACTTAAATTTTAATCAAATTTTTAACAATACCAAACAAGGGTTGAAATAAGAGTTATTTAAGAAAATAACTTTTGTTATTTAAAAAAGAAATTAAAAATTGGGACATTTTGGCCCTCGAATATCCCTTTTGAAAATCTAGACTTCCTATTCTCTTTTAGTATTAGGTATATATATATATATAACTTTTTATGAAATTACTCTTTTTTAATTATGTTATTATTATTATTTTTTTTATTTATATCATGGAACTATGTTTTTTTTATATGATTTTGATATTATTATCATCATCAATAACTTTTTTGTATATAATAATATTATATTAATAACTGGGTTTAGTGGAAATCTATTATTAACTGAATAATATTTTTTTATTTGTTAATATATATGAAAGAAAAAAATTAATTAATTAAATATATCTTATGAAGTGACTATATGTAACAATATTACTTTATATATGTAACTTAAACCTAGATAACGTAAATTGACATTTCAACCTCTTCAATGATGTTTAGGAAAAAATGGGTCGGTAAGTGATTTCGATATTGGAGTACGACCATCCTTTTTCTTCATGCACTTGTTTGTGTTAGTATATTTGTGTGTTTGGGGATCGAGAATGGATAAATACAAAAATATCATCCTATAAAAACATAATTGTAATGTTATGTATTACTTATTTGAGGAAAGCATTTGAAAGTCCTCTCTTGTGACTCTTGGCATAATTCACTACCTTGTATGTTGTTCTTTTTTAGACTTAGCCCCTGTTTGGAGTTCATTTATTTCTCATTTTTTGAATTTTTTAGACCGTTGCACGGTCCATGGCACAGTCCAATAGCTTCGACATCATGCATAAAACGATTATTTTATTTTTCCTTTTTCCCTTTTTAACCCCAACTGACCATGCACCCAGTCAATGCTTTAATTAAAAAGGGAGGTTAGAATTGGAAAATGGCTTTAAAATATTGTATTTGTACTCAATTAAAGGCTGAATGGTGGGCTCCAATGGACTGTGTTATGATCTGTGTAACGGTTGAAATATCCTAAAAATGATAAAGAATGAGCTCCAAACAGGGCTTAATAAAATTACTTTACCCATTAAGAAGATATATTGAATCTTATTTACTAAACCTTAACATACAACTCTAATATTTTTTCTATTTATATGCAATAAGTGATTTTTACTGAAAGATATAAATTTCAATCTAATTTATATTTTTGCATCCATGAAAGACTTAGAGAAAGTTAAGTACTTTCATCCTTCTTAACAATAACGTAAAGGGAAGTCCATATGGAGGAAAACTTCATTCCTAATGTCCGTCCAAAGTGTGTATAAATTGTGAACATATTCAAATTTACCCGAAAGGGAAACCAAGGGGAAGCCTGTCACTGGTATATATATAGAGTGCATACTAAGTAAATAGATATAGATTAACACGTTTGTTTTTGCATAATAGACAATATACGACTACACTGCTTTTCTAGTTTTATTTTCTTCTTCAAGTGATGGTTTCGAATTTCTTTTATTTTCTGTCCTCCTATAGTAGCTTTGTGTACTTTTTGCACCACTATTTGTTTATGAGCACAATTACTTTGGCATTTTTGTCCATCGTCACCGAAAACTTAAATTTTTTTTATCTTCAATCTGCACCAAATTAATGTAATATACACTTTCTTATGCTTCGCCTGAAAACAACATTAGAATAGAAACTTATATTGGATGCCATATTAATAGAAGTTGGAAAAAGTAGAAAGGATGTAGCTAAATATATAAAGGTAAAATTGGTATGCAGAATATAAAAAATAAAATTTTTATTTAAAAAATTACGTTAAGATTCCCTCCGTGCCACTAATTACACTTGATTATAGACAAGAAGGCTAAAAAATTGAATAAACAATGTTGGGAAAGAGAAATAATGCCCAATTACTAGTTTTCACCAATACCTTTTCTTCTTTTATTTGTTGTCAATTAATGTAATTTGTGTAATAAATTATTGTAAATTAACGTGATTTGTAATTATCAATTATAAGCATGACTCGAATAAAATAAATATGAGAATAGAGTTAGAAAAACTGGCATAAGAGAGGAGCGATAAACACTGTCTTAAAGTCGTATGACCTCCCTTTTGTGAGCATACTTTAGGCAATGCACGACTTCAAGATAAAATTCTTATAAGTTGCAACTAATTCTTCTTCTATGGACATGACCACAATTTATAGAAAAAGATAATATGAAATGACCAAAGAGTAGTATGAAATAATTAGAGAGTATTTTCCAAGTATTTGTTTTGTTGCGTGTAAAACAACGGGAAATCAACCCCTTTATATGGTGGAAAAAACCAGCACTCTCATAATGAAAATTAAATATAAGTTACAAATATAATAATGAGATCAAATTTTGTTATCAGTCTGAAAATTAAAATAAAAAACTGAAAATTATGCTCTTATCTTGATTCGAGGGAGTATCCCAATCCAATAGTCACAACCTCTTGACAACTCTTACATAGGTAAGTCCTCCAAGGATGTGTGTGACCCGCATATCGCGAAAATTCTTGCCTCGATACTTGTTTAAGGTTAAACCTGTTCTAATATCACAATCATAGCACTATGATCACAGTGATGAGCACAAATAATAATATAGTGCTATTCTGAGTCACGCAGTATAGGTTTTTCCTACCACATTGAACCTTTTCACGGGATCTCCAATCACAAAAGTTGGGTTACTCCCGAAGGTGACTCTCTTATGAGTTTAAACCCATTCTCCTTGATGATTCATTAATATCCTTTTTGGTAAAGCTTTGGTTAAGTTATTTGATAAATTATTTTCAGATCTCGCGAGATTGAGAAAAATCATATTTCTTTTAAGTAAGGCATTAACTGAAAGTCTTGCTTGAATATGTATATTCATCTTTTTATTTGAGTGAGATTGATTTACAACTCTATCACTGCTTCAATCACAATATATTGAAATAGGTAGAATTGGCTTACTTATTAATGGTATATATAATAATAAATCTCTAAGCCACTTAACGTTAGTACATGTTGTATCTAATGCTATTAACTCCTATTCTAAAATACTTCTAGAGATAATAGTTTGCCTTTTCGAACCCCCAAGATATGACCGTACCACTTAGCATGGATATATATCCAGTAATAGACTTAATATCTATATTATCAGTTATCCAGTTTACATTACTATATCCTTTAATAAGGTCTAGAAAACTTCTATAGTTTATAGAATAATTTAATGTACCTCGGAAATATTTAAGCAATCTCTGTAAAGCATTCCAATGTTCTTTGCTTGGATTGTTTGTATGTCAACAATCTCCTAATAGCAAAGGCTATATCAGGTCTTGTCCTATTTGCTATATACAACAACTATCCAATAATTTGAAAATACGCATATTGCAAAACTGGTTCACCTGAATTCTTCTTCAAGTGCACACTTGAATCATATGAAGTAGAAATTGGCTTCTTGTCGTAATGCCCAAACTTTTCCAACATCCTTTTAATAGCACTAGACTATTTTAGTGAAACTCCTTCAGATGTTTTCCTTAACTTCATTTCCAAAATTATATGAGTTTCTCTCAAATCTTTTATTTCAAAATTCTTTGACAAATAACACTTCACATAATTAACAAATCCTAAATTTGTTCCAAAAATTAATTTGTCGTCTATATATAAACAAAGTATCACACGCTCGTTGTTATTTTCTTTGCAATATACACACTTGTCATGTGCATTAATTTTAAATCCATAATTTAGTATAACTCTATTGAACTTCTCATACCACTACTTATAAGCTTGCTTTAGTCTATATAATGACTTCATTAATTTACATACTCCATGATATTGTCCTTTATCTTTAAATCCTTCAGATTGTTCCATTTATATTTCTTCATCTAAATCACCATAAAAAATGCAGTCTTAACATTCATTTGATGGATGATCAATTTATATATACTACTTAATGTTAACAATGTCATAATAGTAATTATTCTAACAGTAGGAGAATATGTATCAAAATAATGAACTCCTTTTTTATGTGAATCCTTTAACTGCTAACCTAACTTTATATTTATCTATACTTTCATCAGGTTTCAACTTCTTTTCACATACCCACTTACATCCTATTGCCTTACTACCTTAAGGTAAATCACATAAAACCCAAGTATTATTTTGTGTAATTGACTCATACTCATCATTGATAACTTTTTTTTCAATAAGGTGCATTAGTAGAGACCATAGCATCTTTATATGTTTCAGGTTCACCTTCAACTAGATATGTAAAGAATTCTTCTCCAAATGATTTCTCTTTCCTAGTCTTTTTACTCCTCCTAAGTTCATGTTTAACTTTACATTCTAAAGATAAACTAGACTAGATAGAGTACTACTTAAAAACACTTTCTTAGAAGTCGTGGTTCACTTGAAATTATAATCTTAAATGGGAAAACATATTCAAAATAAGTAGCATCTCTAACTCTGATGATAGTATTATTTTTAATGTCACTTATTTCAAAATTTACAATTAAGAACCTATTTGCACTACTATTTTGAGCATATCCTATGAAAACAACATCCATATTTTTTTGTTCTATTTCTTTATTTTAGGATCAGATATAATTACATTTGCCAAACATTCCACACTTTTAGAAAATCTAACCTTGGAGATCTCTTTTTCCATAGTTCATATGGAGTTTTTATGTTGTCCTTAATAGCTACTCGATTCAATATGTAAAAAGAGGTTAGGACAGCTTCACCCTATAAGTTTCCAGGTGCTCCGGAACTTATGATCATAGTATTTACTATATCCATTAAAGTTTTATTCGTCATTTTCTGCAATACTATTGAATTGTGGTGAATAAGGAGGTGTTACTTCGTGTATTATATCATTATCCTCAAAGTAATCCTTCATATGATTCTCAATATTTAAATTATCATAGACTTCATCCTTCGTTTTCAATAAATAAATATAGCAATATTTAGAATAGTGATCTATAAATGTTAAAAATATTTATTAGCAACTCGTGTTGACGATCTTTAGAATCACAAACATCACTATGAATTAATTCTAAGAGATTTGTATCCCTTCTAGCAGATTTGAAACATCTCTTAGTTTGTTTGGCTTGTACACCAACTTCACACTTATTATTACCTGATCATTTGATTTCCCGTAAGTAAACGAGATTGTGAGCAAGTAATATAGTAGTGTGTAGAGTCGAACCACGAGGATTATGTGTTTGACCGAGTTATAGTTATTAATATCCTTAATTGAATAAAAATATAGAGTTGTAGAAAATCAAAGTCTAATTTATCAACTACAATGAAAGTAAAGCAAAGTTTTATCACATTTGTGAGATGTATTGCCAAGATGTAGAATCCCTCTTACTAATCCATTTTTAGCCCAACAAATTAAGATGATAGTGTGTAGTCATTCTTGTTGGTCAATATTCCTAATTCAATTGAAAACTTCTCTGAATAGTTATCAAATTTATTCCTCTCATGTGTCCTTACATTTCGATAAAAGATATGAACATGATAATGCATTAAACAATCCAGAACACCTATGAAAATCATGTAAAGTATAAATGTATATCTCTATCCTCTATCGAAACTTACAATATTTATTATTTTTAGCTAAAAAACTATTACCTCTCTTGATAACAATAGACACTACACCAAAAATAACATTTTGCGGCGGTCAAAAAACGCTGTAAAAGATTATTTGCAGCATTTTAATGTGTGTTGCAAGAGTCGATGTTGCCGTTGAGGTAAGAGATATGACAACGTTTAAAAAATGTTGCGAAAAAGTTTTTTGCAACATTTTTTAAACGTTGCGAAGTCACTTTCCGCAACGATTGTTAAACGTTGCAAAAAACTAACGTACGACAACGTTTCGAAAAAACTGATAGCAAAATTTAAAATGACAATTTGTGAACAAATTTTGAAATTGCATAAAAATTGATAATTTCATTACAAATTTGTAAATCAATACACTTGAACCATCAAAAAAGTGATAAAACACCACCTAACTAAAAAGGAGTAGGGATTAAAGAGTTCATGTTCCATCCTCTATAAACTCGAAACTACAATAAACTATCCAAACTACAAATTGCATAGAAACAATCCTATCGTTCTTCAAGCATTCTTCGATTTGCTCGTCACACAACTCCTGATGGCCAACTAAGCCGCAAGAGATGTTGGATAATTTAATACTTTAAATTACCAGATCTTTCATGTTAAATCATCAAGAAATACAAGAATTAAAGCGGAAGCGTACCTGAATCGAACATGGTTAATGCAATATGAATTTCGCGGTATAGTATTCCAAATCTACACGCAGTCGCCTTTTCTTCTATGTGATGGGATGCAATAGAGAATGAATAATACGTGCATGTGATCTAGGGATCATAACCTATTTATATAGGGACTCTCTTTGACCTAATTCGGCCCATCATAAAATTAGGACTTGGACCCGATCTCTACACATATGTAAACTCATACTTTAATTGGATACATTAAAATCCAAAATCGAAGCCTTATTAGATCACTTTAATTGGGCTCAACCGAATTTGATAGCATATAATTTAACACACAATTATTCACACATACAAGCCCATCTATTGATTAAAAATCCTTACAATCTCCCATTTGGGCTATATGTGTCACCTTATAATTGTGCATTAAACGTAACCTTATGAGTACTCAGAATTTTGCTATCATTACCGAATGTATCCCCAAACAATCCCGTCCATCAATCATATCAACATAGGATCAAAGCGGCTTTCGCTACTTTCACGTAGCTAAACCTATCAATGGTCACGTATATCAATATAACTGAATGACATGGATCAAGCATGGATGTGCAGCATGGAAATTACATGTAATGTGATAGTTAACATGTCTATTTCCAACTGGTCCACCTTAATACCTTAGTGAGATCATTTTAAACAAGTTCTGAGATAATTAACCAAATAACTTTCTAACTGAAAATAACTTTAACTTTAAACCGTATTCAAAACAACAGTGCATGTGTCGAATATGAAAAGCAAAAATACAAACTCCCACTGAAATTTGATATCCTCAAGAGACATTACACCCATATGAGCAGTGTGCTCATGAAAGACCTTGGGTATCAATCCCTTAGTAAGCGGATCCGCAACCATGGAGTTTGTCCTAATATACTCTATTGACACCTGTTCACTCTGAACTCTTTCTTTAACAGCCAGGAACTTGATTTCTATATGTTTTGACTTTGTCGAGCTCCTGTTGTTATTAGAATACAACACTGCTGATTTATTGTCACAAAATATCTTAAGTGGTCTTTCTATAATGTCCACAATGCGCAGCCCAGTAACAAAATTACGTAGCCATATTCCATGATTTGATGTCTCACAACACGCTATAAACTCTACTGCCATGGTGGAAGTAGCTATGAGTGTCTGGTTGACACTCTTCCATGAAATAGCACCTCCAGCAAGCAAGTAAATATAGCTTGAAGTGAACCTCCTACTATTTTGGCATCCCGCGAAATCGAAATAAGACTAATCGATGATCTCCAATTGATCCGATCTCATGTATGTGAGCATGTAGTCTTTTGTTCTCTGTAAATACCGCATGATCCGTTTAGCTGCTTTCTAATGATCCGTTCCCGGGTTACTTAAATATCTCCCTAGCATCTCAACAATGTATGCTATATCCGGACGCGTACAAACCCGAGCATACATCAGACTCCCTATAACTGAGGAATAAGGAATCTTCTGCATTTCTTTAATTTCCAAGTCAAATTTAGGGTACTGACTTAAGCTGAACTTGTCTCCTTTAGCCACAGGGATGTCATATGGTTTACAATCTTGCATGCCATTTATTTTAAGTACCTTTTCGATATAACTCTTTTGTGATAATCCAAGAATACCCCGAGAACGATCTCGATGTATCTGAATTTCGAATACAAAAGAGGCATCACCAAGATCTTTCATCTCAAAATTCTTTGCTAGAAATCTCTTGGTTTCGTACAATAAGCCTATATCGTTGTTGGCAAGCAATATGTCATCGACATATAAAATCAGAAAAATATACTTGCTCCCACTGAACTTGTGGTATATACAATCATCGACCAAATTCATCTCAAAACCAAATGAGATGATCACCTGATGAAACTTGTAATACCATTGACGAGACGCCTGTTTGAGTCCATAGATGGATTTCTTTAATTTACAAACCATTTTCTTTACATCGTCCGATACAAAGTTTTCTAGTTGTACTATATAAATTGTTTCATCAATGTCACCATTGAAAAATGCTGTCTTAACATCCATCCGATGTAGCTCAAGATCTCGAAGAAACCGGAGAGAAAGTCTCTTTATAATTGATGCCTTCTTTCTGTGTAAAGCCCTTTGCGATAAGACGAGCCTTATACCTCTCTACATCACCTTTCGAATCCCTCTTGGTCTTAAATATCCATTTGCAACCAATGGGTTTCGCACCTTCAGGCAATGGAACGAGGTACCATACGTCATTGTCCTTCATGGACTTTATCTCTTCATTCATAGCATCGAGCCACTTTTGAGAGTTAGAACTTTCCATGACTTGACGGAAGTTGATCGGATCATCTTCCACCATTCCAATGTCAACTTCATGTTCTTGAAAAAATACGATATAATCATTCGAAACCGCACTTCTCCTCTCTCTAGTGGATCTTCTTAATGACATTGGTTCTTGAGGCTAAGAGTTTGTTCTTCTGGAACAATTTGTTGATCTTCAGAGGGAGGTATGACATTGTCTTGATCCAGAGTTGCTTCTTGAACAATATCACGGATAGAAACCTGATCATTGTCAATGGCAATTGGAGGAATTTCAACATATAAGTTAGTCAATTTTCACAAGAGAGGTTGCTTCAATTAACCAACTTTCGAATATTATATCTCTTAAAAGAGTCTTTAGTACCAAAATTTGAGAAAGAGAGTCACCAGTTTTGCATATTTTGATTAGTTTTAAACTTTAGGGGCCTTAGGATTAATAATTCAAAACTTAAAGGGGCAAAATTAATTAATTCCAAACTTTAGGGGTTGAAATTAATAAACTTGAAACTTTATTGATCATAATTAATTAATTCAATACTTTAGAGGATCAATTAGAACAAATTTTAAAACTTTAGGGGCCAAAATTGACCAATTCAAAACTTTAGAGATCAAATTTTGAAAATTTGAAACTTTAGGGGTCAATTTGAATTAATTATGAACCTAGGAGGCCAATTTGAACTAGTAATTAAAGTTTGAGGGCTTTAATTATAAATTCAGAACTTTAATGGCCCGAATTAATTAATTTTAAACCTTAGGGACTGAATTATTAAATCCAAAACTTAAAGGCACAAATCTTAATATAACTTAAATGTTAGGGATTGAAACCTTAATTTTATAACCCTAACCCTAATTGCAAACAGGAGCATCAACTTATCTAATTTACATGTGAGGCCCCGTCCCCAAATCAACCGAAAACTTGAAGAACCCTAATAAAAAAAAAAAAAATTCTTTTCTTCCTTCTCCTTTGAGCACCGCCCGCAACAACGCAGCAGCGTCGGTTGCGCTGCATTGCAGGTGCTGCTGCTGTGCACTGCTGCAGCGCCGGCAACCGGATTGAATTATTATTATTATTTTTTATAAACTGTACAGAAATCTGAATCCAAAATTCGAAATTCCAAATCTGATTTTCTCAACCATTAATCCGATTACGAAAATAACAAAAATTATACTGCAAAAGTTTTCAAATTCAACAAAATATAAATCTTAAACCATCAAATTTGAAAACTTTATAAAATATTGCAAGAACCAAATTAAATTATTCGATTCTCAATGATTCAACATGAAGAGACTCTGATACCACTTGTTGGATAATTTAATGCTTTAAATTATCGGATCTTTCATGTTAAATCATCAAGAAATACAAGAATTAAAGGGAAACGTACATGAATCAGACATGGTTAATGCAATATGAATTTCGCGGTATAGCCTTCCAAATCTACACGCAGTCGTCTTTTCCTCTCTGTGATGGGATGCAGTAGAGAATGAATAATACGTGCGTGTGATCTTGGGACCATAACCTATTTATATAAGGACGCCCTTTGACCTAATTCGGCCCATCATAGAATTAGGACTTGGGCCCGGTCTCTATACATATGTAAACCCATACTTTAATTGGATACATTAAAACCCAAAATCGAAACCTTATTAGATCACTTTAATTGGGCTCAACCGAATTCGATAGCCTATAATTTAACGCACAATTATTCACACATACAAGCCCATCTATTGATTAAAAATCCTTACAAGAGAATCATTAAATCAATAAGAAGAAAATCTTTATGTTTGAGTTTTAATCAAATCATATTTTAATTACATTTTTTGCAATTTTATGGTCAGATCAAATCTCTTTTCATATTTATTGATTGGTTCCTAAAAACAAATATCCTGGATAACAATCAAAATAAAGTATAATTATTCCCGATGATAAGAATATCCAAGATAACCATAATAGGTAGTACAACCCCAATCACAAGGATTGAACAACTATAGCAAAACAATTGGCATGTTGAAAGTACACACCAATTTCTACCCACTAAAAAATTATTAGCATACAGAAGATGCAAACCCACATTTCATGGTGTAAAACAAGCCAAATGCATTTTTCATTGATCAGGCAATAGCAAATTAATTGTTGACTCTCTCAAAGGGACACTGTCAAAACCAGCATGCATCCAAAATTCGGCAAAAGGTAAAACAGATCACAGTATCGTAAGCTTTATAAACATTAAAATATATTGTAGTCTTCGTACTTACCTTTAGAAAGCAGACCACCCTCCTTCGATCTCTTCTGGAACCTAATGATCCTTCAACTTTATTGGATTCTTTAGTTTTCCAGCCATCAGTGGCTTCTGATTTGTCCTGATCAGCAAATGAGTTTTTAGCTCCAGGAGCAGTTTCCCAGGAGTTTCTTGCAGATTCACCCCATGAACTACTGACAGGTCGTTCAATTTTGTTTAGATTCTTTAGATGAGCCCCAATATGTAGCATCAGACTTCCATTTTCCAAATGTGTAGCCCCAATATAGCATCAAATTCTGTCTAAAACAACATATACCGGAACATGTCATCGCTCTGGAACTTAGGGCAAAAGCAACACCCTAAGTGCTCACCAACTGTGGAGGCAATCAGCATCATTTTTCTTTAAAAGTGTGTTCCCGTGTTTCTGCAGATATAACTTTGAGTAAGTCACATAATTGAAAATGCTGATGGGTGAAGGATGACGCCACTATTTTTAATTAAACAAAAAAATACAAAAGGATTACACGAAAATATACTTTTCCTCTTCCCTACTTAACAGCCCCTACCCCCCCCCCCCCCCCCCCCCCACACCCTTCTAGTTAATGCCACCTTCATTGTTTTATATGTTTACTGACTTTCTACTAAAAACTGGCGCCTTAAATTTTATTAGACTCTGTTCCCTAAGTTCTCTAGCAGCAGTTACCAAGTTTATATGAAATAAAGATGTAATTAAGTGTCATTTCCCAGGTAGTAGTACACTTTTAAGAGAAGTTTTCCTAGTTATGCTCAACTTTCTTTTGTCATGCAGTGTTCTTTAAACTTACCTTGTGAGAGAGGAAGATGACTTGTAGTTTATACATAATGCGACAAAAGAATCAGCTGTCGAATTCTTTAATCTGCAACTCTGCCCTAAGTGGACATCTCCAGAAACATATCTGCATAATAATATCCAGGATGAAGCAAATTCCTCACATCCTACGGAACTATTTATAACCCTTTTAACTCAATACATTTTGGAAAGTAATTTGGATGATTGTTGTCAAGATATTGAGTTACCATCCAAGCATAAAATCATTTCCCCTAGTAGCAGCATCAAAAATATGTTCTTGAGAGTTACTTACACAATTTGATCACTTAGGAAGCCACCATATCCTTCTTCCAAACATTGGGGAATATCCCAATGAAAGATAGTTGCATATGGCTCAATGCCTACACACACACACACACACACACACACACCAAAAAAATATATATATATAAAAAAAAAAATTGTAAGAATGTGAAAAAGTTAATAATATCTTCAGGATATTTATATATAAAATGAAAATGATTGCAGAAAAGCATAATAAAAATTGTTGAAGTGTACCGGGAACATATTATCCAACAGTTGTGAAGTATAAGAAAAGCATAAGAAATTAAGTTTCGAAGACAGAGATAGCTGACCATTGTACAGAAGTAGTATCCAACAGTTGTGAAGTAAAATGACAGCATCCTAAAAGAGTCAAAGAGCTGCCCAAGCCTGTAAACATCTCTACTAAGAACTTGTTCACTGTTACCACCAGCAACTTTGCCCTCAAACAGCTTCAAAGACATGCTTGCTAAAACCATAATTTGATATTCACTAGGTTGAGTAAATATTTAATGCAACCATTAGTTATTTGGGGGAAATCCAAATTTTACTCATCATTCAGCCTTATCTCAAAGTGGCATCACACTGGTTCTACATCAGAAGAAGTCAAAAGAATTCCAAAAGTAGGATTACATGTCAGGAAAACATTCTGTAAAAAATATTTTAAATTAATGCTAAAATATTTTTAGACATAGAAAACCAAAATAACTAAATAGACTAAATCAGGCAACTCAAATAATGCAGATCCCCTAAAGTCAGACAACGCCAGAGGTTCCAGCTTATCCTCAAGAGGTTCCAGCTTGTGAAGCTTTAATGGATTCTGAATAAAGGAATTGTTTCATGTATAATCGGCTAAGAAATTTGATAAAAACTGGTCACATGGCACCATTATATTAAATGATTGTGTTAGCTTTATCAATTGTTTAAAGAAATAATTTCCAACCAGAAGCAGTTATAATTCTTCAATTCATGAAAGCCACAATGAAGCATCTAAGTTCCACGAACCATTACTGGGATCTCATTATGATAGAATGAAGAATTTCAATAGAATTTCTGAGAGTTGAAGCCTTTATTGAGAGTGCTTGCTACAATCAAATCCTTGGTGTATTTCTTTTTCCACTTCACATTTTTCTTAGAATTTCAGCCCCAGTCTTTCATAAAAGTTTGCTTACATAGGTAACATCCATAATTTTCAAGTCCACTCTGTTATGGTTGTGACTCTCAATTAGGAAAATAATTGTTGAAGATGGCGTGTTGAATTAAAATTGGAAGAGGGATGAAAGTGGCAGATAAGTTTTAAGGGAACAAAATCTTGATGTTGCGTGTTGGAGTTGGAAAGCAATCAAATGTATCAAATTTATGAGGCAAGAAATTCTTTTCCAATTGAAACTTCATGCAACCGCACTAACACCTATGCGGTCGCACAAGGGTTGTCAGGGAATTTCAACTGCCAATTAATCTACTCCATGCAACCACAAGGAGTATACCTGTGCAGTCGCACAGTAATAATTTTTGGTGGCGGCGAATTGTTTCCTTTACGTGATTTTTAACGTAGTTTTCATATTTTCTCCTTCTTTTAGGGTTTGGTTCGTGTACTATAAAAATAGAGGTCATCTTTTCAATTTAAGATGTAACAATAGAAACTTTCATTGCTATTGTACTATCCTTTCATAGTCTTGAATAAAACATCGTTCCTTTTGCCAATTCTTCTTTTATTTTCTTTACTTTAATCTTGTTCTTGATATTATTTGTGATCTTGTTAATTACTTCAATTATAGCAAACGGTATTCATTAAATCTCAATTCCTGCATTATTGGTCATCGGTCTCAACACAATCAATTTCACTTTAAACCATAGCATCCCTCCCTAGTCCCTAGACAATGTTCACACACACGTCTGCCTAAATATGTAGCACCTAACTCCACTAATACTCTAAAGGCAATTATGTTAGAATTATAGTTGTTCAAAAAAAAAAAAAATTTGTTGTTGTGGGCTTAACCATGCGGCCGCATGAGGCCCTCCCATTCTTTGTACTATAACCATGCGACCGCATGGGCTATAACCATGCGGTCGCATGGTTATACAATGTAATCGTTGGGGTTCGTTTTTCATCGTTTTTCTTTTGGATTTGGTGCCTTTTCAACATAATTTTGCACCATTTCGTGGGAACCTTTTCGAAGTCTATAAATAGGTGTTCCGATTGCAATGAAAAACACTCTTGAAAAATTAAGAAATCCAACCCAAAATTATTCTCCCAAATTATCACATAATCAATCCTATATCTATTTTCACTTGTTCTTTGTGAAAAATACACTTTGCTTTTGGTGTTCTTCACACAAAAGACTTGTTAAAATCCTACAAACTATTTGTCGAAACTCCTCAAAAGCATTAGAAAGGGGGCAAATAACGTTTGAGATTAGCGTTATCATTTTCGTGTTCAAGCCTCTAATTATATCTATATTCTTTTCCTCTTTGGTATTACCAATTTTCTTCTCTTCATTGCTTTAAATTTCCAACAAACTCAAACATTATTTTGCATTTACTGCAATGGAGTCGGAATCTACTATTGCTACCATCAAAATGATGAATCAAGATCTAGTGCGTTTGGATAGATTCGATGGTGCAAACTTTACAAGATGCCAAGACAAACTCAAGTTTCTTCTAATGGCGTTGAAGATTTTCTACATGCTTGATTCAAAATTGGAACCCATTCCCGATGCAACTAATAAGGACACCGAAGAAATTCGCATAGAAAGGAAGAAACGAGAAGAAGAAGATGAATTGATATGCCGTGGGCATATTCTAAATGCATTGTCGGATCGACTATATGATCTCTACACAAACACTACTTCAGCTAAAGAAATTTGGTATGCATTAGAAAGCAAATACAAAGCCGAGGAAGAAGGTACTAAAAAGTTTTTAATATCTGTATTTTTTTTTAAAATTTTAGTTAATATACCTTTATTGCCTCAAGTACATGAGTTACAAATAATTGTGAACAAATTGAAAGTGGTAAAAATTGAACTTCCCGAAACTTTCCAAGTGGGAGCAATCATTGCTAAACTCCCTGGTTCTTGGAGAGGATATAGGAAGAAAATTCTTCACAATTCCGAAGATTTTTCTTTAGAAGACATACAGAAACATCTTCGCATTGATGAAGAATCAAAGGCAAGAGATAAGATTGAAAATTCTTATGATGGCTCTTCGAAAGCCAATGCCGTGGACAATGTGGACAACTCCAACAAGTTCAAAAAGAAAGAAAAATTTCTTGGTCCTAGAAAGTATCAAGGAAAATTCAAAAACAAAGCCAAAGGATCGTCGTATGTTTGTGGGAAACCGGGACACTATGCTAAAGATTACAGGCATAAGAAACAACATAAGAAGGAAGGACAAGTGAACTCTGTTGATGAAATTATTGCAACAGTGAGTGAAATTAATACAATCCAAGGCAAAGTTCCAGGCTGGTGGTACGATACATGCACTACAATCCATGTACGTTATGATAAGTCTTTCTTCAAAACTTATCATGACATTGAAGACAACCAAGAAATACAAATGGGAAATGAAGGAAGATCAAAGGTGATCGGTAAAGGAAATGTTGAACTCCTTTTCACTTCAGGAAAGAAGATCACTTTGACAAATGTCCTGCATGTACCGGAAATGAATAGGAACTTAGAAAGTGGTGTACTCTTGGGAAAACCTGGGATTAAATCTGTCTTTGAATATGGAAAACTTGTATTAACCCATAGTGGGCATTTTGTTGGAAAGGGCTATTCCACCGAAGGAATGGTCAAGCTATGCACTGTTGAGGATAACTCAAATAAAATTAAATCTTTTGCGTATGTTATTGATTCATTTAATTTATGGCATGGTAGATTAGCACTCATAGGATTTAGTACTATGAAAAGAATGATTAAATGTGGATTAATACAATGTGATATTGATAACTTAGAAAAATGTGAAATATGTGTTAAATCAAAAATGATTAAGAAGTCATTTCATAGCATAGAAAAAACAACAAAATTACTTGAACTTGTTCATTCCGACATTTGTGAATTGAATGGAATATTAACTAGAGGCGGTAATAAATATTTCATTACTTTTATTGATGATTGTTCTAGGTATACTTATGTATACTTACTTAAATATAAGGATGAAGCCTTTAGTGCCTTTAAAACTTGCAAGAATGAAGTTGAAAATCAATTAGAAAGAAAATTAAAGACTTTAAGAAGTGATAGAGGTGGAGAGTATTTTTCAAATGAATTTAACATATTTTGTGAACAAAATGGAATAATATATCAATCTTCTGCACCTAAAATATCGGAACAAAATGGATTAGCAGAAAGAAAGAATAGAACTTATTTGGAAATGATAAATGCTATGTTATTAAATTCTGAAATACCTTTTAACTTATGGGGTGAAGCATTACTTTGTGCTTGTCATATAACAAATATAATTCCTATGAAAAACAATAAAATTTTCCCATATGAACTTTGGAAAGGTAGAAGACCAAATATTAATTATTTTAAAGTGTGGGGGTGCCTTGCATATTATAAAAATATGGATCCAAAGAGAACCAAGTTAGGTCCTAGAGGTATCAAATGTGCCTTTGTAGGATATGCCCTTAATAGCAAAGCCTATAGGTTATTAAATCTCGAATCAAATGTTATAATAGAATCAAGAGATGTGGAATTCTTCGAGAATGTGATGGTAGCTAGGAAATCTGAAAATAATAAGGATATTCCAACATTTAAAAGCTCACCAAAAGAGACATCCATAAAGGATGTTGACTTTGAACCTCGAAGAAGCAAAAGAACAAGAAAGGAAAAGAACTTAGGATCTAATGAAATAGATTCCCAACTTATTTCCTTTTACTTAGTAGAAGGAGATAGGAAGGATGTTTTAAGAACAATTCCTTTTGTTCTTCAAGTAGAAAGTGATCCTAAGACTTATAAGGAAGCAATGCAATCTAGAGATTATATATTCTGGAAAGAGGCTATAAATAATGAAATGGATTCTATTATTTCAAATAACACTTGGGAAATAGTTGACCTACCAGCAGGTTCGAAAGCTATTGGTTGTAAATGGGTATTTAGAAAGAAATATAATTCTGATGGATCGCTTAATACTTATAAGGCTAGATTGGTAGCTAAAGGGTATCGTCAAAGAGAAGGAATTGATTACTTTGACACATATGCACCCGTGGCAAGGATAACCTCAATAAGGATTTTATTTGCACTAACATCTATATATGATTTATATGTTCATCAAATGGACGTAAAAACGGCATTTTTAAATGGAGATCTCGAAGAAGAGGTCTATATGGAACAACCGGAAGTGTTTATTCTACCGAAAAATGAACATAAGGTGTGCAAATTAATTAAATCTTTATATGGATTAAAGCAAGCTCCCAAAAAATGGCATGAGAAATTTGACTCTAAAATAATGTCAAATGGATTTAATCACAATTCAGTAGATAAATGTCTCTATACAAAAGTGAATGGTGATATAATCACATTAGTGTGTCTATATGTTGATGATATGCTAATCATTAGTAACAATATAGACGGAATCAAAGAAACAATCCTCTACTTTCAAAATGAAAGATTTTGGAGAAGTAGATACTATCCTTGGAATCAAAGTAAAGAAGGATAGTGGGGGTTTTACATTAAGTCAATCACATTATGTTGATAATGTGATAAATAAATTTAAACATTTGAACATTAAAGAGGCGAATACCCCTATAGATCCAAATATAAAATTAATCAAAAAGGAAGGTAGAGCAATTGCACAAATAGAATATGCAAGTGTAATTGGAAGTCTTATGTACGCATCACAATGTAAAAGACCTAATGTGGCATTTGCTGTAAGTAAACTAAGTAGGTTTACTAGTAATCTAAGTAGGTTTACTAGCAATCCAAGTTCGGAACATTGGAAAGCCATTGGTAGGGTTCTTGGTTACCTAAAGAAAATCAAAAACCGTGGGCTACAATACACCAAGTATCCTAAAATATTGGAAGGATGTACCGATGCAAGTTGGATATCAAGTACAAGAGAAAATAAATCCACATCTGGATAGATTTTCATTCTTGGAGGTAGTGCAGTTTCTTGGAAGTCTAAGAAACAAACTTGCATTACACATTCAACTATGGAATCAGAGTTTGTAGCTTTGGCTGAAACATGGAAAGAAACAGAGTGGCTGAAGGACCTATTATATGAAATACCTTTAGACATAAAGGATATTTCCTCCATACCCATTTTGTGTGATAGTCAAGCTACTTTAGCTCGAGCATATAACGAAGTATATAATGGAAAGTCTAGACATATGAGTCTAAGACACGAATATGTAAGGAAATTAATCAAGCACGGTGTAATTTCTCTTATATTTGTTAAGTCAAGTGAAAACTTAGCTGATCCATTTACCAAACCTCTCACAAGAGAGTTAGTGAAATCAACATCAAGTAAAATGGGTTTAAAATTTCTTAAATAGATTCACCAATAATGGCAACCCTACCAAAATATACAAAACTAGTATATATATAGGTTCAAAGGGTAATAACAAGTTATTCGATAAGTGGATGGATTTCAACACTATTAGATATATTGAAATTATATCTTTGAAACTAGTGTTGGTTGTTACTGTTGGAGGGATGAGTTAATTAAACTCTTCATAAAGTTTAGTACAGAGAACAAGTATCTGTAAAAGTAACAAAAATACTGAAGAACTTCACCTATGTGAACTTCGAGGTGGTGCCGCCTCATTAGAGAATTGAAGTTTTTTCTCTATAAAAGTTCAACGAAATAGGATTAGTCCAAAGCCATATTAGTACTAAGCGAGTTAGAGGAACTTGTGAAAAGTTTAACACTTGTGTGTGTAATTTCATCGGTATGGTCACAAAGAATAACTGGTTCAAAGCACTTTAGCTACTTGGAATTCTGATAATACTTTATGAGATTTACACTATGAATAGATTCAAATTAAAAGATATCTAATTTTTGTGCATAAGTGTTGATTATTTGATTATGTGGTAGACACTGATTTTGAATAAGTGGGGGATTGGTAGAATTATAGTTGTTCAAAATAATATAAAAAAAATAATTGTTGTTGTGGGCTTAACCATGCGGCCGCATGAGGCCCTCCCGAGAATGGGAGGGCCATTTGCACTATAACCATGCGACCGCATGGTTATACAATGTAACTGTTCGGGTTCGTTTTTCACCGTTTTTCTTTTGGATTTGGTGCCTTTTCAACATAATTTTGCACCATTTAGTGGGAACCTTTCAAAGCTTATAAATAGATGTTCCGATTGCAATGAAAAACACTTTTGAAAAATTAAGAAATCCAACCCAAAATTATTCTCCCAAATTATCACATAATCAATTCTATATCTATTTTCACTTGTTCTTTGTGAAAGATACACTTTGCTTTTGGTGTTCTTCACACAAAAGGCTTGTTAAAATCCTACAAACTATTTGCCGGAACTCCTCAAAAGCATTGGAAAGGGGGCAAATAACGTTTGAGGATAGCGTTATCATTTTCGTGTTCAAGCCTCTAATTATATCTATATTCTTTTCCTCTTTGGTATTACCAATTTTCTTCTCTTCATTGCTTTAAATTTCCAACAAATTATACACCATTATAGCAATTGATCAGGAAGGCAATAGCTCGGATGTCCCCCTAACACAACAATTTCAACATAGCAGTCTGGAGAATGCTTGTAGCAGGAAAGACGTCAAGTGGAAGAGGGGAAAAGCAAGAAGTGCACCTAAAAACTAAAATAGAAGCTAGAATCCAGTATTACTCACTAGAAGTCCAAAGAGAACACCTTCTCGTCTAGTTACATAAGAACGCAAAATACTAGGATCCTGATTCACAAACATAATGAGGATCTCTTTCCTGCATCAATTACAGAAAATTATTGTGAATATTTCAAAAACTCAGGCCAAGTTAAGGTAAAATCTTTTAACTGTATATACTTAAATTTTTTTGAATTATTTATACCCAGTCAACACAAGCTTTTTTTCTTCATTCTACAAAACATCAGCTATAAATCTATGGTGTCAAATATGCATTCACTGACAAGATCCCTACGAGCATAAAAATACTCCAGTAACAAATTAAGCTGCTGTTTGTTTTTCATTTTTTTCATTAAAATGAAAAATATGACCGTTATACATCACATCAAATAATCAAATTTGAATTTCTATCTCTTGTGTGGGGTCATAACAACTATATTTTTCATTCTCATTTTTACAAAAATGAGAAACATAAATAACATCAATTCATGCACACAAGACTTTTTTTACATTTCACTTCTCACGCAGCAAAATTTAACTTTTTGAACAAGTTAAAAATCAATTCCAATAAGTAGCTCAGAAAACAACAGGTGCTTTTCAGATTTTTTGATTCATTAGATAAGTTGAAAAATGAAAAGCGGCATACGGCAACATAAAAATCTTTAATAATGAAGAAAAAGCGAAAACTTCGCAGAAAAAGAAATAAGAAATAATTTCTTGGAGAAGATTGAAGACTTACCATTACTAGTTAGAGGCACTCTCAAATCTGTGATCTTGGACAATCAAAAAATTCAAAGCAACAAAAATTGGAGACTACCAGAGACCTTAGACCATGGACAATCGGCGATCGACTCGACCACTGAAAATTGACATCTGTTGACCTCGATATTTGGATCATTCACGTGGCCAACGGGTAGCTACTCCATGTAATCCTCCCTATGCACAACAACGCACGGTCAGAAGCATACGGCCTGGACCAGCGGTGATGGTGGCGCCCGCATACACTCCGACGGTCAAATCAGCGTTGGGTGGTCGAAACAATGCTCTAGTGGTGCAAGAGAGTGGGGAGGAGAATATATGTTTCTTAGTATGGAGAGCTAAGTTATAAGAGTTTTCATTACCTTTGTTTCTTGCCAAATCTTGGATATTTATAGGTGTAGAGCACCGTTGGATGTGGGACACGTGTATGCATCTGACGGTGTGAGGCGTCTGCTCATAGACGTCAATCAGTCGCGTCTAGTATGAGCGGGTAATTAGTTCTTCTGAGTTGAGTTGATATAAAGTCGGTATGTCATGTCAACTAGACCTATGGAGACGTCACGTCAAGATCCTGACAGATATCTTTCTGACAGTGGCGACGGAGGGATCTGTTAAGGGAGTGCTTCAGATCCTCCAATGCTTCGACATTGAGGGACACTCCAGTTGCTTCATTGGATCTATTCTTCACGTTACAGGGCGTTAGGAATTGGCATCACTTAGAAACCACTTCTGGCGTTAGGAATTGGCATCACTTCGAAACCATTTCGGGCGGATGTGAGGAGCTTCGGAGAGTGATATGACTTTTTCGACAAGTGGTTTTAGTGCCGAAGTGGGAGTGGTTGGCTTAGTTAGGGGAGTAACAGTGATTCCCCCAAGTTCAGGTATGAATATTCATATCATGGGTAGACTTGTTTTCCCGACTGGGTAAGTTGGCCTTAAGTTTCTTGGATTCTAACGAAGCGCTGTTGTGAAAAAAAGAAGTAAGAAAATGTGCCGGATAGCTGTTGGCTGAGAGATGAAGTGATGACAAAGGATGTGGATAGGGCGTTCTCCTACCGGTTCGCTGACCTATAGGGGACGATACGTTGGGAGATGGCTAACGCCTTTCAAAACTGAGGAGTCGTGTAACCGAGGTGGGTGAGCCACAGGAGACTCCGCGTCAGTGGCGCCGAAGCTTTTGAGGCTGGATGAAGGGCTCATCTGCCAATGGTGCGCTAACCCACAAGGGACGACGTGTTGGGAGATGGCTAACACCTTTCAAAACTGAAGAGTCGTGCAACCGAGGCGGTGACCCACGGGGGACTCCACGTCAGTGGCGCTGAAGCTTTTGGAGCTGGATGAAGGGCTCATCTACCAATGTGCACTAACCCATAGGAGACGATACGTTGGTAGATGACTAACGCCTTTCAAAGCTGAGGAGTCGTGCGATCGAGGTGGTGACCTACAGGGGACTCCGCATCAATGGCGCTGAAGCTTTTGAAGCTGTCGAGTGGATTCATCCGAGGTGAATTGGGACGGATTATCTTTGATCTGAAGTGCTTTATTATGACACTAATCGATGGACGGCTATCGCATATTTCCAAGGCGACAGTTGGATGTGATGCCCGTCCCTAGAAAAAGGGTTGCTGCGGCTACTTATTGCTGACGGCTGTTGCTTGTTCGAGGCTACGCGTTTTATGCGTATGTGAGGGGCACCGTAAGATTTTTGGGCATTGATCAAATCTGACGTTTCATTTCAACGATCCAGATTTGTGACGAGATGAACGGTCTGGATGGACATCATTTGAATTCAACAGTGCGGATCATCTGGGGTTTCTTATAAAAAGGGTACTTAGTGCCATTCGAACATTTTCACCTTTGCAAACTCAAAATCCGTATTGCTCTTAGATTTGTTGGCAATTTTCGACGAGTTTCGAGCATTTTTCGATGATATTCTCAGTTTTCGACGAGTACAGAGGGTCATCTATTATTTTTCGACCGTAGAAAACCCCAACCCATTCGTTTCAGTAAGTATTTTTCCAGTTCTTCGCGTTATTTTTGAATTCTAATGGCTTCTGAGAGTAGTAACGCTTCGAGGAGGAAACTAGACGAAGTTCGGGTGGATGAGCCTATATTGGCGTTATTCGATGAGGTGGTTGAGGCTATAATAGGAGAGAAGAACATCTAGCGGAGGCCTGTTAGCCCAATAGATATGTCAGAACATTGGAGGGCTTCTGACTACCCATCGAAGTTAAGAGAGGTCGACCTGGGTAGACTTCTCTGATAGCGTAGACTTTATATTGCCGGAGCCCGATGAGTGAGCCTGTTACCCTAGGCCGGGGTGTGTAGTTGTGAGCGAAGTGCAATTTAGGGCTGGACTTAGGTTGCCTATCCACCATTTCTTCTGGTGCGTCCTTAAGTCATACGGGTTATCTCCGACCCAATTAAACTCGAACTCTTGGAGCCAGATGGTGGGCTCATAGATGTTGTGGAAAGAGACGTCTCTTGGGGGGGAGATGTCCTTTTCGATCTTCCAGACCCTATACATTCCCAAAGTGGCGGCCGGGGAGATAAGACTAAGGGGTGGTATTATTTAACCTCTTGGGGGGCCCACACTCCATTTGTCCTAAACCTGCCAAGCTTAATAAAGGACTAGAAGATGTCGTGGTGCTGGGCGTCCGGAAGGTGGGACACGATGGAGGGGGACCCCTGGGCGCCCCTCACATTTCCAACTAAGTATTCATCGCTCAGTAAGTGCTGACGCCCTGTGTTTGAATTTCTTTCGAGCTTCTGTTCGGCTCCTGACCTGTGTTTGCTATTTACATGCACTCTTCCTCGGTGTGAGATATCCACTGAGGCATTTGACATAATTTGCATTATGAATTAGCTCCCACTGAAGAGGAGATCCTACCATGAGTTGATCAAGAAGAATAGGCACTTCGTTATGCACGAACTGATGGCCTCCCAAGGAAACTATCTAGAGTGCACCTATTGTAATTTGTTTCCGAACTCATTTCACTTGAGGTAATCTAGTTTGTTTTACTGTAGGCGATTTTAACAAGAAGAGGTCGGTGAGGCCCGACTGCAAAACTATCCAGCGGATGATGATCGAGGCAAGGGCCTTGAAGACCTCCTCCTCTACTTATAGAAAGCAAATGGAAGACCTAGTGGCTATGAGCAAGCAGCTCCATCTTGTAGCAAAGGAGTAGGAGGATGATCTAGAGGTAACTCTCCAAAGGAAGGGAAAGAGAACTGCAAGTTTGTTGAAGGGCCCAAAGTGGCGAGGGCTGCCTCGATCCTTCGTCAAAAAACAATCCCCACTGGGGTGACCATAAAGGAGAGGATAGCAGCCCCTGCTGCCACTACTGTTGCCCTGGCCGCCCCCCCTGATTGCTGTCGTCCCAGTCACACAAGTGTCGAGACAATAGAGGAGGAAGAGGGCTCGCCCAGAGAAGGGGGTGGACTTCCTGGGTACCAATAAAGAGGAGCCGGTGAGGGAGATGTTAGAGGCCTTACCTCCGGAGACGACGGTCATTGCCCTGGTCCATAACAAGTATTGGACTGAGGAGTGGAAAGACCACATGGACTGTCGCACTGCCAAAGACCTGGTGGCTGCCAACAGTGCTTGCATCGCCCGAGCTCTGAGCACGAGCGTTCAACTTCAGAGCTTCGTCAAGGACCTTGACGCCAGGAGGGAGAATCTGGCTAAGCGCCTGGAGGAGGCGATGTACTACGAGGATGCGGTATAAGCCACCCAGCAAAGGCCTTGGAGGTGGAGGAGGCAAGGCAAGAAGCAGAATGCCGGTTGGCGAGGTCCAATGCAGAGGTAGAGAGGCTGAAGAATGAGCTACATGAAATGGAGTGTCAGGTGGCTGCGAGTTGACGAGGAGGATTGATCATGCTAATGAGCACCACCAGCTCACCACTGAGGCTCTGGAGGCCTCCAACAAAGAGAAGGCCGAGCTGAGGCAACGGGCGGAGGCCCAAGCCAAGGAGATCGAATCTTTGAAGATCGAGGTGAAGGCGGCAGAGGAGTCAGCGGTGCAGAACTTCATCAATCATTTTGAAAAGCAACCGATGTATGACGACTTTACCAATTTTTGGGCCTCGTGGAACGCCCAGGCAATGTTGGATCACCTAAGGGACGTCCACCCTACTCTGGACTTAACTTCTTTGGAAGTGGAGTTCGATGGGCCTATCAGGGGTTGATCTGATAGGGTCGCCGAGGAAGCTACTGAAATCCCTCCAGAGGCCGAGCCGGAGGTCGGGATCGAAGCCTCTCGAGTAGAATAGAAATACATTGTAATGGCTTCGGCCCTCATTTTGTAACTTGTTTTGATATTAATGAGATCAATGTATTCCCAAGTGTTGTTGCTTCTTCTTACTTTACTTTTAAGTTGAACTATTTCTATCTTGATGAGTAATAGACAAATAAACATTAAGCATCACTTACCTGAGTAACCTATTGATGACAAAGATTGACACATAAAATCCACTGAAGAACTAAGGCACCAATTGATTAACCCATATAACAGAGTGGATGATTGAGTCATTACATTATATTTTACTAAGGCAATTCTAGCACTTAGCAAAATAGGAATGTTACAATAGACTGAATAATATGGAGATCGGATCAGAACATATACTTCACTGATAGTATTTTCTCAAGTGTTCAATGTTCCACTGATGAGGCAGTACCTTCCCTGTCATGTCTTCTATTTCATACGTGCCGGGTCGGGACTCTTTGCGGATGCAATAAGGAACTTCCCAGTTCGGTCCAAACACTCCGGACCCAGTCGACTTTGATGATTGGAAGACCTTTCTGAGGACGAGGTCCCCTAGACGGAGAGTTCGATTTCTGACCTTAGAGTTGTAATAACGGGTTATCTTTCTTTGATACTTTGCCAATTTTATTTGAGAGGAATCCCTCCTTTCTTCAAGGAGGTGAAGTTCGTGCACTCGAGCTTCGTCGTTGTTGATCTCAGTGAAATGTATCCAATGATGGAAGGGGACACCCACCTCGACAAGACTCATGGCTTCGGATCCGTAGGTCATAGAGAAGGGTGTCTTACCTATTGCAGTTCGGCTGGTTGTTCGAATGGCCCAGAGGACATGGAAAATTTTATCGACTCACGCCCCTTTTGAGGCGTCACGCTTCCTTTTCAGGGTATGCTTGATAGTTTTGTTCTGTACCTCAACCTGCCCATTTGCTTGGGGGTGATGAGGTGTTGAGAAGTCCTTCCTTATACTGAGTTCATCACACAAGTCTCGCATTTTTTTGTTGTCGAACTGCCTGCTGTTATCAGACACTAGAGAGTGGGAAATGTCAAACCTGCAAATGATATTTTTCCAGACGAACTTTGTGGTGTTTGCTTCAGTGGTTTTTGCTGGAGGTTCAACTTCCATCCACTTGGTGAAGTAGACAATGACAATAATGGCAAAAGTAGCGATTCCTCTTCCTTTTGGTAGCGGGCCAATGAAGTCTATGCCCCACTTAATGAACGGCCACGGGCTCGTGACCACGGAGAGGCTTTGAGAAGACGACCTTTGAATGTTTGAAAAACGTTGGCACTTGTCACATTTTTGAAAAAACTAACAAGAGTCCCTTTTCAAGGTCGCCCAAAAATAACCTTGTCGAAGAACTTTATGTGCTAGAGCTGTTCCTCCTGAGTGGTTACTATAGACTCCCTCATGGATCTCCCTAAGAATGTACATGGCTTCTTCCCCTCCCACGCATCGGAGAAGTGGTGAGGCGAAGCCCCTTTTGTAGATCACGTCGTCCTAGAGAACAAAGTGCACAACCCTCCTTCTCAATTTCTTCGCCCCATTTTTCAAGGCTGGCAGCAATTGATCTTTGAGGTAGGCTATGATGGGTTGCATCCAAAGTGGGGTGCCTTCAATCCGTAGTACCTCTTCGCCTCCAGAGATGGAAGGCTTCGGCAGGCGCTCAATTAGGACAATTTTTAGCAACTCCGAATCTCTGATGTCGGCCAACTTGGACAGGGCGTCGGCGTGTGTATTTTCGAGGCGTGAGACTTGAACCAGTTCGAATCTCTAGAAGTGAGGGACCAGGTTCATAACCAATTTCAGATATGCAGCCACGCCACTGTCTTTGGCTGCAAACTTTCCGTTGACCTGACTTACCACAAGCTACGAGTCGCTACTTGCTAGGAGCTTTTTCACTTGCATTTCTTTCGCTAGTCTAAGGCCCGCTAGGAGGGCCTCATATTCTACAACGTTGTTCAAGGTGTTGAAGCCGAACCTGACTGCGCAGTTTAGCTTATGGCCCTTTGGACTTTCCAAAACAACTCCTGCTCCAGAACCAGTCTCTCCTGATGATCCATCCACAAATAGCCTCCATGTTGGGGGCTCGGCTGGTTCCATTGTTGCTTCAATTTTTGGGGTTTTGGCAAAATCTGCCACAAAATCTACGAGGACCTCCGGGGTCGAAAAAGTAGGCCAAACTCGCTGAGCTCGATTGCCCATTTTAGCAAACGGCTCGAAGCATCTGTTCTTTGCTATACTTGTTTCAAGGGGAAGTTGGTGAGAACTTCAATTGAATGGGCCTGAAAGTATGGCCTCAGTTTTCTCGATGCTATAACTAGGGAGTGGTGATGGCAACGGGGCGGGGATCGTTTCTCCAGCCCCACGCCTCGCCCCGCCCCGCCTTCGATGGGGCGGGGCGGGGCGGGGCAGGGGGCTTGCCCCGTTTCCTGCCCCATTTTTTTTTCTTCCCCCTTTTCTTGCCCAATTTCAAGTTCAATAAAATACAGATAACATTCAAGTTGACCAAGTTAATATCCAAAATAAATACTATAAATCTTAAATATAATGGTCGCTATTGGTATACAAAATTGATTATTAGGATGAACAAGGATTTTGGTGTTTTTTCTTTGATATTGTCACAAAAGTTGAAACCCCACCCACTTTAATTTATTACAATATATAGATTTTCAAATTTGTTTGGTTGAACATGCTATATCTTTTTATTTTTTTTATCAATATAATATCAATTTGACAAAATAGCATAATGATATATATAAATTAGTCAAGTTTGATAAGACTTGTACAATTGAGGATACTAGAAAATAGGTCACATCCTTCTATTTGAAGCAAGTTGAACCAATGAACCTTAACCTTTAAAAAAAATCACGGGGCGGGTTCGGAGCGGGGCATCCCCACCTCGCCCCCGTCCCGTGCCCCGCTAAGGAACGGGTTTTTTTGCCCCATTCGGGGCGGGGCGATGTAAATTGCCATCACTATTAGGGAGAGTGCAAGTTTCTCCATATATGGGTAGCGCGCCTCTGCTGGGAGAAATGCCTTGCTAATATAATACACCTGTAGTTGGCACGTGTTTTCCTCTCTGACAAGGACTGCACTGATAGCCTTGTCTGAGACTGTCAAGTACAACAGCAGTGATTCTCGTAGTTGAGGCTTAGATAGTAAGGGTGTCTCTCCCAAGTGCTTCTTCAGCGCTTGGAAGGCTTCCTCGCATTCGCTTGTCCATTGAAATTTCTTTCTTTGCTTCAAAACTTTGAAGAAGGGTAGGCTCTTGTTAGTGGCCTTGGAAATGAAGCGACTGTGCGCGGCTATTTACCCATTAAGGCTTTGTACTTCCTTTGGCTTCTGAGGTGAACTCATTTCTAGTAGGGCTCTTATCTTTTTTGAATTTGCCTCGATTCCTTTTTGGTTCACAATATATCCTAGAAACTGACCCGAAGCTACCCCAAAGGTGCACTTGAGGGGGTTCAATGTCATTTTATACTTTCTAAGAATCTAAAAGGTCCAGTCAAGGTGACTCACATGCTCTTTCGCCTGGAGGCTTTTAACTAGCATGTCGTCCATGTAGACTTCCACAGTTTTGCCAATGACTTTGACAAACATCATGTTGACTAGCCTCTGATATGTGGTTCCGGCATTTTTCAATTCGAAGGGCATAACCTTATAACAATACAATCCTCTGTCTGTGATGAACGATGTGAATTCCTCATCAGGTTGGGACATATGTTTTTGGTTGTACCCTGAGTATGCATCTATGAAGCTCAAGAGCTCATGCCAAGCAGTGGAGTCCACCAGTTGGTCTATCCTTGGGAGAGAGAAGCTGTCATTAGGACATGCCTTGTTTAGATTTGTGAAGTCTACACATACCCTCCATTTTTCGCTGGGTTTCTTTATGAGGACCGGGTTGGATATCCACTTCGGGTATATAGATTCCATGATCAAGCCACTACAGTTGAGTTTATCGATTTCTTCTTTGAACGCCTCATATTGCTCTGAGTTGAGGGCTCATCTTTTCTGCCGATGTGAGGCACAAGAAGAGTTGATGTTAAGGTGGTGGCAACTGATCCTTGGGTCTACTCCCATCATATCTTCGTGCTTCTAAGCAAAGACATCCAGGTTCATTTTCAGGAAGTTCATCATTTCTTCTTTCATCCCAGGGATAGTCCTTTTCCTATTCGCAAGACCAGAGTGGGGTCTTCAGGGTTGACGGGAAAAGTTTTCAACTCTTCCATTGGAGTCGCATTCGGTTCAGACTCGATAATTCGGGGGTCTAACTCATCAAGAGGGTGTCCTTCTTCAGGGGCCTCCATCATGTCAACGTCTTCCTCCTGTTCGGAGGTGTGCCCCTGTTTAGGGACGTCGAGCATTTCAATGTCCATGTCGACTTCGTTGTCGATCTCTATTATAATGACATTAACAGTGCGGGGCTCGGATTTTCGTAGAGAATTGAAGTAACATGCCCTTGGGCCCATTTTGTTGCCTCGTACTGTAGCAATCCCATGCTCAGTTGAGAACTTCATATACAACTAATGGATGGAGGTGACTGCCCAGAGATCTTTTAATGTGGGTTGGCCCAATACTCCGTGGTAAGCTGACCTATTGTTCACCACCAGGAATTCCATGAAGTGGTGTGCCACTAGGGGGGCTGAACCCACTCAATAAGTAGAGAAATTCGCCCTCGTAGGACGATGCTGTCGTCAGTAAATCCAAATAGTGGGTCAGTCATGGAGATCAACCCATGTTCAATATGCATTTTATCAAAGGTGAATCCGAACAGTATATTCACCAAGCTGTCATTGTCGACGCGCATACGTTTGAGTCCGTTTCTAGCCACTACGGTTCTTACCACTAACGTATCACAATGGGGTGGTGAACTCCTTGTGCATCTTCTTGAGAGAAAGTGATCGGGGTCATCTTGTTGGCCTCTTGGGTCTGGTTGATGATGTAAGTAATCATTGGTGGATCCTTCGCTTCTCTTGTGTAATTCCTCTGGGGCGTTCCTGGTGTTGCCCCCGATGTGAGGTCTTCCAATGATTGTGTCAATTTCCCTGATAACTTGGCCTCCAGATGGGGCCTGGTCCCTATGCTTGGGTTCTTCCTTGTCTCTGGATTCTCTTCTCCGGGGTGATTGGTCTTTATATCGTCTCTCTCCCCTATTTAGGGAGGTGGACCTGTGGGTGTATTCGTCCCTTTTCGATGAGCGTGGATTATTCCGGTTCTAGGATCGAGGAGCATCCCTACATTCACTAGTGTCGTGTCTGTAAAGTTGGTGAAAGGTGTAGAACCTTGCCCCTTCCAGGGCCTGTTTGATTGCTTCTTTTTCTTTCGATTGTTTGTTTCTTCGGCTGGTCCTGCTTCAGCAGGAGCATTTTCGTATGCTAGCATTGGCACTGTATTTAGCGTGACAAAAGCCAACGCTTGTCTGGACGTGGGAGCTATTGTGTGTCCTGCTTGGGTCCATTGCTGGGTGATGAGGTGGGCTGCTGGTCCTCGACCTACCTACCTCTGAGGCGGAGGGAGTCCCTGCACTGCACCATTTCGGTGGTCAATCATCTCTTCATTGACGATCTTGACCCTTATCATTTTTACCAGTTCGTCATAGGTGGTGGGATTTTTACTGCGTATATCCCTCCAGAACAGTGTGTTCATGTTGAGGGCACCTTTCAAGGCTGAAAGGGCCTCCCTGTTAGTGACTTGCTCGCAATATATGATTTCATCGGTGAATCTGGCGAGATAGCTTTTCAGTTTCCCTCCAGGAGCTTGCCTCATATCTTGTAGGCATTGTACTGGGGCCTCCCCTTCCCTTCGTAAGAGGTACTGATTCAAAAATACCTTCTTCAAGTCCAGTCAGCTTTTGATGCTCAGGGATGGTATTCTGCTGTAACACACTTCAGCAGCTCCAATGAGGGTTAGATGGAAGGCTCTACATTTTTCAGTGCCGATGAGGCTCCTCTGAGGCTCATCTGCGTATGTATTTAGTAAGATGTTTCTGTGGGTCCCCATTTCCTTCATACTTTGGGATTTTAGGGGGCACAAAGTTTGCAGGTATTGGAAAGCTTTGAATTTCTTTAGAGAAGAGAAGGTTGTCGTCATTGTCATCAATTTCGTAGGAGAGGCATGGCCCTTCAGAGCCTTCCCTTTCTGATGCATTTTGGGGAGGTAGGGTGCCTCTTCCCAACTACTCCTATCCACTAGGTTTCTCCTCTCGTGCCTATTTCTAGGTGGAGGAGGTACTTGTCCTTGTTCCTACTCTTGTTGAACTGATCTTTACACGGAGCAGACCTTATTGCTAGGGTTCTGCCATATTCTGTCGAAGATACTGACAGACCTTTGGGGCTCGTATTCTGGTGAGAAGTTCTTTCCTATTGGTGGTTTTGCCAGTTGGCTCCCCTGTGCGTAGGATATGACATCAACGCCCACTTCTCTTTCAAAGAGGTGTTCCCGGCACTGACTCGAATGACCTCGATCATGAGGCACAAGAATTTCTTGGGCTGGATATGGCTTTTGATACATTTGGAAGCCCTGATGACATCGGGCCTCCATGAACAATTCACGTATCGCCACATTCTGAGCAGTAATGTTCCTCATTCTAGCAGCTATTTGGGCCATTCCTTCAATGAACACTACTGTTCTGCTGCCTCAGTGATGCCGGTGATGGGGTCTCCGATGCGTGACATTGGTTTTGATTACCTCTTCTTCAGAGGCATCCCTGTGCCCTTCAAAATTTGCATCTTCATTACTATAACTCTCATCTTGTCCACTCCTTTTTCAAGGGTGTTTAGAGATGGGATCGTAGATTGACTGTTCTTTTCTCAAGAACGTGGCCTTTTTAGAATAAGTCAATGGTTTGCCGGTGGCTTTTTCCGGTGAAAAATGTGGCACTTTTGGACGGGAAGTTTCCCATAGACGGCTTTAATCTATTGACCTCGATATTTGGACCCTCCACGTGGCCAACAGGTAGCTAATCCACGTAATCCTCCTTGCACATAACAACGCACATTCAGAAGCACACGGCCTGGACCAGCGGTGGTGGTGGTGGCTGCATACACTCCGACGGTCAAGTTAGCGTTGGGTGGTCAGAACAGTGCTCTAGTGGTGCAAGAGAGTGGGGAGGAGAATATATGTTTCTTAGTATGGAGAGCTAAGTTATAAGAGCTTTCATTACCTTTGTTTCTTGTCAAACCTTGGATATTTATAAGTGTAGAGTACTGTTGGATGTGAGACACGTGTATGCATTTGGCGGTGTGAGGCGTCTGCTCATAGGCGTCAATCAGCCGCGTATAGTGTGAGCGGGCAATTAGTTCTTCTGAGTTGAGTTGACATAAAGTCAGTATGTCATGTCAACTAAACCTATGGAGAACGTTACGTTAAGATCCTGATAGATATCTTTCTGACAATAGCCACAGAGGGATCTGTTACGGGAGTGCTTTGGATCCTCCAACGCTTCGGCATTGAGGGACACTCCAGTTGCTTCATTGGATCTATTCTTCGCATTGCAGGGTTAGGAATTGGCATCACTTCGGAGCCACTTCGGGCGAACATGAGGAGCTTCAGAGAGTGATGTGACTTTTTCGACGAAGTGGTTTTAGTGCTGAAGTAGGAGTGGCTGGCTTAGTTAGGGGCGTAACAACATCTATGCGGGGAATTTGGTGAGAAAATAGGAGAGGCGGGGAATGGAGTTAGAGCGAGGGAGGGGATGAAGATTATGAGGTTACGGTTTGTCTCTAGTGACTTTTGTCTTTTGGAATGAAAACTTTTCGTAACCTTTTTTAAAGGGTTAATAGCACAAAACGTTCCTACGTTTGACATTTATTGCGAAAAACATCCTTATGTTTCATTTTTTTACATTTTTGTCCTTATTTTTACATTTTATTGCTAAAAACGTCATTTTTACCATTTTTGAATGTAAAATGACCAAAATACCCTCCTATTTAAATAAAACAAAAAAAGAAAAGAAAAATAAATAATAAATTGTAATCTTACTCCTAAATATTTTAAAAAGTACAAGTGAGTCTAAATAATTATTAAAGGGCCTAATAGCACAAAACGTCCCTACATTTAGCGTGTAGTGTGTAAAACATCCCTATGTTTTAAATTGATGAAAATGACGTTTTCTGCAATGAAACATAAAAATAGGGATGAAAAAGCAAAAAAAATTTGAAACGTATGGACGTTTTTCGCAAAAAATGTCAAACGTAGGGATTTTTTCCACAAGAAGTATCAAACGTAAGGACGTTTTGTAATGTTAGACCTTATTAAAATTGAAATCATTGCCAAACCATCGAGCCTCTGTACCATTTCCAAAATACCATCACTCAAATTCCGGCGGTTCCACCTGTTCCAAAGAGATCCATGTCATTTTCAACACACCAATCGACTATATTCACCAGGACGCTTATGCTCCTTATTTCTTTTGTAGTAGCAATCTTGAGCAAGATGGTTGTTCTTCCGCATACATAACATGGCCTTTGCTCATTTTTGTCTTTACGTTTGTTATCTTTAGTGTCGTTATTCTTAGGTTGGAAATTTGTTCTATAACGGTAAGAGTTTTTCTTAAACTTGTCACCTCGAGACTTAAATTTTTTTGAGGGGTTAGTATTGGTTTTTGAATTTTCTACCAAGTTTGCTTTAGTATGATTCATTAACTTTGTTTATACGATTTCTATGATGATCTTCAATTCTCAAAGAATTGAATACTTGGTTCAATGTTAAAATCCCTTACTCGTGTTTAAGACCTGTGTCAAAATCGGGCCAAGAATGTGGAAGTTTATCTATAACCCATGAAACCTTATAGTTCTCACTAAAACTTGCCATTTTTCTTCTACATGTTGTAGTGAATCTTGAAATTGATGGATTTTTTCGTTTATAGATTTTTCGTCCACCATAACATATTTGTTAAAGGTTGATGCGTTAAATTTGTTGACTCCAGTATCATCAATTCTATATTTTACCTCTAAAGTTTTCCAAAGCTTTTTAGCACTTGTGATAAAAAGCACTTAAAATTCGATTATGATAATTGAATTCAATTTGCTCTAGTTTATGCCATGAGGTAGATTTTCTACCTTCATTGTCTTCTTTTATAGCAGAAATTAAAGCCTAGAACAGTCAACCAATATTCCATTTGTTTTTTCGATTTTTAAAATTTTTTCCATCTAAATTTTCTGGTTAGCACTATTAGTATCTTCACGAGATGTCACTCTCACACTATGAATTACTAAAGCAAAGAGAAGTAAATGTGTGTGTGTGTGTAAAACTTGATATTATTAATTCTCTAATAATAAATATTCCAAGTAATAATATAAGAGACCAAATGAATATTGAATCTCCAAACGCAATAGTCACAATTGATTTTATATTAACAATGCACAGAACGTTCAAGTCAAGCAATCAAGTAAATTTAGAAGAGTGCAATATTTAATCAATAAAATTTCTATCAGTCACAAAATGCAAAATTTATGTAGTAAATTTCAAAATGAAAATTGTAAAAGGTTCTAAAATTTAACTAAATCAAATAAAAAATTGAAATATAATAATAATGAGTATGTTAGCAAATATCAAGAATTATTATTACATAAACCACACATACGACTTTAGATTGCTGTAAATTAACATGATTTGTGTAATAAATTATTGTAAATTAACGTGATTTGTGTAATAAATTATCAATTATAAGCATGGGTCAAATAAAATAAATATGAGAATAGAGTTAGAAAGGTTGGCCTGAGAGAGTAGCGATAAATGTTGTCTTAAAATCATGTGGTCTCCCCTTCGTGTGGTACTTTCTACACTGCACGGATCCAAGATAAAACTCTTGTAGCTGGCAATCGATTCTCCTTTTATGGACACGACTACAATGAGAAAAAGTACAAACTCTTATCAATTGCCAAATTTTATAAAAGAAGATAATATAAAATGACTAGTGAGTGGTATGAAATAACTAGAGAGTATTTTCCAAATGTTTATTTTTGTTGTGTGTAAAACAATGGGAAATCAACCCATTTATATAGTGAAAAAATTTCAACAATCTCATAATGAAAATTAAATATAAATTAGAAATATAATAACGAGATTAAATTTTTCAATGAATCTGAAAATTAAAATAAAAAATTGAAAAATTTTAAAAATGAAAACTAAAAACTAAAAAAATTAAATTGTTAATTTGAAAGTTATTAAAACTTATTCTCTCAAAATTATTATTGATTTGTTTGGAGAAGACTTGAATATTTACTGTATAGGAGTTAAATTCTAAGGGAAGGAGTTGTCGAAAATTTACTAAGAGATGAACAAAATGAAAAATATCAAGAAAACTTTCTCTAAGCTTCTTCGACAGAAAAAACTCAAGTCTCTAGTAGTCGTTCTCTCTTGAGAAGTTCCAAGCTGGCACCACCTCCTTCCAACAATTATTGTCATCACTAAGCTATGCCAAAAACTCAAGCACACCCATTTTTTCCTTCCAAATGATTGTTTTGGTAGCATGCAAATGTTGGAATAATTAATAATTTCATATGTGGGCTTCACATTCGATTGTAAAATTTTACGGGTTAGATATATGGCTCATAATGATAATTGTGTTTGGGCGAAATTTATTAAGTGATTAATTGGGCCTTTTACACCTTATGAGTTGTAATTAATTTGATGTGGCAATTTAAAGTATGTGGGCCGGAGATAAACCCTAATTAGAATTCTAGTCGTAATGGGACAACTCAAATTATTTCCTATATATAAATGTTAGGTCCCCTCTCCTCTCCATATGTTTTATTGGTTTGCCCCATTGATAGCTAATACTTTGTGAGGAGTAAGGAGGGGAAGATCTTGGCCGCTATTATAACTATTATTCATATCAAAAATGGCTTCCGTAGGTATGAATTCGATTTATCAATTTATTATTTTGTGATTCTTGATTCTTAGCATGATTGAAATTAAATATTAACAATTGGTATCAGAGCATCCATGTTAAGATCAAAATCTTTCGAAAATAAATAAAAATTCCTTCAAAATTATTTTGAACTTTTGTTAAACCATGTCCTTTTTTTGAGATAAGAATTCTTCAACCTTCCAATGCCCTCAAATTAATCCGTCAATTTTGATTTATGGCTTCAAAAATTCTTGATTCTACCGTGAATTTGGGACTGATTGTCATCCAGTTTAATATGTTGATTTGATTTATCTCTTGAAATTGGGAATTGAATTTATGAATTGTTTCTCCTTTATCCAAAACACGTGTTTTCTTCTGACACATTGATGGAATGTGGCCATATTTTTTTTTTAATTCTGATTAATGGTCACTTCGTCCTTGAATTAGGGAATTGGGTGGCTAGCATATACATGTTATCCAAGAAACTGCCAACCCATTATATAAATATTTAATTTGGATTATTGAATCAATGAAAGTTCTTGCGTATTGTTATTCCAGCAGCCTATTTCATATTGGAAATAGGGAACCTGGCTCTCTGTTTTCTACCTTTTGCCTCCTGCAACCACCATCTTCACTTCCTACTTCTTACTAAAGATGAAGAGATTTGTGTATTGAATTTAAAAATCTTGATTTGCTTATTTTCATGTCCCCGTCTTCATCTTGAATTGCTTGTTCCTTGTTTGAAAGCTATTCTATGGTGTCCATTGTCATTGCCTACACATACAACGGTTATACATATACGTGTGTATATATGTGTATGAGTGTGTTTAATTCTCTCTCATTGAGTAGACTCGTGTTTGGGTGAATTTGTATCGAAAGCGGGGCAATATTATCGATAATTTGCGGTTTTATTTTGCTTTAGGAGAAAGGTTTTGTATTCTTGAATATATACATTGAATTTCAATGGATTTGAGGCTTGTTTCGATGGCTGTGGTAGAATTGGAGAGGGAGGCCTCTCTTGCAAATTATAAGTTTTAAGGCCCCCATCTGCAATTAAGAGATTGGTGTGTATTGCAATTATTTAAAAGGGGGTCTGCTTGAAATTTTTAAATATTGAAAGGACCTAATTTTACTAAAATATAATTTTCAAAAGAGTATTAAATTTATACTTGGAAAGTTTTGAACCTAAAATTTTAATTTTGACCCAATCAAAACTTTATTTGCTAATTGACCGGATTAAAACATATTAAATAATAATTGATTGATGACTTTTATATTTTTTTTATTAAATTGTATATGTATTTAATTATTGATATTATTTATGCATTTAAATTTCATTTTTTGAAATTTTGTTGTCAATTTCGTCTCTCAATCACATATAAATTTTTGTCTTTCATCAATTAATGATTATGATTTGTTGCGTAATTATTGTTATGTGATTGAATTTTTATGAAATTTGAGACGATTCTTATTTTTTCCACAAAAAGAAATATTTTGAAATAAAAATGGGTGGTAGCTGCCAAAGTGACACACTCATTATTATTTATTCAGTTTTCTCTACAATAAAAAAATTATATATTGCACAACAATTTTGATTTATTGCATATAACATCTTGCCCAAATGTGTTGTTATATGTGATATTTTTGGAAAATGGCTAAGGCAGTTAACGAGCTTGTTTTGGTTTAGAAATTTCCTTCTGCTCAAAAGTGTTGGAATTTTGAAAATCAATGTAATTTTGTTAACTAACTACATAATATATTTTAAAAGTACCTTATAGCATGTTGTATTGTCGGCCCAAAGGTGACTTTACAATGATGCATCTAGGCTCTTACCGTAATGAAATGCATATGTTTCGATTTAAATTACGGATTATCTAATTAATTGCCCATATTAATTAGTTGGATATCACATCATCCATTTGATTGCATGCATTACGTTTGGATGATATTCAGCATGATATTTTATGTTTCCACAGTTTATAATGCCTCATCTCTTTCGAATAAATTGTCTGCTATTGAAACTTTGACTGGAATAACTATGTGAGATATAAACGAGACGTAGAAATACCACTTAGTCTTTTTGGCTTGGATTTTGCAATGGAGAAAAAGCTTGAAAAATCCACAGATAAGAGTACCATTAAATATGTAGCCAGCATGAAAAGTGGGAAAAGGCTAACAAACTCTGTTTGAAAATCATTAAGCGATCGATATCTGATTCTATTCTAGGTGCCATCCCTAATAATGAAAATACCAAAAGTTTTATGGATGCGATAGGAGAAAAATTTATTGAGTCTGATAAAGCAGAAACTGGGGACCTGATGGATAAATTGATGAGCATAATATATGATGACACAAGTGGTGTTAGGGAGCATGTTATGAAAATGATACATATATCATCTAAACTAAAGGCTCTTGACATTCCCATTGCGGAGCCTTTCCTCATCTATCATGTTTTGAATAGCCTTCCTAGCAAGTTTAATCAGCTTACAATGCTAAGCGGGATAAATGGAATTTAAATGACCTCATAGCAGTGTGTGCCCAAGAAGAGTATAGGATGCCCCGTGAAACTGTTGAAACTATGCAATTAGCTTTTCGGCCATTATAAAATAAGGGGCCTCCTCATAATCATAAACCTAAGTTTCGTAAGGGTAATAAGTCCCACAGAAGTCAGCAGAATAAAAATTATAGTGGTCCCAAAGGGGTTATAAAGAAAAATGATCAATGCAAGTTCTGTAAAAAGAAGGGTCATTGGCAGAAAGATTGCTTTAAGTTCAAGACTTGGTTGGAAAAGAAGAAGAGTTCTCCAGGTATTCCCTTGGTCTTAGTTTGTTTTGAGTCTTCTTTAGTAGATGTGCCTTTGAATTCTTGGTGGTTAGACTCGGGAGCTAGTATTTATATTGCGAATTCCTTGTAGGGGTTCATAAGCAAACGGAGGCCAAGTGAGAATAAAGTAAGCTTCAGCGTTGCAAATGGATTTCAAGTGAATGTTGAATTCATAGGAGTAGTGAAGTTAACTTTAGAGTCTGGTTTTTATCTTGTTTTGAAAAATACAGTTTATGTACCGCAGATGAGATGGAATTTAATTTCTATACCAAAACTTGATGCTTATGGTTTTACATTTAATTTTGGTAATGGAATGGTTAAGTTATTTAATAATTCTCCTTTGATTGGGAATGGCATTTTATGTGATGGTTTATATAAATTATCTTTGGTTTCTTTTGGTGATGTCTCGTGTGTTACAAATGCATCAAAGAAAAGGGCTTTAATTCGTGAATTATTATCTATGTTGTAGCATAAGCGATTGGGTCATATTTGTAAGGATAGAATGGAAAGATTAGTAAAAGATGAGATACTTCATTCTTTAGACTTCTCCGATTTCGACACCTGTATAGATTGTATAAGAGGAAAATTAACTAAGTCTACGAGGAAGGGTTCGACTAGGAGTAATGGAATTTTGGACTTAATTCACACTGATATCAGTGGACCTTTGCTTTCCACTATATGTGGGAATAAATATCTCATAACTTTTATTGATGATTTCTCACGATATGGATATGTTTATTTGATTAACGAAAAATCACATGCACTTGAGAAATTCAAAGTTTTCAAACTGGAAGTAGAGAAACAATGTGGGAAAAGTATCAAAATTGTAAGATCTGACCGAGGTGGTGAGTACTATGGGAAATATGACGAGTCTGGTCAAAATATGGGCGATTTCGCAAAATTTTTACAAGAGTGTGGAATAGTGCCCCAATACACAATGCCAGGGACTCTTAAGCAGAATGGTATTTCTGAAAGACGTAACTGAACTCTAAAAGATATGGTTAGAAGTATGATGAGTAGAATAAATTTGCCTGAATATTTGTGGGGTGAAGCTTTGAAAATAGCTATGTATATTTTGAACAGAGTTCCAAGTAAAGCTGTTACAAAGACACCTTTTGAATTATGTACAGGACGTAAGCCAAGTATGGCTCACTTTAAAGTTTGGGAATGTCCAGCTGAGGTTAGGATTCATAAATCATTTGAAAAGAAATTAGACCATAAATCAACTCCTGGCTACTTTATTGGGTATCCGGATAGATCAAAGGGATATAAGTTTTACTGTCCAAATCAGGGCATTAGAATTGTGGAGTCCATTACTGCTAAATTTCTGGAGAAGGATTTTGGAGATAGTGAGAGTTCCACGTTGAGAGAAATTCTTGTTGAATCTAATCAAGTTGTAGTTCCAGTTCCTGTCATACAGGAAAGAGTTGGTTCTCAACCAATTGAAGTTGTTAATGAAGAACCGAGGAACCAGGAGGAATCTCCAATTCCTGAAACAACGATTGAATCGGTTCCTGAGCCACAAGTTAAGAGATCACAAAGGGAAAGAAGATCTGCATTGCCCAGTGATTATGTTACATATTTATTGGAGAGCGATTTTAATATTGGGTATATTGTTGATCATGTAACTTATAATCAAGCATTGATAAGTCCTGAGGCAGATAAATGGATAGCTGCCATGGAAGATGAAATGAATTCCAAGGAAAGGAATAAAGTTTGGGATCCTGTTGAACTTTCTCCAGGTGCTAAAGCTGTAGATAACAAGTGAATTTTCAAATGTAAATTAGATTCAAAAGGAAATGTTGAACGAAAGAAAGCAAGATTAGTTGCAAAAGGTTTCACTTAACGAGAGGGCATTGATTATGTTGAAACCTTCTCCCCTGTTTCGTCAAAAGATTCTTTTCGAATTATCATGGCTCTTGTAGCACACTACAATTTGGAGCTTTATCAAATGGATGTTAAGACAGCATTTTTGAATGGAGATCTTTCTGAAATGGTTTATATGAAACAACCTGAATGTTTTATTGTAAAAGGAAAAGAAAATTTGGTGTGTAAGTTAAAAAAATCCTTATATAGTCTCAAGCAAGCATCTCGACAGTGGTATTTGAAGTTTGATGAGGTTGTGACATCTCTTCGTTTTGTCGAAAATACTATTGATCAATGCATTATCTTAAAACCAGTGGAAGAAATTTTATTTTCTTTGTATTGTATGTTGATGACATTCTGCTTGCTAGCAGTAACTTAGGTCTGCTTCATGAGACAAAGAAAATGTTGTCTGCTAATTTTGAAATGAAAGATATTGGAAAAGCTTCCTATGTACTTGGCATTGAAATATATCGTGATAGAAATCGTGGTTTATTGGGACTTTCTCAGAAAGCTTATATACGACGTGTTTTAGAAAGGTTTAATATGCAGAATTGTGCACCTGGTGATATACCTATCATAAAAGGAGATAAGTTTAATAAAACTCAATGTCCAAGGAATGAGCTGGAAAGGGAGTCTATGAAAATGATCCCATATGCTAGTGCTGTGGGGAGCTTGATGTATGCTCAAGTTTGCACTAGACCGGATATAGCCTACGTAGTAAGTGTCCTTAGCAGATTTCAGTCTAATTCAGGACAAGAGCATTGGAAAGCAACTAAGAAAGTTATGAGATATTTGAAGAAAACTGAAGGTTATATACTTACATTCCAGCGTACAAATCATCTTGAGGTGGTAGGATATTCAATAATAAATATTCTACTGGATCAAAGCACATTGATATTAAATATTTGATAGTTAGAGATAAAGTCAAAGAAGGGCAGATGAAAATAGAGCATATCAATACAGAGGCGATGTTTGCAGATCCCTTGACTAAGGGACTCATTCCAAAAGTCTTTAAGACACATGTTACTAATATGGGTATTGTGGAAACATTTGATATTTTTGGTTAGTGAGAGTTATTTATGTAAAGAACTACGTTTTGGGCTTGATCCCTTGCGGGGTACGTAGGCAACCCATATGTTTTCGGGTACAGTCCCTTCTGATAATAAAATAATTTTTCCCTATTCGTGAACTATTTTAAGAATGCATTTGACTTATGTCTTTGTATATTATTGGCATTTTGAAATATGACGTATAAAGACATAAGATGAGTCTTTTTTAGAGATATGCGGCTTCATTTTGATTCGAAACATTATGAGGACCGATATGAGTTAGCACAGTTTTTTATCACATTTGGTGCTAAGTTCATACCACATACTACCACATGGGTTTGAGGATGGAGATCCATGTCGATAAGGATATTGACATTTGTAGCTGTGGAATGGTCTTACATCTCTTAAATTGGTGTAATGACTTCCATGTTCGGTGTTAATATTCTTGTTGGATCGGATCATGTTACGTAAGGTGTCATCATTGGAGCTATACTTTTGTGACCACCTATGTAGTCTAACCCGGGTGTTAAAACTTTGTTATGGCAATCAAATGTTTGCCCAAGTGGGAGAATGTTGGAATAATTAATAATTCCATATGTGGGCTTCACATTCGATTGCAAAATTTTACGGGTTAGATATATGGCTCATAATGATAATTGTGTTTGGGCCAAATTTATTAAGTGATCAATTGAACATTTTACACCTTACGGGTTGTAATTAATTTGATGTGGTAATTTAAAGTATGTGGGCCGGAAATAAACCCTAATTAGAATTCTAGTCGTAATGGGACGGCTCAAATTATTTCCTATATATAAATGCTAGTTGTCCTCTCCTCTACATATGTTTTATTGGCTTACCCCATTGATAGCTAATACTTTGTGAGGAGCACGGAGGGGAAGATGTTGGCCGCTATTATAACTATTATTCATATCAACAATGGCTTCCGCATGTATGAATTCGATTTATCAATTTATTATTTTGTAATTCTTGATTCTTAGCATGATTGAAATTAAATTAAATATTAACAACAAAGCCTCCCTAAGTGAGTTTATCGTCAGGTTAATCCCATCTAGACATTAGGAATTCCAAATGCACGAGTACATAGATATTAGCAGGAAGATGAATTGCTTTTTTGTTATGTATTTATCATCATAGTAATTGAGGATGAACCCAGGAAGTCGTTTTGTTATAATAATTTATTAATATCGATTAAAAAATTATTGAATTAATATTGAGCATTGATTCTTCTGTGGATTTTGGAATGTGCTCTATGTCCTTTCATCTTCATGCATTGAATTGGTTCAATACAAAGGGAAGCATTAATGTTCTTCTCATATATATATATATATATATATATATATATATATATATATATATATATATATATGAGGAGACTAAATGGAAAAATGGGTATCCAATGAGGGTATATTGGGCTTATAGCTAAATATATATAGGTAAAATTGATATTCAAAAATTTCTCCTCCGTCCATTTTTAAATATTGTAGATATATGTATCATAAACTCTTATAGCTTATATAATTGACATTTGGAAATTGGAAGTATCCTTTCGTGCAAAAACTACGAGAGGAAAGTACCTCAAATTTTATATTATTCATTGTTTTATATATAAAGATACCATAATGAATTTTCTTTTTCTGACTAGGCATGATAATTATGTAATGTTTGGCCTCCATTTTTTTCAATTATATATTATCTCATATTAAAAATTTACACGTAAACTCAAAATTTTTCTCAAATTTTAACCATATATTCTCTAAAAAAAAATTCACTATTTCAAACTACATTTCCCCAGAAATAGGTCTCAAACAATACTTCAAAATAAAAAAATGTACCATTATCAATTTTAAAAAGAAAGTTATTTCTTATTTATTTTGTCCATGTTTGATTAAGATTAAAATAAGATTTTTAGTAGATTTTAATAAAATTTGATGGAGTGTGTAGTTGATAAGTTATGAATTCCATAAATCTGTGATTGAAATTAATAATTGACTTTCATTTAAATTTTAATCAGATTTTAACGTTACCAAACAAGGGCAAATATATATAAGTCGAACGACTCACGTGAAGATGAAGGGTTTTGTATGCAAATGATATTGATTGACAACATATAAAGCATTCTCAATGATTTAACATTAATTAGTTCAATTGTTGAATAGTTGCCTCATGCTATGGATGAGCCACAAGAGTTGTACCAAAACAAATGGGTCTCCCATGTGTTTGAAATCTAGTGTCCCGAACTTATTGTTCTTTCTATATAATTTTTATATTCTAACAAATTATAATTTAAAACATTTTCATTTGCTAAGTAAAAATAATGCATCGAGTCATTAAAAGTGTATCGAAAAATAGCAAATTTAAGGCATCAAATCTGAATTCCCTCATCACGGGTACCCATGACAAAGTGCCTCATTTAGCACTTGTATGACAAAGCTTTTGTGATATTATAATCGAATCCAACTTTATTTTTATCCACACATTTTATTGGATCATCATTTTTTTATTGACCTTTTGGTCACATATTTATTGGGATCCACCAGTTTATAATCTTAAAAAGGCTTGTCAAATAAGGGCTAATTTAAGGGTGTAATATATCAATGCTCTCTAAAGTTTACACGAAGTTTTATCTTAACCATCAAATTTTAAAATTTTTCATTATCATCTCTCAACTTGTAAATTGAAGGCAAAACTCTTCTAACATTTTATCGACAAGCTTTGAGAGCCACACAGAAGAAATGGACCACCCCATTCCCATCCCTAACCCCCTATCCCAAGGGGGGAGGGCACTTCCATGGACTAAGACTTGGGCAAAAGGGATTGTGAAATAAGGTGTGATGCAATTATGGAACCATGGCGTTCATGGGTAGGGATCTATTCGGCTTGGGCCGCTTGTTAACGAAATATTTTTTTTCAATTAAAATCATCGCAAGTATACAGTTTGTTAACAAGTAATAAAGTGAATTTTTAGAGTCTGAATATGGTTCCACAAAGATTGAGTTGTTTAATATTACCTATCGTATCCTTAACGGAAACTAAATTACTCAATGTGAATGTTTACCTAAATAAATTCTATGTTTAGAAAGAAAACCCTAAATTGGAATGCAAAGCCTAGTTTATGCAATTTTTATGATTGAAATAAGATTAATATGCAAGACAGATGTTTAACAACCTAGAATGCAAAACAACTGTTGAAAACGCAAATTTGTAGTATTCAATGTAAATTAAGCGTACTAGGATCACAATTTCCCATGCAACGATCACCTTAAACCCTAATTTTACAATGTGGCAACGTGATTGAGTTGTTGACGAATCAATGCTCCTAAATCTATCAAATACTCTATCTCGAGATGTATTGAACCTATTTTTACATACCACCGACCTATATCTCTATGACAAATGCATATATAAAAATGCATGCGATTTTGTAAGCACTTATAGATTCACGTAGGGTATAGTGGTATATTTCTATCCCCTATTGAACCCTACGATGATTTATATAGTGTCGAACATATTCTACTTCTCTCGAATGCAATAACAAGTCATCCAAACTTACAGAATTACGAGCCCTTAATTGCGAAAAACAATAATTGCATATAAATCATTCAAACAATCAAAACATGTTTTGATGTCAAATTGTAAAACTAGAAATTTAAAGATCTCATCACATGGTACATTGATCTCCTAGTACATGTAAATCTAGCCTAACATGGAAATAATATTGAAATACATCATATATTGAAGAGGAAGCATCACCGGTTTATGAATTCTTGATTTGATCTTCATGCAATCTTTCGTTTACTCCGCTCAAAATCCTCTCCAAGATGTGGTTTGTTACCTCCCAATGCGTTCTCCTCGTTTTTGGACGTGCCTAGAGCTTTAAAAGACTCCTAAGATTTGTTTCCATAGGAGTTTTAATTAAAAAAGGAAACTAGAAAATTTTCGCTGCAATTGGTCTAGGCGATACATTTTCTTCCATATGGTGCGATCGTCCAGTTTTTATAACTGGGCTGTCGCCCAGGCAAAATTTATTCCATATGTTGCATTTTAGTCCCCAAAGTCGATTTTTTATTCTTTCAAGCCCTTTCTTTAGCATTTTCAACCCTTTGACTTTCAATTGCATCCAATTGAACCCGCAACATCTTTAATCTTCATTTTGTGGTCCGAATCAACTATTGAAATGTTGCAAATTAGTCATCATACTTTGGATTTCTTCCTTTTTGATCCTTTTTCGTTTCTTTTCTCTTGAATTCTGCTACATCCATCAATATAGTACTACAAAATAAAATTACATAGAATTAAGCCATAATTCAAATGCTTTGATCAACAATTAGTCATGTTTTGTGGCCAAATAAGCGTGTAAAAAAACACTTATCACCGCCCGTAGCTCGGGCCGAAAAAAGCCCAAGCCCGAGCTGGCCATAAGCCTTAAAAAAAATCACCTTAAAGTTAAAGGCAGTCGCAGTTGGCTGCCTGATTAATTAAAAAAAAAAGAGCAAAAAAAGCGAGCATGCCCAGCTCGACTCGGAAAGGCCTGAGCCAAAAGCTCAAGTCGAGCTTATTTTTTTTGACCAAGCAAAAGCTCGACCTGGCTCGGGCTTGGAAAAAAGTTAGCTCACTTTACTCGAGTCGAGCCCAAGCCTTGAGTTTCAACTCGTGAGCGGCCTCGACTCATTGACATCCCTATTCATGGGTAAGTAGCTTAACTAAAACAGACACTTTCAAGGGCAATGTTGTGCTTTGTTTAACACGTTTATGATGTTTGATTATTGTTTGCTATTCAAAAAGAAACAATATATTGTACTTCACAGCTCAATCTCACCTCCATCTATTGTTCAACAATTAGATTACAAACTTTTTATAGATCTCTTTTTAAAATTTTGTTCTTCTCAAACTTATTCGTGTCAAATCGAGTAAAATATTTGATAGACTTTTCAAGTTTGTGTTAGCAACTTAAGTGTTAAACCATGTATATTAGGAACTTGATCAAGTTCAATATAGTGGAGTGTAGGACTTGAACTTGACTTGTGTGTATAACAATTGTAACTCGAGCTAAATTCGACTAAATGAAAGCTTAGTAGGATATTGAATTTGAAAACTCAATTTCGATAGAGCAGAATTTTTAGAAAGAACCACTAACTTCAAAACAAAAAGAATATATACATAGTTGGAATATAAAAGGTCAAAGATGTAATGAGTTCGTAACAAAATAAACCCATAAAAGAATGTAAAACTTCATTTTATAATAGAAACTCATAAAAAATGTGTAGTAAAAATTAATTACAGATATTTCTTTTAAATAATAAAATGTAGAATGGTAGAAAATCTATAAACGATTGAGACTCGTGATAACACGGTATTCTAAAATGAAATTGTCTGTCGTTAACTATTGTGATCTCTTTAGACAACCACTCCCAGAATACAAGGAACGAATCACTTGTTTAGCAACAATTGATTCCAAAACTCTCATTTTTAATTTGAAGACAATATCTTAATAAAATAATTCTAGAATCATTTTTTTATAAAGTGCTGAAGATGAAAATATTCGTATTTTTTTCGAGGAAAAGATGTATATAACCCATCAATTATAACTCACTCTTTAATCTGGATTTGATTAAAAAGAAATTGTGGGTTTTATTATTCCTCTAAATCACTTAGTAACTTCCACATAAATTTCACACATTTTACCATTCGGACAACTATCCCAATTTAATAATTTATTTCAAATAAAGTATTACATGAAAGAAATAAAATAACTATTGTTCTAGAGTACAAAATAAATCATGTAGGCTTAAACTTGAAAATTAACTTTGTATAGTCTATCGAGTTTGCAAACTTTAAAGTGAACTATGTTTCGAACTCTAGAATTATGATTGCAATCGAGATAATATAACACACGAATGACTTCTAAGATAATCATTGAGTTATCATGGTGTGTTCACCAATCATTAACTTTATTTCTTTGAGTGCTCTAAAGAATTAGCATCAATTTTCATATGAAGTGGCTCCAATGCCACACTAAAATATGTGCTTCTATTAATAATGCGTTTTATCTAAGCACCATATTGAATAACAACTACAGAGAAAGTATCTAGAGTCTTAGCTCATCTTCAAATCAATGCAATTGGTACCATTATATCATTGGAAAGGATTTGGAATAAATTCCACGTAGTATCCCACATACCAATCAGATACTGTTGTTGTCCCAATGAGCCTTGTGTGGGATCCCCAGTCGCAATGTTGTGTTTCAATTATAGGTGATTTATTTCTAATAGACTTAAGCCACAATCCCTAGATATTTTCTGAACTAACTCTTTCGCTAGTGGCATTTCACGATGAAGCCATTAGACGAAAATAATGGTTGAAGCAAGGAAGTACTGACAATAATGCCTCTTATTGGACTTTTCTTACAAAAAAGTAGCCACAGTAAAAGATATTTTGGGTTGAAAAGTGGGAAATAGTAAAAAACATTATAGAACTCGATTGACTACAATGAGTGCTAATAAATCAGCTACAGTGGTGTGAAAACGGCTCCACCAGAATGAATAGTAAATGCCTCATTCTCTCTTTTAAGGCAGTAAATGCCTCATTCTCTCTTTTAAGGCAGTGTAGATTTGGAGGTGGTGTAGAAATAGTAGTGGGATTTGTCAAAAATGTAAGGATAAAATGGGAAATAAAGAAATACTTCATGAATGAATAGTAAATGATAGATTGCCACTTTTAAGAGAAGAGGGATATAATAATGATGATGATGATAATGATGATGATGATGATGATAATAATCACTACTCTCCTAAAAGAGGCAATCCCTGCATCACTGATCCTTTTCGTAGTACTCGATTTCACACACTGATCCAAAACTTGTTTTCTTACTATTCATCCCATTTATTCCACTTTCATTCACTTGGTTTTGGCTACTGTTCCCAAATATCTTCCATGTAAAATTACTTTTTGTTCTCTCTCTCTTTCTCTCTCTCTCTTATCACTTCACATGTCTTTTGGATTTACTCCTTCCACAATCAAACCAAAATAAGGAAGAAGAAAGGTAAAATCCAAAACATACATACGCTGGCCTTCTATTGAACTTACTTTTCATTCTGTTTACAGATGCTATTTAGTTTGTTCATTTTCATTTGGGTATTGTTCTGGATTGAACAATATATATTCCTCCAAAATAGAAATTTCAATTTTTACAATCTTCCAATTTTTTTAGTGTTTTTTTTTTGGCTAAAATATGTCTGTTTGGTGGTTCTCCTTCCTTTTCCTATAGATTCATTCATCTTCATCTTTTTCTCTACGATGCTCCCAAGTAAAAACATTATTCTTCCCCTATTTTGTATTCTGTAGTAACAGTAATCATGGTAATTTTAAATGATTCCTTGAATTTGGTGGACTTCTTGCGTAGTTGTTGAACAACACATATCCAGTTGAAATAGAAATTCCAATCATTACAATCTTCCAATTTTTTCAATGTTTTCTTCAATAAGATTTTTGTTTTGTAGTTCTCCTTCTTGTAGGTTCTTTCATCTTCATTCTTTTCTCTAAGATACTCCCTGGTAAAAATATTGTTTCTTTCCCTTTTTTTTTTGGGGAAGGGAGGTTGCAGTAACAGTAATCATGACAATTTTGAATGATTTCTTAAATTTGACGAATTTGTTGCATTGTTTCATTAGTGATGACGTGCACTTGAGGGACTAGAACAAGAGTTTGAAGATTGCAAAACTGATAATGTAAGTAGAGTCGTCGTTTTTGTGGATCACAATATATCATATTCTATCATACACTACCTTAAAAGAGAGAATAAGGCAATTACTGGTCCCTCACTTTTAAATTAATTTTAATTTAGTTATAATTTGTAATCAATATCGAATTATTTGTTTACAGCAAGATGTGACGATTGCAGTTTTAAAAGTGCAGTTACACTGCAAGGGGTGCATAAAGAAAATCCTCGAAATTGTGAACAAAACAAAAAGTGAGTAGCTACCATGTTACGTTTACTAAATTGAAGTGCTCAACGGAGACATTGATGGCATTATTGGGTATGAAGTTGTGCAAATAGACAGATGGAAGGATTTAATGACAATGATGGGAGTAATGGACATGAAGGCTTTGGCTGAGTCTCTGAATGAACATAGGAGGATTTGATATTTTGCTCATCCAGACGATTACCCTTTGCAATCAAATTTTGATTAAACTGGCTGCTTTCATGAAGAAAATAAAATAATACTCTTAAGATATATATTCGTTTGCAAATTCCTGCTTCTTTTTCACATTGTATATAGTTCTGTTGGCATTATGTACAAGTTTGATTTACTTCCAATCTCAAATGTTGTGATTGTTTGCTAAACTGCCATTCTTGAACCTTGCAAGATAATGAAGTTGTCACTATCCATGTTTGTTATTTTCTTATGCAATGTTCAAGGCATTGAGTCATTGACATATATGTATTGTTGGGGGTCTGAATTCTTTTTTTTTCCTTGTGCCCTTCAATTATTTCAAAGGTAAAAGAACATATATAAATGAACCGAATCACTATCCACCGATGCCACATTTTCCTTGGAATAAACTTATTTAACATCACACATCTCTATATTATCCTCAATTCCAAGTTCAATATTAGTTTAACCAGGACTATATGTTAATTCTAATGTGAATAATATCTTCAAGTTAAAGCAAAATTCAACTTTCAATGAGTAGAAACAAAAAGTGTTTTCAAATAACACCTTTTTAGCCTATGTTTTGAACTTCATGTAAATAAAATTTATCCGTTCATTTTTTTCCTTTCTCAGGGAAGTTCATGAAAAAGTAAATCAAGCAAGGAAAAATGTGTCTCTTCGTGTCTCTACTCAAGCGCACAAACAAGAATAGATTGCTGCTCGTTGAGAGAAATTAAAGTAGGCCACCTCCTTAATTAGCTTGACAAATTGAGAGCAGACCTAAGTGCAATGTGAATATCTTTGTCCTCCTTCCAAATATTTATCGTAGGCATCTCATTGGTAAATACTAGCATATGCATCTGAAATTCACTTGTCTCCCATATTACAGCAATTGCAATTTAGTCACAAAGTTTTAGTTTATATGAATTCCTTTTGTGATACTAGAATTCTCATAATCAATTGAAGTGATCATATAGTAATTTTCTATAGAAATTTGGGTGTTAATCGTATGATCGATCCTCCATTAGAAGACACTATTTTGTGGGTATAATGACACACATTTTTCTTTGTGTTTGTTGTTGAAGGTCACTGTTCGTTGTGGGTACCAAACATTAAAAAAGAAATGGCTTCGTCTATCAAGAATAGAAAAGCAAGTCCTTAAATCCTTAATTCATCACCTCTCTACTCTTTTGTTTCATGCGATTAAAAGTTTGATTTGTATATAAAATTGATGAAATCGAGATTCATTTTTTTGTTAGGGTGGCGAAGAGCAAACATTTCGTTGCACCAATCATATCGAGCTCTTTAGATTCTTTATATCTGATATTATATTTGATGCATCCACTATTCCATTTGTGGTGCATGCTTTTGCATTAGTTTAAGGCTGTACTTGAAGATGGAATCATTGTCTTGATATTGGATTTGTTTTTATTTTAAGTAGTTTGTTATTTGCAATGTTATCACATGTGGATGTGATTATTTTGAATGAAGTACATTACTTGAATGACATATCTAAGGAATGTCGGATGAATTTTTTTTCCAATTCTATAATTTTCTACCCCATTCATTTGCTTCATCCGATTAATTATTTTTATCATATGTAAGCTATTTATTGCCCTAGAGAAGTTCAATTTAGCTGTCTATCAACAAATGTTGCCAACTTGATAAGCTGGTAGTTTGGATTGGTTAAGTACCATAGCTATCCCTTCTATTATGCAGTTTCTTTACTAGCTAGAGTTCTGCAGAATATTGTTGTTTTAAAGCATAGCGGTGGTTTCAAACTCCAAAATGTGCACTCTACTTGCTACACATGTCCTGTTGTTTATCTTTATTTTGCTTCAATCGCGTCTTATACGGAAGAAAATGGATATAGGCGTTAATTGATATATGTACTGCTATGATTAACTAACTTCTCATTGGGCCTAATTTTGGTTTACAATATTGTTGTTTACTCACAATTTTGTTTGAAGTGTAATATTGCAGGTTTAATACTTCTGTTTATCTGTGAATTTGACTTTTCCGTTATTATATTTTGCATCTCTTTAGTGCAACCTTGTACCATCTCACACTTTTATAGCTTAAAATGACCTTTATACTTGTAAGAGAAAATATGTTCCAATTCTGTACTTCTGACCTGAGAACATGGAGGACCACACTCTTCCAGTAATAACCCTTAGTGATATTGGAACAAAATTTGGAAATGGAGCATACAACATCATGGATAATGGTGTGTTAAGATTTGATCATGTACATATTTCGAGAGACAAATCTTGATGATGTATGTTGCCATTCAACTTAAGTATACTGATTTATTTTGTATTTACGCTATCATTTCTCAATTCAGGATAGTTTAGGAATATTTATGATGCCAGTACTTTGGGATGGTATTGGTTTTTGAAGCATATTATTCGTTAGATGTTTATTGCTAAAATCTGGATTTTTTTTTTTTGCACAAGTACAAATGCGATTGTAGAATTGCCAAAACCTCAAAATTTGAGAATTTGAAGCATCTATATCAGGCACGTTAACGTTACCTTAAAAATGACAAAACTTGTGCATTGTACGGGCAAATGACTAGTAATAATAAAAGTAGGGATATTGACCTAATATGATTGATAAGTTAATTCTATTTTTTGAAAATTTAAATTGCAAGGTAAAAATGAAAGAGGAAGACTGACGCTACACTCTGAAGATTGATTAGGGCTAGAACCATTAATTATGAAATTGGACAATCTTTTCCCCTTTAAATTAGTAGCTTTTCAAATTTTTATAACGAAACATTTTTTTATCGCGCATAGTCATTCTCCGTGAGAGTGTTTACATAAAATTTACAGCGAATAACTTTTACTAAAATATTAGCGCTCAAGATAATATATAAGTCGAAGAAATTGATACACAAGATGGGCAAAAATATCTACTTCGTATAATTTAATATAAAAATGTCAATGAGTAGAAAATGGATGCTCCCTATGTTGCAAAAAATAGGAAAATAGTTTTTGAAAGGTACTAGATGTCCCACCATTTGATTATTTTGTTTCGAGTATAAAATCGCTTTCTTATTGATTTGCTAATCGTTTTGGGTATGTGAAATTAAATTCAAGTTATTTTAAATTTGTAGCGTTTCATAAACTTAGGAACACGTTTCTCCTACATAATTAGTTGGTAATTTAATAAGAAATTATATGATTTAGAGAATCGAACTGGAGCGAGAACCAATTTTCTTATAGTAGAATCATTAGTTCCATATGTAAGTATGCAATCGAACTAAAACTGTAGCCAAAATTATTAATGCAAATTATGATACATAGTTATTACAAAAAGTTAATACTTACATACTAAATCAATACAATAATATCATTTATTTCAAATTATAAAAAGTATTCACCAAATTAACAAGTAAAGCTAATTAAATAAAGGGTAATTGGCACAAAACGTCCATACCTTTTATAATTTTTGTGGAAAACGTCCCTACCTTTCGTTTTTTGGCCCATTTCATCCATACCTTTACCTTTTTCTGTGGAAAACATCATTTTCATCATTTTTCTCAATAAAAAGTTCTAAAATGACTAATATACCCTTCTATTTAAATAAAAAAAAATAAAGAACTAATTGCAATCATAATTCCAATTTTTAAAAAAATTCAAAAGAGGAGGTGGAGGTGGAGAATTTATTTATTTATTTATTTGGAACTACAATTGCATCTAGTTCTTTATTTTTTTATTTAAATAGAATGATATATTAGTCATTTTATAGTTTTTTATTGAAAAAAATGATGAAAATGATGTTTTGCACAAGAAAAGGTAAAGGTGGGGATGAAATGCGCCAAAATACGAAAGGTATGAATGTTTTCCACAAAAATCATGAAAGGTAGGGACGTTTTGTGCTAATTACTCTTAAATAAAAGTTGCTTAGGTTAGCATTGGTTCAATATTGGATACAATAATAGAAATTGAACCAAAATGGGCCACTTCTTAGTTCCAGGAACAAAAAATGTTTAAAGTTTAAGCAAAAATGAATTGAAATAGTCAATTCTGGATTGGTTTGATTGGTTTCAGTCCTTTGCCCATCATAACAAGCGTATGATAACAAATGTAGCTTGATTAGAGTATTAAAGAAAATATGTTTTTGTACTACTAAGTATAAATGTGTCTGTACTTTTTAATCATATGTTTAATATTTATACACAATTCTATTATACAAAATATGACTCGTATCTCGAATATTAAACATCAATACCAATATTGCTACGTGTTTGATAATTATTTTTCCTTCAAATAAGTAATCTATCAAACTTAAGTAGTTAAGCAATTTTCTTTCTGGAGGAATTATTTTCCACGTGAGTTCTCATATAAAATTTAGAAGTGAATAACTTTTATGGTAATATTAACACTTAGGTTATTATATTAGTCAAACAAGCTGACGCACGATATATGCACAAGTATTTACTTCGTACATAAGCTAGGGTGTGTTTTATTGTCAATATTTTTTCATGAAAAATGTTATTTTCCTTCCAAATTTATACTTTTGTGTTATTTGATTGATTTTTTTTCCATGAACAATATTTTCCTATTTTTGGTAACATGACCATATTTTCGTTGAAAAGAAGGAGATTAAGTTTTTATTTACCAAGTAATTTATTCTCTCTCTCTCTCTCTCATCTACCTTCTCTCTCTCTCATTTACCCACCAATAAAATGGACAAGTAAAATATTTTTTAGGTTAAATATTAAATCAATCAAACACATCTAATTGATAATTTTCATGCAAAAAAGTTATAGAAATTTTAATTACCTAAAATTTATATTCTTTTCATATAAATTCATTGCTTGCAATCAAATACATCCTTAATATAAATAAAGTCAATAAACCGAAATCCTTATGTTTAAAAAATATATTTATAAGATATTGGATATTCTTATAAATAACAAGGCCATTGCTTGGCTGGTTTCTTAAGTTTCAATGCTTGCAATCAAGCAAACCATTTATCACATTTTATGATCTTTGAAAATAATAAGGGGCTGTTTGGGCCTCATTTTTTCACCCAAAAAATTGATTTTTTGACCGTTATTTTACTATTTCAGCCGTCATATTTGACTTCTTCTCTCACAGGTGGACCCCACTTTTCTCCTAACGGTCAAAAAATCAATTTTCAAAATCACTCCCAAACAGACTCTAATATTTACCTGGTAACTTTGTATTTAACTAGAAATCATATGCTAGAATTGAATTGAATCCATAATCAATAGTTACCTCATAATGAAATCGTTTCACGTATAATTATGGAATCGAACCAAAGCTGAACAAAATCGAATGATTCAGTTTCATTTTGATTAGTGTACCATGACCAAAAATTTCAAATCATTAGTGCAAATTACAGTAAAAGTGTATCATAAGAATTTAATACTCACATTCAAAATAATTCTTAAGGGCTATTGAATGTTTGGGAAAGAAGAATGAATATAATTTTCAAAAGTGAAGCTAAGATCTTTTCCATTAAGTTAATATGGTTGGAAAGGGTCTTAGTTGTAGAGAAATATTAGATCAAAAGATAAAATAAAAAATTTTGATAAAAAATATAGATTGATACTTCTCCTAAGCACATCAACATTTTAATAGGAATATTTATTTCCTAGGAAATGAAAAATGAGATAATCTATAAACAACTGAATTAACCCTAACTTAAGGGGAAAGAAAATTCCACTTGACCTAATGAATATAGGCACAAAAGTTTCATGCATATGTCAAACATAATGAAAATTCTAAAAAAAAGGATATAAAATGCTCTATCCCAATTATCTAAAAAAAGGTTGAAAATATTAGCGATGAGAAGTCTTCCAGATGGTATATTGACATGGGCTGACCAATCTATCCCATCATCCAAACGAGGAGACGACGAAAACAAAGAAACAAGACTTTAGTAATTTTACTCCCTATTAATGTTCTAGCTTTTCTAAAAGATGAGATCATATTTAATGAAGCAATAAGGTCAAACAGTGAAGCATCTCCACTTTACTCCACCCAACCACCTCTACTGAAAAAGAGATTACCAAAATGATCACATTCGAGCACTTTCTTTGCAAGATATCGTTGTAGCTTGACTTTACTAAACCATGCAAGGGAGACATAGGCTTAATAAATTTATGTCCCAGCAAAACTAATAACATTCAATGCAATGTCACATTCTATCTTCATACAAAATAGCGGCTAATATAAATGATTCACCAAATTAAAAGATAAGCATAATAATAATGAAAAAAAATCGACTAGGGTAGAATTGATTCTACGATTTGAGTACTTGATGAAATCGAACCAAAATTGGCTAGTTCTTGTTTCCAATAAACAAAACTATTTGAAATTTAAGCATATTTGAACCGATCAATTCTGATTTGGTTCAATTGATTCCAAATCTTATACCTACCCTCATTCTCTATCTCGACAATTGAGAAATATAAGCTATTTTGAATTGTTGTATTTAAATTTCAAACTTTGTGATTTTAACATCTTTAAGCAAGGTTATGACAATAAATGTAGCCAGATCAAAACATTGAAGAAAAATACGATAACAAACGTAGTAAGATCATAATATTAAAAAAAATGTTTACTTAATAGATACGATATATAACTGTGTCATATTTTGGCACTTCAAACCACAAGTTTTATTGTTTATTCATAATACCATTGCATCGATCATAATTTGTATATCAAATTTTAAACATCAACACAGATTATTGCAATATATTCAATTTTTTGAAGTTAAAAGTTCTAGAAAAACATACTGTTTTCCTTCAATTTTATTATTGTTCAACCATGCTCCAATTGTTTTAGATTCTAAATATTTTTGTTAGAAATCTCATTCAACCAAAAATAAAGAAAAAAACAAATTCATTTTCTCCACCTGGCCCCATCCCAAAAAGGAAAAAGGAAAAAAGAATTAATTAATATATAATAAAAGAACTAACAAACAAAGAAGAAAAAGTATAATAATCAAAATTGCGATTAAAATAAAGTGCAAACATCACCAAAATAAGTTGATTATTTTAGCCCTAATTACAATCAAAATAATTATCTTAAATGATCATTTTCTCCTTTTCACCACATAACGAATCCATTCGGACCATTCCCTTCCCAGACACTCACTTTGCATAGTACAAAAACTTTCACACTACCCAACCTCCACGCCTTCACCCCATCCCACACACACCCCTACTCGGATACACTATTCGGTATTCACCCGCACATATAGATACGTAGGAGTGTATGTATTCCTTGCCTCCGATCTTTTATTCGCCAAGATTATTGAGTAAGTCTTTTCTCTCTTTTCATTTATACAGAAGAAGGTAGATACAACCGGTATATGATTGGGTATATAGTATATATGCATGCAATTGAGTAGTTATTGGAATAATTGATATGGGGCATAAGAAGCGAAATCTTGCTTCACGCTCCAAACCCTCACAGCCACCGTCCGCGCCGCCACCGTCCTCTGCAATCGTCGCCGTCGACAATAGTGCAACGTTTTCGGCTAATATACCAAATCCCACCACAAATATAGTTGAAAAAACTGAGGCCCTAGATTCGGAAAGCAAGAACGATGCAAACCCGTCATCGTATAGTACAATCAAGTTCGAATGTGAGAAGGCCCTCACGACACTGCGGCGGGGGAACCATACCAAAGCCCTAAGGTTGATGAAGGATTTATGCTCGAAACACGAGAACTCACCTCACTCGGCTTTGATTCACCGGGTTCAGGGGACCGTTTGTGTGAAGGTCGCCTCGATTATTGACGACCCGAATGCTAAACAGAGGCATTTGAAGAATGCAGTTGAGAGTGCAAGGAAAGCCATGACCTTGTCTCCGAATTCTATTGAGTTTGCACATTTTTATGCAAATTTGTTATATGAGGCGGCAAATGAGGGGAAGGAGTACGAGGAGGTGGTGCAAGAGTGTGAGAGGGCATTGGCAATTGAGAACCCTGTGGACCCTGCCAAGGAGAGCCTGCAAGAGGAGAGCCAGCAGAAGATCTCCACATCAGAGGCTCGAGTTGCCCACATGCAAAGTGAGCTTAAATCTTTAATTCAGAAATCGAACATTGCATCCATTTCAACGTGGATGAAGAATTTAGGCAATGGAGAGGATAAGTTTCGTTTGATTCCAATAAGGAGGGCCGCAGAGGACCCAATGGAATTGAGATTGGTGCAGGCAAGAAGGCCAAACGAGATTAAGAAGGCAACTAAGACTCCTGAGGAACGACGGAAGGAGATTGAGGTGAGAGTGGCCGCAGCTCGGCTTTTACAGCAGAAATCTGAGTCTCCCCAGTTGGGAAATGGGGAAAATAGTAACAAGTTATTGGATTCTGGTTTTGGGTTGGGGCAGAGAGTGGCAGAAAGAAGGAAAAGTGGGAATGTGAGGAAAAATGCTTCTTCAGCTGAGAGAAGGGACTGGGTCCAGTCATATTGGAACTCCATGAGTTTGGATGGGAAGAAAGATTTGCTTAGAGTCAGAATATCAGATCTCAAAGCTCATTTTAGTTTGTCAAAGGACTTGTCTGCCAGTGAAGTGCTTAATGAAGCTTTATCTTTTGGTGAATCAAACAAAGTTTGGAAATTTTGGAAATGCTTTCGCTGCAACGAGAAATTTGCTGATGCAGATTTGTACATGCAGCATGTTGTGCAGGAGCATATGGGGACTCTGATACCCAAAATGCAGTCTATTTTACCCCAAGGTGTCGAGAATGAGTGGGCTGAGATGCTTATTAACTGTTCTTGGAAACCATTGGATTTAACTGCAGCAATTAGGATGCTCGAAAAACAATCAAAACCTGAGGCACCTGATTTTCTGGATGACTCGTACCCAAGAAATGACTCAGAAGATTCCAAAGAATTTTTTGTTGACTCTTACTGTAGTGAGTATGAATGGGAGTCGTCGATTGGAAAGAAGAAACTGGGTGATAATTGCAATGTTAGTACCCAAGAGAGCAGGGAATTTGAAGATGTTGAGTGGATGGATTGTGATGGTGATCAAGACAGTAAGGAAAGTCTCATTAATAAAAACTGGCCTTCGTCTGATGATCCTGAGCGTGCAAAGCTTCTTGAAAAAATCCATTCCATATTTCAGGCTCTTATCAAACAGAAGTATCTTGCTTCAAGTCATCTTAGCAAGGTTATACACTTTGCGGTGGAGGAGCTTCAGGGTGTCTTTGGTTCTCAACTTCTTAAATCCAATGTGGACCAAACGCCCCTGTGCATCTGCTTTTTAGGTGCTTCAGAGCTCAAGAAAATATTGAAATTTTTGCAGGAAATTTCTCATTCTTGCGGACTGGGTAGATATTCTGAGAGAAATAATCCCACAGGTGATTTAAACAGTGGCATACAGGATGTTGACAATGTGGAGAAGTTAATTATTAGTCCAGATGCTTCATTTTTGGTGCTTGACGAGCATTTTCTCCCCTGCAAGCTCCCTTCCTCATCTTGTGATGATGCTGGTACTAATGATTTCAGTTCAGCAACTGCTTCACGTGTCAACTTTGAGAATGGCGTTGTACTTGATTCAGATGCATTACTATACTGGATATTTACAGGTCCATCGAGTGGGGAACAATTGGCATCCTGGAAGCGTGAAGGAGAAGAGAAAGCACAGCAAGGTATGGAAATTCTGCAGTTGCTTGAGAAGGAATTTTTCCATCTACAGGGTTTGTGTGAGAGAAAATGTGAGCATTTAAGTTACGAGGAGGCGTTGCAGGCTGTCGAGGATCTCTATTTGGAAGAGGGAAAAAAAAGAGATCATGTTATGGATTTTGTTCCCCAAGGTTATGACTCTATACTGAGGAAGCGTCGAGAAGAACTCCTTGAGCGTGACAATGAAATGACCCCAATTAGCAATAGGTTCGAGTTGGACGCAATCACAAATGTTTTAAAGGATGCTGAATCCTTGAATGTCAACCAATTTGGCTTTGAGGAAGCTTATACTGGTGTGACATCTCATCTTTGTGATCTAGAATCTGGTGATGGCTGGAGAACGAAAGACTATCTTCATCAGGTGGACTCTTGCATAGAAGTTGCGATACAGAGACAGAAAGAACAAGTTTCTATAGAGGTTGTTGCATTAGTTTTGCTTCTATTTTTTCCATCAAAAGTATGGGCCTGCATTGCTGCTTTATCTCACCTTTTTCAGTGATACAGCTCAGCAAAATTGATGCAAGAATCATGCGAATTCTTACCGGTATGCAGCAGTTTGAAGTTAAGCTTGAGCCTGCAGCTGCCAGTGATTTTCAATCAATCTTAGTGCCTCTAGTGAAATCGTTTTTGCGGGTTTGTGTTCATCTTAACATACTTTTTTAAACATTTCCTCAGCGTCCTTGTCCCCTTGTGCTGTAAGTTTAAAGTTTCTTTTGTTCATCTTTTCTAGGCAATATTGGAGGATATGGCAGAGAAAGATGCCACAGAGAAATCTGATGCTGCCAGAGAAGCATTTTTAGCAGAACTTGCTCTAGATTTTAAGAAGGGTGTTGGTGGAGGTGAGAGTTTAAAACACGTGCAGGAGAAGACGAAGGATAAGAAAAAGAACAAGGATAATCGGAAAAGCAAGGATTCAAAGGTTGAACCATATGATCAGACTTTGTATGGTTTATCATCTACTATAAGTTTATCATAAGAACTGTAGGATATGAAGTTACGGTTTGCTTGCTTTACATTCCAACTACTATTTTGCAGGTCACCGGTTTTAGTGAGCTGAATATGCTTCGTGATCAGAGATCTGAAGAAATGTTTGTCTCTCCTTTTGCACACAGCGCTTTTTCATTTGCATGTTATTCTTGCGTTTCTTCTTTATTATCTTTCCTTCCACTGTGTTGCTGCAGATCACTTCCAAATGCTCATGATGGAGATGATTCAAATGCTGAAATTGCTGTAGCTGGGACCGATGATACTTTGAGACTACAGGAAGAGGAATACAGATGCATTATTGAACAATTTGAACTGGAAGCTGAGGAAAGAAAGCTTGAAGAAACTCTGGAATATCAAAGGCGTATTGAAAACGAGGCAAAACAGAAGCATATTGAGGAACTGCATAAAAAGATATCGAGAATAATTCCTGAGAAGATTGAAGCCGTTGCCATACCTAATAATGACTTGAGGCACAACTTTGATGTCCAAGTTTCCAATGAACAATGGACAAATGGCAAGGTGAGGATGTCTGTCCCAAAGGTCTCCACATTGGAGTCACTGGTGCTTCCAATTTTTTGTTTATGGCTATTCATCATAAAAAGTGTTATGCTACCTGTATTTTGTTCACAATTTTATATTCATTTTTTTTTTCGAGTAAGAGAAATAATTTTTATTTAAAAGGATTGAAATTTATGAACTTTTATTACTAGAAAACCTCAATTCAAAAGGATGAATTTACGACCATTCCGGACGGTTTGCTGAAGAACACTACCAATGGGGCTGCACTGAGAACTGGTAGCAATTTCTCTCACGATCTTGAAAGTTTAACAAGTGTTTTCACTATATAGTTTGGCCCAATCTGGTAACTTCACCATAAACTTTGAAAGTGTTATCATATGATCTCTCTTGCAGTCTTAGACAATGGAGGAATTCCAAAAGATGGTGGTTTAACTTCTGACCGAAGTTCACGAAGGAGAGGTAGACGGCAAAAGACTCCAACTAGATTAAGTGATGGAAAGTATCGACCACTCTCTTCAGAAAAGGAAAATACTGAAGTTGGTCAACCAAGATCTACAAACACAATCCCTGAAGAAAGCGGTATGTACTCACTAAAACTACAGCTTCTTGGCTTGTGATATTGGGATTCTATTCTTAAATTTTACTAGAACTTGAATACTTCTAAAGTGCAAATTTGATCCATGGGTAACCATGTAGCATGTTCATAACTTGGTCTTGGTAAAGGATGAACTAGACGTCAATAGATCTACATTTTGGCCTGGCCACCTTTGTTCTCCCTTATTTTCCTGACGAATTGTTTGAACTGAAACCCCCCCCCCCCCCT